>NC_081415.1:189504353-189818437 GCF_030272615.1 Cryptomeria japonica | reverse complement strand
TATCAATAATAGAGATCAAATTTCAAAGGGTAGAACCAATGGAGTAATGCTAGTCCCTTGAATAGCTTGAATCCCTTAGCTGCAAGTACCTTGAAGGTACTAGTGCCTATTCAGAACAATCTTTCTTAGGAACAATATTGGTGTACTCCATGCAATCAACCACAGAATCAGGCCGCATGCCAAAATGGTGAGTTTTCTCAGGCCTTAGTGGCACAAAATGAGCCAATAACATCAGAGCAGCAATAGTTTGCTGATGGCTCTAGTCATCCACATGGAGATGCAAATTTTGTGAATTGGAAAGGGGCTGATTTATGTGGAATAAATCAAACTAGTGGGGATGATGTGGCCATCAATTCAAGATCAAAAAATAGGGCCATAGACCCTAGTGCTTCTTCTACCACAACAACTCAAACTCCACAGGCTTCCATGAAGACTACAATGCCGAAGACCCCTAATAAGGCGGCTTCTCCGAATTAAGAGAAGGATGTGACTCAAAAGGGCATACAAGGAGAGTCACCTAGGGCTCCTACCATATCAAAAATAGACCTTGTTGCCACCGAGACCTCTACTAAGGCTTCCATCTCCTTTAATATTGTTGAACGGATGAAGAGGGCCAGCCTTAATGTATCTATGTGGGATGTTCTTGCTATCCCATCTCAAAGAGACCTACTTCGGGCAACCCTAAAGGGGATGGATGTTGCAGAGGATACCAGTCAAGAGAGCAATTATTCCATTCCTACAAGCTTGGTGCAGCCATTGGAAGCAGAAAACCAGTAAGCCTCCCCATTTTTATCTATCATTAATCATAGGAGATAAACTTGTTCATAATTGTATGATAGATAGTGGGGCTAGTAGTTTAGTTATGCCTAAGGAAATAACTGTCCACCTAGGTATCAAATATGAGCCTATCACAAGAGGGGTGGTACAACTTCATGGCACATCAGTTCAGATTGTTGGGGTCATTAAAGATTTAAATTTGACCTTACATGCCTACCCGGGTTGTAGTGTGTTGCAAGGCATCTGAATGATTGACCTCCCTACTTATTTTTCCATTTGTTTACCTAGGGAATTCACTACTAAGATAGGTGTCTACCTATCTTCTAATTGGTCACACATGTTGTTTACGACAAGATATGGTACCAAAGTAACTATTAGCATTGAGCCTGTTGCCAAAGATCATATAGAGCCCTACACTCCTAGTCCTATTGACATGAATTGTACTCTCCATAAAGAGAAAGAAGAAATTTTAGTAAGAGAGCCTACAAATTAGTTAGAGGAGGTTCATGATTGCCTACTTGATGAGTGGGCAAATGAATTTCAGTTTGATCCCATTGATGAGATCAAAGAAACGGGCCTAGGTACCTATTGCATCCATGAAGAGGATGCCGCTATCCCCAATCTCTGAAAAAGAAGACAGTGACATAAGTAGATTGTGGGATATGTTCTTTGATGGCTCAAGAACAAAAATGGTGCAGGGATCGATGTGCTTCTTATTTCTCCAAAAGGGGAGAAATACTATTTTTCTTTCAGACTTCATTTTTGTTGCACCAACAATGTATCTGAGTGTGAAGCT
This sequence comes from Cryptomeria japonica, assembly GCF_030272615.1. Classification (NCBI taxonomy): domain Eukaryota; kingdom Viridiplantae; phylum Streptophyta; class Pinopsida; order Cupressales; family Cupressaceae; genus Cryptomeria; species Cryptomeria japonica. Next base: position 189,816,864 of record NC_081415.1, on the reverse strand, counting down.
TTGATTTTGCGTCTCCAAATGGCACAAAAGAGAGGGATCAAATCCTCAAAAGTGCATGGAGACAATGAGTTGGTTGTAAATTAGATTAGAGCTTAAAGTACCACCAAGAAAAACCTTCTCAATTCCTACAAGCATAGAGCATGGGACCTAATTGAAGGTTTTGAGGTCTTCAATATTTCTAGTGTCCCGAGAAATCAAAATAAACATGCTGATAGATTAGCAACAATTGGTGCCCAACATGATATTCCATCTCATGTTGCAGTAGATCAAACTTGTGGTGAGACCTGTAGTGCCTGATAACCAAGTAAAATGGTAGGTCTTTGATTCTGATAAGTAGATTGTGAGCTTCCTACAAGAGGAGGCATAGTTCTCACATCAAAAGCAAGGCATGTTCTAGGACCAGTATGGAGATCAGATTATGCAGTTGACCTCAAATAAGCTGCCCTAGGGATTGATCACCTTGGAAGGGATATTCAATACTAATGATCAGATGAAAGGGAGAGAAATGAACCTGGCCACAAAGAAAGGAGACTACAAATTAGTCCCCATATCTGATGGAAAATCTCTCAACTTGGGAAAGGTATGTTCCCCAAATGATAAAGGCACTTTTATCAATATTTGTCAAGAGTATAATTATATTTTTGCTTTTACATATGAGGATCTAAAAAGGTTTGACCCTAGCTTAGCTCAAAATACCATAGAAATTGATCCTTATGCTAATCTAGTTAGACAAAAGAAAAGACCTATAAACCGCAAGATCGAGCCCTTGATGAGAAAGGAGCTAGATCGAAGCTTATAGAATATAGCATTATTTTTTCGAATCAAACATTCTTCTTGGGTATCTAATCTTGTTCCAGTTAGGAAGAAGAATGGGGAAATCAAATTGTGTGTAGACTTTAGGGACCTCAACAGAGCCTCCCTTTAATGATCATTATCCCCTCCCTTCTATGGAACAAATTTTAGCCAAAGTTAGTGGCTCAAAAATATTTTCATTCTTGGATGGATACTTAGGGGTATAATTAGATCGTAGTCGAAGAATCAGACTAATTTAAGACTACATTTACCACTAAGTGGGGCACTTATGTCTATTGTAAAAAGCATTTTGGACTAAAAAATGCAAGTGCAACTTTTCAAAGAGCCATGGATATGGCCTTTAAGGGAATATTAGAAGAATTCGTACTTGTATATCTTGATGATATCACTATGTACTCTAAGCATGTAGTAGAGCATTTTTCTCACCTTAAACAATTATTCAAAAAGTGCAAAGAGTATGGTGTGTCTTTGAACCCCAACAAGTGTGTATTTGCCACTGATCAGGGCAAACTACTAGGACACATTGTATCCAAAGATGGTCTAGTCATAGACCTAGAGAGAGTGGGATCCATTGTCTCTTCCACTTTCACATCAAAAGAAGGGACTTCAGAGCTTCCTTGGAAGAATCAACTTTGTTAAAAGGTTTATCCCAAACCTTGCAACCTTGGTTAAGCCTCTCACAACCATGCTTAAGAAAGATCCACCTTTCAAATGGACCAAGGAAGGGAAGGAGGGATTTGACCAAATCAAACAAGCCATTTCTCGGGCTCCTACCCTAGTAAATCCAAACTATGACAAGGATTTAATCCTTTATACATTGGGAGGAGATGAAAGTATATCTGCTATCCTAATACAGTTAAATCAAGATGATTTGGAGAAGCCTATAGCTTTTTTCAATGAAGGCCTAAAATATTATGAACTCAGGTATAGATATGTGGAAAAGAAGGTCATCATAGTGGTAAGAGAATTAAAAAAGTTTAGACACATGCTCTCAAACAACTAGTTTCAACTCCTAGTTGCACATGCAAGTGTGAAAGATTTCCTTCTCAATAAGGACATAGGTGAGAAAAGAGTTGGATGGATCACTAAGGTCATGGAGTATGACCTTGATATCAAAATTACCAGGTTAGTAAGGGGAAGAGGACCCTGTGAGAAGTTCAATTCATCTTTTGAAAAATATTCAAAGGTCTCCCTCTTGCTGCAGGATGAAGAATGGATTGAAAACCAAGAAAATGTGCAAATTGACTAGTTCCAAAACATGATTGCCTTCCTAAGGGATGATAACTATCCTCCTCACTTTGATAGAACCAAGAGGAGACATATAAGGTTTCAATCCATCCCCTATGCTTTGGTAGATGGGGTCCTATTCAAAAGGGACCTAAACAATGTTCTTCTAAGGTGCATCCAAAAGGATTAGACCAATAGGCTACTAGAAGAGTTTCAAAATGGGCCCTCAGGTGTCCATTTCTCAACAAGGACCATAGCCATGAAAATCATAAGGGCAGGCTATTATTGGCCTTCCTTGTTTGGTGATGCTCACAAGTGGGTCAGACAGTGCAAGGAATGTGCACTCTTTGTAGGTAAACAAAGATTAGTAGATCTACCCCTTCATCCTATCTTTGTTGATCAACCTTTTGCACAATGGGGGCTTGATTTCATTGGCCCAATCAATCCAATGTCAAGTGCAGACCACAAGTGAATTTTGGTCATCACAAACTATTTCAAAAGGTCGGCAGAGGCAGTTTCTTTGAAGCATGCAACTAAAATTTCAGTGGTTCAATTCCTTGAGGGGATTGCAACCAGATTTGGAGCCCCTTCCATAATTATATCAGACAATTCTAAGGCCTTTGTGGGATCTCAGATCAGTCTATGGGAATTCCAACATGGTGTGTTTTTGAAAACATCATCCAATTACTATCCCCAAGGTAATGGCTTAACCGAGTCCAACAAAAATCTCATTATAATCATCAAGAAGACTCTTGAAGACAATCGGAGGTCATGGCACCTCAAGTTGGGAATAGCCCTATGGGCTGATAGAATCACTCCCAAAATAGCTTTAGGCAACTCACCTTTCATGCTAGTATATGGAAGGGAAGAAAGGCTTCCCTTATCCATTGAGTTGTCATCTTTAGACCTAGCACATTAGTTGGAGCTCTTGGAAAATGATGCCTTATCAGTGAGGTATGTTGAGCTTGTAGGGCTTGAAGAGGCTAGAGATAGGGCTATGCATACTCTAAATATCCATCAGGGATAGGTTAAAATATATTTTGACAAGAAAGCCATTTTGAGGACCTTCTAGGTTGGAGATTTTGTCCTAAAATGAGATGCTCACAGAGAAAAGGCAGGGAGACACTCAAAATTTGATGCAATATGGAGTGGTCCCTATGTGATTATAGGCTACAAGAAGGCTAATTATTTCAATCTAGATAGGCTAAATGGTGAAGACCTCCCTATTGTAGTCAATGGCATAAATCTCAAGGCTTGTTCTTAAGGGTGACTTTGCAAATCTTTTTATAAATAGTGTGAATATTTGTAATTTATGTTCTTTTGATTTCCATAAGTGCTCGTGCATAGGCTAGTTCCTTTAGATTGGATGATTTTTTTTTACTTTTACAAGATGCAGGGAGGGTTCCCTTTTTTGTTCTCCTTTTGTGACTTTGCACCCTATGGATAAACAAGGACATCTGGTCTTACCATAAGAAGGCTTAGGGACCCCTTTGAGTGACCAAAATGTTGACCTTTTTTCTGTCAATTGAGCTATAGATCCAATCTGAGAAATCCAGGTTTTTTGCATAACCCGTGTGTTATGTGTTATTGCATAACCTTCGTGTTATGTACATCGTGCAAGCACCAACAGAGGAGTCTTTTCTTTTTGGGCTCCATTTTTATTTTTAAGTTAAATAGGTCGGTCGGTCAACTCACTCAATTTTACACCAGCAAGAGGGTTCCCTATTGTTGGCAGGCCAATTTCCCCTTATTTCCTCTTAATGACCGCTAACAGTTTCCTCTTAGGCTTTTGGCCCTGCTACTCCGCAAGTTTTTTCTAAGATCAAAAAATGGTGCCATGGGATAGTGGGATGGTGATCCTTACCTATGATATTATTTTCCTCGCACATGCAAAACAAAAAGGTGAATTTTCTTGCGGGATAAGAAACAAAGAGAACAATAACCTTCCCACCATCCTGCATGAAATTTTTGGGAGGCAGTTTGGCAGAAGGGAGGAAATACAACGAATGGTGCAGGATAGCAGGAGGTGAGACTCAGTCTCTCCTCCCCCCCCCCCCCCCCCCCATGTGATAGAAATCAATGTCCATGTGATGCCCTGTGGGTAAGAAAAAGGTTAGGTGGGTGGCTTCCCCACCATCCCACAAATAGTTTCAAGGTTTCAAGGAGGCCTCACGGGATAAACCACACGAAGAGGGGGTTGTCTCCCACTATACCATGAAGATTTTTGTGGATGAAGTGATGCCCTATGGGGTAAGAAAACAAAGGTCTGGGTAGTGTTACCATCACACCATGAGGCAAAAGTGACAACACAAAGGGTGTTGCAGAGTAAGAGATACACAAGGAAGGGGTGTTCCCCGCTATCCAACATAGTCAATCAGGCCACTAGGTGGTCACATAGCGAAGTGGAAACATGAGCCTGGGGGCCATGTCAGTCATTACCAACCATTAGATTTTCATAAAGGTTCGATCCGATGACCATGTTTTAATCCTCTGTTGGACTTTTGAGTGCTCACATGGAGAGATATCACGTGTCCATCTGTGCATGAGATCTCTTGATCGATGATGTACATTCAATTTTGTGATAACCATTGAATTTCAATTTCCCTACAAGTGGGTGGCTACTGACCCAATAGTTGAGATGTTTTTTATGCTCAGTTGGCTCCTGATCTGAAATCAGGTTTTTATTCAACCAATGGGGATTGTCACCATTACTTTAGAAGTGACCCTACAAGCCAATTCTAGATGCCACTCATGCCTCTTCAAGGGATTATGAAGACTTTTGGGTCTGATAAAGATTTCTCAAATTCCATTCCATGTAAATTTCTTTGGATTTTCAAGAGATGATTGTCCCTCCCATGCCTCTATAGCAGATTTTAGATGAAATCGATGCTCATTCATTGTGGATCAGATACTTTTATCAAGAGTGTACTTGACCATGCTTATGTACAGGGGTTGCTTCATCCACGGAGTAGTTTTGTTTCCTCCTAGATGATTGGACACTCACAAAGGATATTTTGCATGCTACAACTCAAATCATTCAATCAGATTTTCTTCTCCCATCTACCTTTTTGTAACCTAACCCTGGTTAGGGTTAGGGTTCCTATTTGTAGTCCAATCTGAGTTATGCGTGAACTATAAAGACAATTTCTATAATATTTTCAGCATCTTCTCTTTCTTTCTATACAGAAAACTTATGTTTCTCTGCATATGTAAAAAAATTGCTTTACCTTCTTATGAATAGAATTTACTTATTTTGCCTCTATTCAATTCTCATAACTCATGTATATTTCTTACCTTGTTGTTTGAATGTATCTTTGTTTAAGTTCTCCTTAGCATAGTGATTGTGTTGACCCTTCTTTAAGTGTTATTTGTTGGCTATTTTTAGTCCCTCTTGTCATCTTCAAGATTTCCAACCTTCACTCTTCTTAGGAAGCTAAGTAAGATAGGATCCTATGCATGTATTGAGTACTTTTTTATTCATATTTTGTGCAGTTACAGGTAGGAAGATCATATTAAATCTAGGTGTGAACCTTTTCCTTTCTTTCAAGCATCCCTCTTTCTCCCTTTTCCCCTATCAGACTAGTAGATTAGATATTTTAGTGTTGGGTTAGTCCAACACTTGCATTAGATTAAAGAGGAAGACAACCTTCTTCAAAGATTCAACCTCACTTCTACAAGTCCCACACTTGGAGGTTGGTTCCGTGTTGCACAAGGTTGATGACATAGATTGCTCATCAATCAGGTGAATTTTTGTGGCAATGGGCTTTAGGTTACCATTCTTCGCAACCTCATTTACAATCTCATTTAAAGACATAGGAGGTTTAACTTCAAGCTTACCTTTCTTTAATGCCTCATCAATTTTAGATAGATTGGATTTCTTACTGGATGGTTTCCCTTTTCCAACTTTGGTGGCCTTAGTAGCTTTATCCTTCGCCTTCTTTATGGCTTCATCCAACTTAGTTTCTTCCTCATCCACAATCACAACTCTAATTGTCTTTCTCTTTTTCTCACCACCACCGGATGGATTGACTAATGGTTTGGGCTTCCTTGTTGCCTTTGTAGGACTAGAGGAGGGAGTGTTGGAAGCAATCAAGAAGGCAAACTGAGAGGGAGGGGCGGTGAATCAGTCTTCACCGGATACACAAAAAATTAAATTTCCAAAACATTAACTGATAAACCACAACAATAATAGATAAGAAAAATAATCAACACAACACACAACACCAGGATTTTATCATGGAAAACACAGTTAAGGGAAAAAAAACGATGGGAACCTACCCACAATAAGATGATACTCTGTAGTAGTATGTGAAAATATTACAATGGGGAATGCACACGCATTTAGACTCACTACCTAGAGCTCACTGCTCAAAAGATATATGTCTAGAAGGCTACAACCCTCAGGGAAGTGTCACTAACTTACAAAAATGATTCGAACTACAATCTGGAAGAAATGAACTGCAAATAATAGCATCTACAAATGCCTGATGATAGTTCTGGTTAAGCACAGTTATCTGCCCTACAACATCAAGCTCACCATAACACCTCACTGAATGATATATCCTTGCTTGCACATTTACCTCTCTCTAATAATGCAGACACAATAACAAAACCAAAATTACATAAGTATATAACCTATATATACAAATCATCAACCTTGAAAACAAGGTCTGCTAAACCCTCAATCCTCAACTCATAATTACAAAATTACATTGCATGATACAAAGATCGACCATCAGACCAATATTATGATTTACATTACATATAATGGACCTAATTCAAATTCCCAAATGATTACATGCACCAAAAATCTTGCCAAGATCAATCGCAACATGCTACACCACTAGAAATACTGCATAACACACAAATTATCACCGGTTCATAGAAATCACCAAAAAATTGCTCAACGATCAATGTGGATCACCAAAACAAATTGGATACAATTAGGAAACACCATCAAGCACATTAGAATCATCCAGAATAGTTGCACAACCATCTCTTTTCAAATCTTCATAGGTCAATGTCTCAAGGCTCAAGAAGACAACCGATCAACAATTGTCATGAAGAAAGATAACTTGCAGAGCACAAAATCATGAACCATTTGAAATGAAGATACACAAGATCATCCCAAACAATAATCCAAAATTTCAGCACAAGAACTGATCACACCAGAATATACCAGAGGGAATACCGGATACTACAAAACAGTGATCAACAAAACCAAACTGCAAAACCAGACCAAAAACCTTTTCCAAACTCACCTAAATAATTCACAGAATTATGTTGACATGAATAACAACATATCCTAGAAGCAGCAATGAACAATGAAATCAAACAATCTCCCTAATAATCCAACAATATCCCCCTTTGGCATTGATGGCAACATATGAATGTGAAAAACAGTCAATGCAAGGAAAGAAGATATCACCAACAAACTCCCTAGAGTAGTTTTTCACATGATCTCTCTTCCCCTTTGACAGTAATGCCAAAGATCACCAAAATAGAAAATCAAACTCTCTTGTTGGTAATTAACACTCAATTGGTTGGTTTCACTATGTTGTCATTGATGGCAACATGGTATTGTGTTTCGGCTTCATGTTTTGGTTCAACTGTGTACTAGCAGGCACTTCACAAACACTACATCGGCATCAATAGGACAAAAAGATTTCTTTAGTTACTGGCAGTGCGAGCCGACATGGTTTAGAATATGGTTAGATTGGTATTGAAGGCTAACATCTCTTGGATCCGATATCGACAATTATTCTTAATATTTATGCATTTATGTTATTTGGCCGACATGTAATTTGATATTGTATATATCTTTGTAAGCCTAAATAAGGCATGAAAATTATATAGGGTATATAGGTCAGTTTGATAGATCATTTTGATATATTCATGTGATAGGAGATTATGGATATGCGAATGTAATATGATGTGAAATATATTAGAGAGATTATATATGTAAGAAAATTCATGTAAGGGTTATTCCGGTAAAGGGTATAGGGTTACAAACCAGAACAGACAAATCTTAAACCAAAACTATATTCTGGCATAGAAGATGCTATCTTAGCAATTCAACACTTCTCCGGATTGTAGTCTAGATTTTTATCTAGTTAGTGAGGCTCCTTTTGTGATTGAGCAGTGTGCTCTAGGCTATAAGCCTTCCTGCAAGTGAAGGCTCTCATATTTTATAATATCTCTTCATATGGCCAGTGGATTGATATTGTGGGACACAATCCCACCATGGTTTTTCCTCTTTGAGGTTTTCCACATATAATTCTTTGTGTTATGGTTCTCATTTATGTGATTGGCTTATTGGTTGCTTTACTTCTTTCAATTCTGTATGTACCAGTATACCGGTTGGTGTTTGCATGTTTTAATAGGGTTAAAATTGATCATTCTAGTATAACACTGATTCACCCCCCCCTCTCAATGTTATTGGATTCAATATCTCTCCCCCTACAATACAGAAACATGAATCTCTCTCCAAAACATAGACTACTCTAGCAAAGGTGCAATACCAACTCATCAATCCAGATAAAAGAGAAAGGCTCTGAATTCCACCGGATCACTGCAACTCAATGCATCTAGTTCTCATTAGGAGGGGTGGAGACCCCTAACTTGTCTCTCAGATAGAAAAATGTATCTGCAAGCAAAGGCTTAGTAAAAATATAAGCAATTTGTTCCTTTGTAGATACATATTCTAGCTTCACTTTCTTATCATCGACTTGCTCTCTTAAGTAGTTATATTTGATTGATATATGCTTAGTCTTAGAGTGTTGCACCAAATTCTTAGACATGTTTATAGCACTGGAATTATCAGAATATATAACAGTAGGCTCATCATAAATAACTCTGATATCTTTCTACATTTGCTTCATCCATACTATTTGAGTGCAATTACTAGCAGGAGCAATGTACTCAACTTCAACAGTAGATAAAGATATTGAATCATGTTTCTTGTTGGCCTAAGAAACCAACTTCTTTCCCAAAAAGAATGCTCCACCAGTAGTACTCTTCCAGTCATCAACATCACCTTCCCAATCTGCATCAGTATAAGCACATAACATGAAATCATCATTCTTCAGATACCATAAACCATAATATTCAATTCCCTTTAGATATCTAAATATTCTTTTAATAATAGTAACATGAATCTCTTTCAGATCAGTTTGATATCTAGCTACCATATACACAACATGCATAATGTCAGGCCTAGTTTGAGTAAGATATAACACTCCAACAACCATAGATCTATACAAACTCGGATTAGCTTTAGGAGATTCATCATTTTGAGATAATTTACAACCAATCATCATAGGAGTCCCAACCGGTTTGGAATCATCTAATCCAAACTTCTTCAACAATTCCTTCACATACTTAGTTTGAGATATAAAGATACCTTTTTCCTGTCTATGCAATTTGCAAACTTAAGAAAAATTTCATCTCACCAATCATAGACATCTCAAATTATTTTTGCATATCACCGAAAAATTCCATGCTCATATCATTGTCACAATAAAAAATAATATCATCAACAAAGACTTCAACAATCAAAATGTTATTCCCATGTAAGGAAAAGGAGAGGGCTAAAATAGGAAAAGCCATAGGGGTTTATTACGAAGCCTCCAACATCAAGAAAATCTGGGGCTGGGTTTTGAATGCCATAATGGAATATATAACTATTGAGGGACGCTTTTCTAGGGCCCACACTTATCACTTTGTGTTATTAAACCACTTTAGACATGAGAAATGGGTTTCCCTACCCTACTATCTCTTCAGGTCCCTTTCTAGGTCTCTCAATAAACACAACAAGAATCCCTTGAATCCAGTTCTCCATTGTGGGCTGTTGCTGCTCATTTATGAGCACTGTAAAACCCTTGCCATGCTAGAAAACAAGAGGTTATCTTCTTCTCCAGGGAAAGGTAAGAGAATGCTGGAGGAAGGGGAACCTAGCAAGGAGGAGGGTACCTCCAGGAATAAAAGAAAGAGTGCCATTGGGATGAAAGTCCATGAAGATAAGCATGACATAGTGGAAATTGGTAAAGAGGATAGTGAAATGGAAATGGATGAGCCAGAGGGTGAGGACAGCTAGAAAGATGAGGAAATGGGAGCAGAGCATGAAGAAGGTGAGAACAAGTTCGACAATGATAGCCCAATTCACAGTGCTAGCCTCAACAACAACAATAGCCAACCCATGGTGGATGTGGATGACAAGGATAATGAGGAAAAAAATTTCAATTCTGAGAAGAAGAAGAACAAGGTACCCGAGAATGATATGGCAAAGGATAGTTTGAGTGAGGAAAAGGAAAGCGTTGGTGAAGGGTTATTCTTGGATAACCTTAAAAAACTTACTGAGGCTAGAATGGTTTATGATAGATGGACTTATGAACTTTTGAAGAAACTGGAGAAAAATGGGATATAGATGGATGACAAAAGGAAGGAAGATGACAGGGATTAGGAGCATTGGAAGAAGGAAATGGAGGAGAAAGTTAATAAAATGGCTGCTTAGATTAACTTGCTAGAAGAAGGGAAAGTGGCGATGAAAAACCTGCTGGGTATTATCCTGAATATCTTGTCTGCTATCACCAAAAACCTTGAGGATATCTCAAAGGTCCTTGATACTTCCAATTCTCCCAAACTAGTGGTGGACCTCGAAATGGATGAAGATGCTATCAAGATTGGAAGTGGTGAAGCTACTCTAGGTGGAGCTGGAAAGAGAACCAGAGAGAGTGTTAAGAAAGTTGTTGCTGCTGCGTCTGCTAAGGAGATCCCTAATCTTAGGGAAAACATTAAAGACCTGTATGGGATTAGCAATGACTTGGCTAATTCCCTGAAAAATATTAATTAGCTTCTTTTGTTGGGTCTGTTCGGATTTTGTTGATTTTTTTGGGCTTTTGCTGGTTTTCTCTAGTTATTTTGCTGGTTTTTCTTGGGTTTGTTCCTTCTGGTTGCTTAATGCTTTCTTCTTGTAAGGTTCTTTTGTAAAGGGTTTCGGGGCCCCTTCAAAACCTATTTTTACCTTAATAAAAAACAATCAAAATGTTATCATTTTTAATTTTAAAGTACAAATTACTATCAACAACACCTTTGACAAATCTCAATTTCAGCAAGTATTTATCTAATCTAGCATACCAGGCTCTAGGGGCTTGTTTCAATCCATAAAGTTCTTTCTTTAACTTACATACCATATCTCCATCATCTGACAGTGAAAATCCATCAGGTTGTTCAATGCAAACTTCTTCTTCTAGATCACCATTCAAAAATGTAGATTTGACATCCATTTGATATACCTTGAAATCTTTATAAGCAGCATAAGCATGTAACAATCTAACAACTTCAATTCTAGCATCTGGAGCAAAATTTTCTTCATAATCAATCCCTTCTTGCTATGAATAACCTTTGCAGACTAGTCTGACTTTATTTTTGACTACTTCACCGGCTTCATTCAATTTGTTTTTAAAAGCCCATTTAGTTCCAATAACATTTTTTATCTTTAGGTCTAGGGACAAGTTCCCAAGTATTATTCTTTTCAATCTGATCTAACTCATCTTCCATGGTTCTCATCCAATTATCATCTTTACAAGCTTCAACAACATCTTTAGGTTCAACTTTCAAAATCAAACATATCTCTTTTGTAGCTAACCTTCTTCTAGTCATTACACCTTTATTCTTATCACCAATAATTTGATTCTTGGAATGATTTAATCTTACATACCTCAGAGTTTTCTGATTTCTTTGAGTTTCATACTCAGGCTCATGAACATCCTCACCGGCAGCAACAATAGTCTCTATCTCTACCAGATAATTATGCTTAGGATCTTCAGGCTGAATAGGAGCTAAAACAACATGTTGACCTTTATCATAGGCTTTGATTTCCTTCCCAAGGTTTTCATCCACCTTCACACTTTCACTCTCAACTATCTTTCTCAGTCTCTTGTCATAACACCAGTAGGCCTTTCTATTTGTAGATTATCCCAAGAAGATACCTTCATCACTTCTAGCATTAAAATTTCTAATATCCTCATCTCTCTTGAGATAACATTTTCTACAAAAGACACTAAAATATTTCACAGTAGGAACATGACAAAACCAAAGCTCATAAGGATTCTTACTGGAATCACCTTTGATATGGACTCTATTGAATGTATAGATTGTAGTGCTAATAGATTCTCTCCAATAAACCTTCAAAACATTTCCTTCAATCAACATGGTCCTTGCAACATCTAAGATAGTATGGTTATTCCTTTCAACAATCCCATTCTATTGAGGGGTCCTAGGAGCAGATAATTGTCTTCTGATTCCATGCATCTCAAAGAAATAATTCAACTCACCAGAACAAAATTTTCCACCTATATTAGATCTTAGACACTTCAACTTCAATCTAGATTCAGTTTCAACTTTAGCTTTGAATATCTTGATTTTCTCAAATGCTTCTGATTTTTCCTTCAAAAAGACAACCCACATCATTCTGGAATAATCATCAATTATTAACATAAAGTGTCTATCACCCTACACACTTCTAACATTTTCTGATGTGTACTTTTTGCTCTTAAAATAAATCCTTGTTTGCTTACCCAACTAACATTCCTTACATGTGTAGAACTGATCTTGATCAATGAATCAAAGTTTACATGACACATCCTTCAATTCCACAACCAACTCTCATCTATCTTAGCAATCAAATAACTTTTGTCACTAGCATCCAAATGAAAAATGTTACCTTCAGTCTTAGTTCTAGATGCAATTTATATACTGGATGCATTCAAGATCTTACATTTACCATCTTTGAATTGTAGATCACAACCCTTATCAATCATATGTCCAAGACTCAAAAAAGTATGCTTTAAACCTTCAACTTACAAGACATCATCAGTATTATGCTTACCATTAAAAGAATTAGAACCTTTCCCACAGATTATATAGGATTTGTCAGATCCAAATCTAACTATTCCACCATCATACCATTCCATGCTTAAAAATTTTCATTTGTCACCGGTCATATGATGTGAGCAACCACTGTCAATCAACCATTCACCTTTTTCTTCTACCTTAGCAGCCTAAACTTTCTCCTCAATAGAACAACTAGTGGAATCAATAGGCACAACACTATCTTCTTTAATGGAAATAAACACAACTTCATCTTCTTTTGATTCTTCATTTGCAACATAATAACAACTCTTCTAGTTCTTAAACTTTTGGTTATATTTATAAGGCTTATCATACTTCTCATGCTTCTCATATCTATCATTTCTATCAGACTTATCAAACTTATCATGTTTGTCATACTTAGCCATTCTCTCCAGACATCTAGAAGCAAAATGCCCTATCTTGTTACAAGAAAAATATTTTAAGGGAAGCTTTCCATCATACTTACTGGCACCTTTAGGAAATCTTTGGGCAATCAATGCTTCAATCTCATCAAGCTCTCTTTCTTTCTCTGTTATCTCTCTCCTTTCTCTTTCATATCTGGATATCCTACACTCATCAAGATCATGTTTCTGTTTATCGAACACAAATGTTTATGCTTTAAATGTTGTCTCATACTTTCCATGTGATTCACCAAATTCACTCAACTCAAATGCAGCAAGTTTTCCAACTAATACATCCCTTGTCATAGTAGTTACACTCCAAATCTCATAAATAGTGACAACCTTATGTTAATAGGCAGGAGGCAAAGATCTTAGCACCTTAGCAACAATATCATCTTCTTCAATCTTTCCATTAAGAGTACTGATACCAAGGACTTGAGCTAATTCACCTTAGCCATGTATGCATGTATGTTCTCATAATCTCCCATCTTCAATGTCTCATATTTTCCTTTTAAACTCTGCAACTTAGAAACTTTCACTTGACAATCACCTTCATACAGGATCTCAAGCTTCACCCAGATCTCATGTGCGGTCTAAAGTTCCATAACATTTGTCATTTTAGAATCAGTCAGGGCACTGAGTAATGCTTCCTTCATTTTGATGTTGTATTCAACTTCCTTAATCTCATCAGGAGTGGATGGTCCATTCTAAGGAACAACATAGGAATTCTTAGTGATCTTCCAATAATCTTCTCCAAGACATTTCAAATGCACCTCCATTTGTTTCTTCCATACAATGTAGTTGCTTCCATCAAACCTCAGACTATCCTTCTTGAAATGATTACCTTGAGTTTCCATCTTGGATCTCCTCATGTGATTAAGCTTCTACTGGAGGATCTAGCTCTGATACTAATTGTTAGCAACAATCAAGAAGGAAGACTGAGGGTGGGGGGGGGGGTGTGAATCAGTCTTCACCAGACACACAACAAATTAAACTTCCAAAACATTAATTGATAAACCACAACATTAATAGATAAGAAAAATAATAAGCACAACACAAAACACTGATATTTTGACATGGGAAACTTGGTTAAGGGAAAAACCACGTTGGGAACCTACCCACAATAAGATGATACTCTTCAATAGTATATGAAAATATTATAATGGGGAATGCACATGCATTCAAGCTCACTATTCAAGAGATATATGCCCAAAAGGCTACAACCCTCAGGGAAGTCGCAATGACTTACAAAAATGATTCAGAATATAATCCGGAAGAAATGAACTGCAATAATAGCATCTGCAAATTCTTGATGACAGTTCTAGTTAAGCACAATTGTTTTCCCTGCAACACCAAGCTCACCGCAACACTTCATTGAATGATATATCCTTGTTCACACATTTACCTCTCTCTGATAATGCAGACACAATACCAACACCAAAATTACATAAGTATATCACCTATATATACAAACCATCAAACTTGATACCAAGGTCGGCTAAACCCTCAACCCTCAACTCATAATTACAAAACTTACATTACATGATACAAATATCGACCATCGGACCAATATTATGATTTACATTACATAGCATGGACATAATTCAAATTCCCAAATGATGATATCCACCATAAATCCCGCCAAGATCAATCGCAACACGCTACACCACTAGAAATACTGCATAACACAAATTATCATCAGTTCATAGAAATCACTGAAAAATCGCTCAATGATCAATGCGGATTGCCAAAACAAATAGGAAATGATTAGGAAACACCATAAACCGTGTTAGAATCATTCAGAACAATTGCACAATCTTCTCTTTTGAAATCTTCATCAGTCAACGTCTCAAGGCTCAAGAACACAACCAATCAACAACTGTCATGAAGAAAGATAACTTGTGGAGCACCAAATGACAAACCATCTAAAATGAAGATACACAAGATCATCCCAAACAATAATCCAAAATCTTAGCACAAGATCTGATTACAATGGAATATACCAAAGGGAATACTGGATACTGCAAAACAATGATTAGCAAAACCAAACTACAAAATTGGACCAAAAACCTTTCCCAAACTCACTGGAATAATTCATAGGAATATGTTGACATCAATGACAACAACATATCCTAGTAGCATCAATGAACAATGAAATCAAACAATCTCCCTAATAATCCAACAATCTCCCCCTTTGGCATTGATGGCAACATATGAATGTAAAAAATAGTTAATGCAAGGAAAGAAGATATCACCAGCAAACTCCCCCTAAGATCAAGATAGATAGAGTAGTTTTTCACATGATCTCTTTTCCCCTTTGACAACAATGCCAGATCACCAAAATAGAAAATCAAACTCTCCCCCCCTACAACACAGAAACATGAATCTCTCTCCAAAACACAGACTACTCCAGCAAAGGAGCAACACCAACTCATCAATCTGGATAAAAGAGTAAGGCTCTGAATTCCATCGGATCGATACAACTCAATGCATCTATTTCTCATCAGGAGGGGTGGAGACCCCTAACTTGTCTCTCAGATATACAAATGTATCTACAGGCAAAGGCTTAGTGAAAATATCAACAATTTGTTCCTTTGTAGATACATATTCTAGCTTCACTTTCTTATCATCGACTTGCTCTCTCAAGTAGTTATATTTGATTGATATATGCTTAGTCTTAGAGTGTTGCACCAGATTCTTAAACATGTTTATAGCACTAGAATTATCACAATATATAACAGTAGGCTCATCATAAATAACTTTGATATCTTTCTACATTTGCTTCATCCATACTATCTGAGTGCAATTACTAGCAGCAACAATGTACTCATCTTCAACAATAGATAAAGATATTGAATCCTATTTCTTGTTTGCCTAAGAAACCAACTTCTTTCCCAAAAATAATGCTCCATCGGTAGTACTCTTCTTGTCATCAACATCACCTGCCCAATCTGCATCAGTATAAGCACATAACATAAAATCATCATTCTTTGCATACCATAAACCATAATCTTCAGTTCCCTTTAGATATCAACAAACAAAGGAGTTGCAGTACCAGATGCAGTCATTTTAGCAATCTCAGATTTCAAACTTCAACTGAAAGGGGTTTCACTAATAAATACCTTTGATCACCAGATTAGGGTTTTTGCTTCGGAAACCAGTTTATCACTTGATCTCATTTGATAATCTTCTCGTAGATCTCTTCAAACACTATCGCCTCAAATGTAAAGTGACAAATGAATTGATTAAGTTAATTTTTATTCATGACAAACATAAATTTCCATTGTAATAAATGCACTTTTCCCTAATACTTTCGGATACTACGTATTTCACAAAAACCTTCTGTAGACCTTCAAATTTTCTCAAACTCTTCTGGAAATCCTTCTGTAACCATCATATACATCTCTGCAAGCTACCATAATTAGGCACAAATCTTAAGTAGGGGCTTTTTAGGATTTTCATGATTCCATCCCCCAAGGCCGGATGCCATGTGTAGACCCACTTCCTGTCATTTAATCACTCTTCTTAACCCAACTCTTCTTCATCCGATCTCTGATCTCATCAACCTTTTCTTTTCCTTTCTCATCTAGCTTCACATTCTTGTTCTTGTCTTTTGGACCTCTCCTATTCACATTTCTGCTTTTGTAGTACTTTGTAATGTTACCAGATTTATTGCAAGCATAGAAAACAACATTTCCTTGCATAGGTATGAAATTCATCTGATTTCTTCTTGATCTACACTGATTAGCAACATGTCCAAACATAACACATGCATAACATCTGACATTTCTCCTATTTTGAAAGTTTCCCACCATACTTCTGCATTCATTTGAGTTATGACCATTCTTGTTGCATTTAAAACATTAAACGGTAAAAGATGGACCATTATTGATCATCCTATTTCTACATTGACTAGCCATATGACCAAATTTATTGCAAACAAAATAATTACCGTTGAATTTATGAGAATTAGATTGTCTTACTGGAGGCCTTCTTCAATCGTTCTTTTGTTGTCCTGATTTAGAGCTTTCACCTTTCTAAAATCCAAGACCTTGAGTATCATTAGGATTCTTTTGGCTTGCAAGCATCTCATCAAGCTTGGCTGAGCTGATCTAGAATTTATCCTTATAATCATTTGCAACATCAAGATCATATCTACGAAGAATGATCCACCTTTCAAGATCTTCCTCATGTTGTCTGGAATTTTGCAGGTCAAGCTTGAGTTGTCCATTCTCATTCTCAAGTCTACAACATTCATCAAATTTGTATTTCAAGGATTGAGAAAGCTTCTCCTCATTCTTCTTCCTTTCCTCAATCTCCTTTGTCAATCTCATCACAATGGCTTCCATCTCATTCTTTTGGACTGTATTAGCTCTAACAAGTCTCTCACACTCTTCTATCTTTTCCTTCAGGGCTTATTCATTGATGCTTTTACTTTTTTTCTCCTTCAGCTTATCAACAAATTCCTTTCTCTTTTCCCTTGACTTGTTCAACTAATATTTTAATGATTCAATGAAGTTCTTAGTATCCCTAAGGCTTTATTTCACTTGCCAAACCTCAGCTTGTGATTGATCAAGACCGTTAAGTGCAACAAAAACTTGTTGTCTAAGACTACCAGAATCTATTGATTCACTTTCCTGGATCCTCCTCAAGTTGTTAGGCTTCTTCCGAGGAAATAGGATTTGATACCAATTATTGGAATCAAGGAACACTGAAAGGGGGGTGAATCAGTCTTCTGCAATTTTTAACATTCTTATTCTGTCCTTTAAACCACTTAATGCAAATGAATAAAAGTAGAATGCAGAAACACAAATCAAATAACCACAACACCAAGATTTTTATGTGGAAACCTAGTTAAGAGAAAAACCATAGTGGGATTGAGACCCACAATATTAATATACCTTTTTAGAAGTATAATAATATTACATGAGGGGTATGCACATGTATTTAGGCACACTGCCTAGAGCTCACTGGTCAAATTACAATAAGGGCTACAACCCCAAAAGGATCATTGCCTTACAAATGATTACATATAATAATTAAAATGTATAAAATAATAAACAACATCTACAAATGCCAAAAATAGTTCCGGTTAAGAACAAAATACTCTATTCTACAATACTACTCACTTATGTTGTTTTGCTAAATTTTGGAGCACAAAACGTTTGGTAGCACACCACAATCGCTCATACACACTTTCCACACCACTACCAATCTCAAAAATAGTCAAATCAATCGGTCATATATATTAGAAACATCAAATTAAATCTTTTACATGTTAGTCCAAAAACACATAACACACAAAAGAAACATATTACCCAAGTTGGCTCAATTCGATAAAAAATGATCATGCAAACCAAAATGAATTTTCCACACAATTCCCACATATCATCTTAACATCCTCGAACACAAAAATAATCAAAACAATTACTCAACATGATCCGCACAAGGAATATCCACATGTTACTACTAATGAACACTATTCTAACCAAAAAATTGTCTACTAAATCTTCCAATTTACATAAGACTCACCATTGGAGGCCACACACCTAGAATAAGGTAATTTACACATCCACAATGCATCTCCAAGATTTGCAACACCAAATAATCAACACAACTAAACCACCAACCAAAACATTTAACACTACAAGATATTTTGTTCTATCTCACTAGAGCCCAATCAATATTCCGGTATAAATGAATTATGAATTGTGGATTAAATATCCAGCTCTAGTTGCCATCAATGACAACATCTGAACACCAATGTGGTGTCTCTTTCCAACATAAAATAGTCTTCCATTTTCCACTCTCTAATCCTAATATAATGATATTTACTTTTTAGCTCAATCTTTGTGAAATACCTTACACTAATCAAACAATCCATGATGTCATCCATCCTTGGTAGTGGAAACTTGTGCTTGATGATGATATTATTAATAGCTCTTGAATTTTTGAGCATCATCCATTCTCTATGTTTTTTTGGTGCTAGTACTGTTGGTACCACATATGGTCTCAAACTTTCTCTTAGATTAACCCTTTCCTTAATAGATCTTGTATTTGTCTGTAATGGTGAAAAATTAGGGTTTCCACCATTGAAGTAAGAAACTGCTAATTTTGTGAATTAGGGAACATTACATTCAAAATGGGGTTCCAATCCAATAGATATAGTCAAAAAAATAGCAAATATTAGGACTAAGAACTTTGATTGGATTGGGGGTTTGATGATGTGAATTAATAAACCCTCTTTTGTGAGTTGAATTGCTGAAATTAGGGTAAAAATTGTTGGAAATTGAAGTAGAAATGCATAAATAGTAAGCTATAGTCACAAGATTGAGCCAAAAACTTGCATCTAAGTAATGTAAGCATATTCAAACCTACTCTCAGAAAGAGATCCTAAAATGTCAAATCTGTGGTGCCCGTCGCCCTGGTCCTCTAAACTTTTTGCACTCCAATGGGGGATCGATTCATTACTGAAAATAATGCTTATTCTAAAGATTGCAGCTCCGTACTTATTTCCTACACACAAAAAGAAGGGGAAATAGATTGGGAATAGAGGTTTTCCTGAGTCAATCTTGGGTTTAGAAATTAACATTGAATGAAATATTGCAAATATTGAAATAAATGATGGAAAGATATACCTCAAATCTTCAATGACTAATAATGATACTTTGCTTCTTGAATGTGTTGGCATAACTAATGGTGTTGGAACAACCGGTTCATCAGTTAGTATTGTCATTGATGACCAACACTTACCAGTGAATAAGCCCAAGCTCATAGGCAAGGAGGTGTGGTAAATCTCAATGGTTTACTTATGGTTGCAAACAGTATGGAGGTTTCAATGCTTCCATAATATGCATAATTGACACACTTAAGCAGTATGTTTGTTCAAGACTAATAGGTTGAAGGATAAACAGAGTAGCTGACCAGTCAATCAAGCCTCTGATAGCTGTTGAGATCAATTTCTTAAACAGGCAGTTGAAATGATGATGTGGTCGGAAGAGGTGACTCAAATTGCATTTTAGTAGTCTTATGCATGACCGAAACACTCTGGACAGATAGGTGATCAGTCTGGTTGATGATCAATGACTGGTGGCAAAAGATGAAGAGTTTTACTAGTGAACCAGTGATATAGGTTGAAGAATGCTATCCACCAAGAATCTTGGAGCAGTGACGGATAAGCTAGATGCGATGACCAAAGGTGAGTAAGTGATGGTGAGATATCATCAAAACAAACTGCTAGTGAAGTCTACAATAGTTAACAACCAGTTAAGGTAAGATTTGTGTGGATTTTTCAGTTCACATTAAAATGGTAGAACATGACCTAAAAGTTGGTAGAATTATGAGCTGTAGTGGCAAATAAGGATGAGTTGCTGGCGAGATTGATGGAGAGAACATAGAGAAAGTGCGAGAAGATTTGAATTTCAAATCTACTGAGTGTTAGGTGTAAACTCATTTAGGAATCAACACGTATGTGTCAGCAAAACATGGTATAAGGTTTTTGGCAAAAACAAAAAAGTTTGATTATAAAATTGCTAAGTGCAATTTTGAAGAGAGGTGATCCAGCAAGGTGAGAAGAGTCTAGAACTGCTAAGTGAATAGCAGAGTGGTGAAGAGAGTGTGCAGAGCTCAGATAGCGTGAAGAGTAGAGAAAGAATGTAGAGCACCAAGAGTGTAGAGCAAGTGAAATGCAGAGCACCAGTAGAGTGCAGAGAAAGTGAAATGTAGAGAACTAGTAGAGTGCAGAGAAAGTGTAACTGATGGTCGAAACAAAGAGCTTCAATTGGATCTAATTAAGCTAAGAGTGGCTACGATAGAAGATCATTCTCTCTGTTGTTTTCTAATAACTACAACAACAAAATCCCTTAACCGGGTGGACTTTAATAGGTCCCTTTGTAAAATCCCTTAACCGAGTGACATCTTAATTGATGATCCCAAGTCCTTTAACAAGGCTACCTCTAACAGGGTAAAGGTTCTAACAAGCCTTAAAGAAAATCCCTGAACTGGGTGGCACCTAATAGTGTCTTTGTAATCTCCTAACATGGATGGCTCCTCACCGGGCATACTCCAGAAGAGTGCAGATTTTGTGAGTTTCTACTCACACCATGGTTTTCTCCCATTTAGGTTTCCACGTGATAAATCTTGGTAGTCATGTTGTTCGATTTTATATGTTTATTAATGTTGCTTATACTGATAAATGTTAGGTTTGAATAGAAACTTCGATTAAGGTTAAATCTGGTAAAAATTGGTATAGTGTTGAATCACTCCTCCCCTCTCAGCACTGGTTGGGACTAATAGAATGATGGATTGATTGAATATGGATTAATTAGACACCTTATGATTCTCATGTGATCTTGTGTTGATGAAATGAGAGGGATGTACCTCCTTTTATACTTGCTTGTAAAAAAACATCTTAATTTTCTGACATAGACCTACATGGAGATCACATTCTTGCCAACCCATTGTGACTGCTAGGAGGGGCTAAATTAAGGTCCCATTTTAGAGGACCAAGTCACCACACCTTGGTCCTATTAAGGACCATGACACCACACCCTATTCCTACCCTATTTTAGGGCCAGAACAAAAGGGTCATGTGATGTACAAAGAGGAAAGGAGGCTAGAATTGAATGGTATGAGAAAAATTAGGTCCTAGTTTGGCTTCACGACATGAATGCTAAGATGAGGGACCAAATGTGGACCAAATTGTAAGGGAGTACAATTTAGGAGGCTACATTGTCGATGTAGCTCCACATTTTCTTCTTGTATCATATGTGTTACTTTATTTGTAAAACTAGCTCAAGATATCATATACATTTTATGAATAATGCTCCAGATTAGTGGCAATCCTTTTAACACATTATATAACACAATATCTTGGAATTCCACTAGCAATTTAGTTATTTTCTTTTACTATGGTTATTCTTCATTTGTGATGACATTCACATTTTTTGAGTGTCAAGTTTCCATGGAATCAATGCAAAGCACATGGTTTTTATGCCTTAATCTATCCAAAAATTTCATTCCATCTACTAAACAAATTTTGGAATCAATGCATAATTTACTTTTGATCTCTTCTTCCAAAGGTATAAGGATAATTTTTTGGCATTTGAGATCACAATGTAGGTATTATTTGTCCCATCATGAATCACCTTCCTATCATACTACCATGTTCTACCCAACAATATATGGCATACATCCATTAGCATAATATCACCTAACATTTCATCATTTAACAATCTTATGTGAAATTTCACCAAATATTGTTCACTTACAATTATATTTCATTCATCTTGTATTTATGATATCCTATATTGGTTTAGATGTCTTAGCCTTTTTAACTTCAACTTATTCACCGTTTCCTTTGAAACTAACTTTTTTATACTACCACTATCAATGATAACTTTATAACACTTACCTCCTAGTTTGCATACTGTTTTGAATAAGATTTTTCTTTGCATTGATTACATAAGTGTTTCTATCTAGAACAAATATATTGTCAATACCAATGATTCAACCTTCTTTGGGTTTCCTACTAAACTAGGTGACCCAATAGGTTCTTTCTTCACACATGTTTCCCTTGCACTATTCTCCATCTTTTTTTTGGAACTCCCTTGGTAAAACTCAAATACACTATGTCCTCCTCTACATTTAAAATAAGTTCCCTTGAATGGTCTCTTATTGAACCCATCTTCACCTCTTGGATATCCTTTATTGTGGTAAGCATTTTTATTCCTCTTCTATCATGGTATATAGTTTTATCATTCCTCCCTTTCTGATAAAAATTATTACCTATTTCTTTATTAAATTAGTCTTTCCTCCTTACCATATCCTACATATGAATTTCCTTCATTCCATTGTGTTCTATCTCTCTATAATCTACCTCCTCTAAATTTTGTATATTCAAATCTCTTGTTCAATTTTCCTCAACTTTTAATACAAAGTGATAGGCTTCTTCAATTGTAGTCATCCATACAAAAATGAAGTCTTCTTGAATTATTATCTATATTCTATTTATACCAAAATTTCTCCTTATTAGCTTCAATATTCCTAGTTCTAATATTCATCCTATGAAATTATTCAATATGTTCCTTCACCAAATTTTCCTTTTGCCTTAGGTTTTGCAACCCCTTCAGAAATTATAGCTCATAACTAGTACATATTAATTAAGATTTTTATTTAAAATTCACCATCCTATCCCATCTTATGGTCTTTTCCTTTCCCCTCGAATTCCTACCTAACTAAATTTCCTTCCACCAAATAGAAAAAATTACATTTAGCCTGGTTTTTGCATACCTCACCCTTTTTAGATCTCTAATTTATTCATACTCAAAGTATTCTTCCATATCATTTATCCAGTCAATCGATTCCTCAAGATTCAACTCATCATCATAGTTAGAAATATCAATTCTAGGTCTCTTAAAAATCTTTAAAATATCTTTCAAGATTTGTATCTAATCTAATTCTTCTTCTTTTTCTAGGGTATTGATCTACTATTTGAGCTCCTAATTCATCATCATCACTTACATCCTCATATCTAGGGATTAGAACCCTTTTCCTACCTTCTTCCATAATATCCTATTGAATTTTTATTGTCCTAATAACATCTAACATCTCTTCTATTCTTCCATCAATATTGGTTATACCAGACACTATCCTTGGTGGCATCTCAGTTGATGATCTATTGATAAAGTTTTGCAAGATACCTTATGTCAGAAATACATATCCACACTCAATTATGTTGGAATTACTTTCCTCCCAAATGATTTACAAACTCTCTTATACAACTTGATGTAGTTATAGATGAAGTCTAGAGGAAGGATTGTCTGATTGTGCAACTTAGAAGTAACAATATAACTTAACATAGAATGGTAAATAAAATCCTTATTGATTTAATATCACAAAATAAATACAATATGACTCACATGCACACTACATGCTCAATATATATTTTTACATAAAGGTATAACAATTGAGAACATGTTGTATTGGAAAGGTAAACTTCTAAAATATTTTTATCTCAAAGTTGTTATCCAAAATATAATCTCATTCCGAATGAATCGAAGAGGTGTGTATAAAGAAATTCTATGCTTTATGAATGATTTGTGCTAGCTACAAGAGGTCCCCAAATCTTGATGTATTATGAAACATGTAGGTTGGCCTAAGTCTTAGTGTTGACACTAAAATATTTTATGAAACTCAATTTGGTTCTAGTTGAAGGTTCATTTAACCTCATACTAACTTGTGATGTGCTTATTTGAATGTAAAAATTTATAAAAGGTTTCACGAATTTCACATGTTGAATTGAGCGTTGATTGTTCTAAACTATAAACCTAATGCTACTTTTGGAATTGATAACTTTTTGCAAAATGATTCAAATCTCCTAAAGTCTTATATATTATGTGTGTAGAATATTACATAATTTTGAGTCATTGTTACAAGTGGAAATGACATTATGTAGATGTGTGTAAGTTTTTGGTTTAAACTATGTATGATTTTTGTTGAAAAAAAGGTGTTATAAATCACACTTGGTGACACATCATCGGGAAGAGGACAATGTGGTGTACTATAATGAAGCTCCTAATACTTATAAAAAGAAACAAAATATCTTTGGTTGATACAAAATTTTCTTTAATTTGGGATGCTCCTACATCACTATTAAAAGCACACATCTCTTATTTGAGTTTCTTTTTGTCTAATATTATCATAATTTTATGCCAATAGTGCACGCCATGTTAAAAGTTTGCACCTTTGAAGGGTAGTTTGAAAGTTTCATAGACACAGGACCTTTGATTTAATTTTGAGATCTGTGAAATGACCTCTGAGATTTTAGAAACCAAATCTTCATCTTGAGAGGGAATGGAAAAGGGGAGAAGAAAAAGAAAGGAAAATGGAAGAGTAAAATATTCTACATGATCCATCCTTTGCAGATTTGACATAAAATAGAGAAGCCCAAATGAATATACAACAAATGCTTCTAAATTAAAGCATCATTGAGCATGTAAATCTAAGCAAGACAAGATAAAGTCAAAGGAAGGCATAGTCCAATGACCAACCTAAGAACAAACATTCTAAGGTTAGACCATAGATGCAAATTACTGAATTTTGAAACATTCTTTCAATTTTTTATTAGAAAGAGAATTATAATTTTTTTTTCCCAAAAGTGTTCAACTCCCATTACGGGAATTCCCATAGGCTTTAAAGAGATCATTCTTAGGAATCAAAATAATTTTTGCAACTAAATCCTTCTCTGCATACCCACCGTGTGTTCATCAAATCATATAACAACCATTGTGTAACTTATCTTCGCATTAAGTATTTGGTATTATTTTCTTTCCTTAACTCCAGGCATGAGCACCACCTATATTTTTAAAACATTTTAAAGCCAACAAATTTGGCATGTAGTTTCCTCCTTTAGAGCCCTTTAGCATCTGATTATATTTTGAACCCATTGGGAGTCTAAGCTCATTCTATTTTTAACTAGCCAATGGCGTGCCTACATTTCCTTTTTGAGTCATGGGCCTGTGAAAGATCCACTTAGCTAACAAGTGGCACTTTCTGTCATGGCTTCCTAAATATATTTCATAATCTTAATGGGCCCCCACATGTTTGGGACACACAACATTTTGACAGGGTTTCTTGAGTGATACTATAAGGTTTGAGCTTGGAATTTTGTGAGGCCTCCACGTGTCTTGTTTGAGTTATTTGCACATATTTTGGGTGGGGCTTTTTGTGGAGCAACCTCTTCCAAGCCCCAGTTTTTTCAAAGGGGGCACAAGAAACTTGTTTTAACCTTCAAACATGCAACATGCAGGCAAACATTCTTTAGAATTCTTTAGGTTTTGGAAGTGATAACTTGTCGGGAAAAGATCCAAATGTCCCGAGGACCAAGGATAAGGTAGATGAACATGTCCACATTCAAAATCCAGCTCCACAAGAACCGGTAAGAAAATGCAAAATGGAATGTTGAAAATACAAAATAGGAACAAACTGAAAGAAAATGTTTTTGGTTGATGCAAGATTGCTAAGAACTAGGGATGCTCTTGCATCAATAATTTAAAAAAAGGAGATTTTGTTCAGTAGTTGATAGTGTTGGCAAGAGACACTTTTCCAGTGAAGATTGATGAATGAGAAATACTTAGGGGTTGTCATTGATGGCAACTCAGTTCTGAAATCATATTTGGTGCATGTTGATTTGATTTCCTGGAAGTCACATTATCTTGTTTACCATAGACATTTATAAGAAAATAAGAGAACATGAAGGTCATCTAGCTAGTATATCCCAGTCCTATGTAACTCAATCAGTCCCAACTAGCAATTTTGAAGCACAAGTTATGAGTATATTGGATAAGATTAAAAGCTTAAATTAGGAAAAGGATAGAATTTTGGATAGAGTGGGAGAAGTAAGAATCCTTATCACTCCCCGGATAGACTCACTGATCATTAGTATGCAAGATGCAATAAATGATCTGAATAAGAGTGTTTCGACATATAGTGGAGCTGCAAAGATGCATGCCTATCTTTTCAGTGGTATGATCAATATTTTGGAGAGTTTGAAGAAGGGTTGGGATAACCACATGCTGAGCCTAAAGACAATTTTTGTAGATATTTTCAAACTTTTGTAAGTCATTGTATATCCCTATGTATAAATTTTGGCGAATTCGTATCTTTGGCATTGTTGTCAAAGGGGGAGAGAGCGAAGTGAAAAATGGTGCAAATCCTCAAGGGGAGCCTATTGAGCTTGTTGAGTCTTGAAGATTTTTGAAGTTTTGAAGTTATGTAGCTTTGAGTGTATAGTTCATTTTTCACAGTGTTGCCATCAATACCAAAGGGGGAGATTGTTGGTAAGAGACACTATTCCAGTGAAGATTGGTGCATAAGAAATACATAGGGTTTGCCATTGATTGGCAACTCAGTTCTAAAATCATATCTAGTGCATGTAGATTTGATTTCTTGGAAGTCACACTATCATGAGGCTTAAGTCTAGAAGGTGGAACACAATTACCAGTAGAGTATGATTTTAGTGCGAAGATCTTGATTTTTGTTGCATAACTTTGGTTGCAGTGATAGAGGCAGATGATTTGAGGTTCAAGGAAGATTACTTCCTAATCTTGATATTCGATGTTGATTCATGAATGAGATTGAACGTTCGGTATTTGGTAATCCCGAAAGAACAGAGCTATTTTAGTGTAACGTGTGTTGCAAAATCTTTGGGTTGATTTCGGTGATTGGTTTCATATTCGAGGTGATTGGGCCAACTTATGTGAAACTTATTATCATCTTGTTTAGGTCTGTATATGGTTTTGTGGATGGATTGAGCCGACTTAAGGTTAAACGTTTCATGTTGCGTGTTATGTGGTGTTTGGAAGCCAACATGGTAATTGATTTATTTTGTTGATGCAGATATATAAGATTGATTTGGCTGAGCATTTTGGTGAATGATATGAGTGTGAGAAGTCTATATGAGCGAATGTGCAAAGTTTGGTAAATGTGATTAAAGGTTTTGGTGCTCCAGTGTATGACATAGTAGGAAAACAAAGCATAAAGACAAAACAGTTGCAAAAGTCAAATTGAGCCTAACTAGAACTACTATTTGGCATTAGTAGATGCTATTCTTCAGTTCATTCATTATTGTAATCATTTGTAATCAATTGTAGGATAGTGAGTCCTATGGGTTGTAGCCCTTATTGTATTTGAGAAGTGAGATCTAGCCAATGCGCCTGAATACAAGTGCGTTCTCCATGTAATATTATCATACTCCTGATCAAAGTATACTAATATTGTGGGTTCAAATACCATCATGGTTTTTCTATTTTTGGGTTTCCACGTAAAAAAATTGGTGTTATGGTATTGTGGTTGATTGGTTTATGTTTCTACACTTTACTTTCATTCTTATGCATCTGGTGGTTTAAGAATCAGTTTTATAGATTTGTAAATTGCAAAACATTGATTCACCCCCCTCTCAGTGTTCATTGATTCCAATAGATAGATAATTTAGATCTAGTGTAATGAGTGCTAGACCTGATACTAAACCTAGAGATCTAGTACCATATGTCACAAAATTATTTCCTTGTTCTATGAGGCTCACTATTTATTACCCATAAATACACTAATTAAAATTGATAAATATTTTAATTTTCATTCTAAAATCATTTTTTATATTGAATAAATGTTGATTACAAATAGATGCAAAATTAAACATTTCCCATGCATAATAGATCTTTAAAATAGATATTTCAATAAACAACTACAATGAGAAACATTTCCCATGTATAATAGATCAACAAAGAGTAGCTTGCTCAAACAAAATAGATAAAAATTTACAAGATAGAAGTTGTTCTTCAAGAGTAGTGACTTGTATACTCATATCTACATCATTTTGAAGAGATCCTTGAGGAACATAGGAAAGATTTACCATCAATAACATAATGTTTGATTATAATAATTGAATGATGACTTCCAAATAATAAATTTAATTGTAAAACATAACTAAACATCTTACTCTTTGTACATGCTTATAGTTTATTGAGAGAAAAAATGATATGAAGAAGCATGTTTTTTCAAGTAGTTGGGCAAAGGTGGTGAAAAGTTATTGAAAAACTAAATGCCAAGTGTGTTTAGCTCTTATTTAGCTAGGGAGCAATACCAAAAGCTATGCTTGATGTACTTCTTTTTCTTAAGGAACAAAGGATGGGATGTTGTTGGAAGTAGATATGATTGCCCATGGGGAGTTTTGAATCGAGGAGCTTCTAGACAAGAAGCTAGGTTGGGGATCATCTCTAAAATTTTGAATGTTGAGCTAAGTTTGATCCATCTAGGGTTAGAAGAGAACATCTAAACTTACTACTCAACTATTAGTCAAACTACAAAGGTGGAATCATATATTTGTAGATAGCTTGGACATGGAACATAGTAAGATTATTTTCAAATAGCAACATGAGTCTTTTATAAAATTACAAGAACACAAAGTTGATGACTTTAGTTGGAGGTAGAGAAGAATTAAGGATTAAATGATGGCAATCACACATGCATCAATAGTTAAGGGGTGGAATTTCACTTGAGTTGCCAGGAATTTTCCCGAGAGAGCCGAGTCAAATCCCCTAATGTCTTTGAAGAATTTAATTCCTTTTCTGGAAAATGTTATCTCAGCATCGTTTAACAAGAGTAAGAGGTTGGTTGTCAATTTGAACCAATCAATTCCTCTAGATGGGTAATTCAAAATTGCAACAACAAAAAAACTCATTATATTATTCATCAACAAATAATATAAATATATGGTTGCAGACACTTCAACAACTTTCCATAATCATGCTAATTATGGTGACAACTAATTGCAGTTGTTTAACAATAAACTAGGCACCTAGTGACAACAGATTAGGACACTTGACAACTATGCAAAATTTTGTTATTGACTTATTCTAACAACTACTAGTTCACCAATACACTTGTTTATGTTGCAGTGTATATTTCAACATGAGCAAGGTGGGAAAACTAAGCTTGTGATATAGATATATTGATCATGCTAATGCAAGAGAGGAGGCACCTCTTCCTAGACCTTCCAAATGTTGTTGATTATATCAAGACAAAAAACTAAAAGGAAGAATATCATCAGAATATAAAATAATATTATCTTTTGAACTAGCATCAATCCATCATCTCTTTATTGTAATAATTTTAATCTTATACTTAATAAGAACTTTCCAAAGCCATCCCTTTCGAACCTCTAAGGACTTTCAAATTGAGACAAAACTTGACATTGACATCATACTTCAATTCTCTATAAACAATCATCCTATCATGCAAATAAACATTCCCAAGAAAACAAGCATCATTTGAATAATTTCAACAACTCATTAATCTCAACCACAGTACAAACACAAAACCCATCTCAACATAGAGCCAAAATCTGAAGAATATCCCCCACGATTTTAACTACCACATTCAAGAGAGGAAGGGCTCATCCTAGACCTTCCTTGAATGTTATTGAGTTTTGTCGAGGCATGAAAATAAAATAAAAAAGTTAGAACATTATCTTTTCAACTAACATCAATCCATTATCTCTTGACATTATATTTTGATTGTCCATAAATAATCATCCTTCAATAAATATAACACATCATGTAAGTAAACATTTTCTAACAAAACAAACAACATTTGAATAATTTCAAATCATGTTATTGACAAACTCATAGTTCATTGATACACTTGTTTATGTTGACTGTATATTCCAACATTAGGTAGGTGAGAATACTAAGCTCATGATATAGATAGATAGATCATTCTAATGCAAGAGAGGAGGTGCCTCTTCGTAGACCTTCCAAATGTCGTTGACTATACCAAGACAAAAAAACAAAAATAAAGAATCTAAAAGAATATTATCTTTTCAACTGACATCAATCCATTATCTCTTTATTGTAACAATTTTAATCATGTACTCAATAAGAACTTCCAAAGCTATCCCTTTCCAACCTCTAATGACTCTTTCAAATTGAGACGAAACTTGACATTGACATCATACTTCAATTCTCCATAAACAATCATCATATCATGTAAATAAACATTCCCCTAACAAAACAAACAACATTTGAATAATGTCACCAACCCATTAATCTCAATCACAGTACAAACACACAAAAAAAAACCCATTTCAGCATAGAGCCAAAAGCTGAAGAATATCCCAACATTTCAAAATACCACATCCATATCATAACACCCGCCATGACCAAAAAGCAATTCCAGCCCCATTACCATGCAACAGAAGCATGCAGCTGTATTGACATTGAATGAACAATTGTGACTTTTATATAAACATTTACTTCCGGGAATCAATCAAGGCCCAAAATCCATATTTAAAATGCCTGCAAAATGCACCCGTGAGGGGCCATCAATTCTCATCTCATACTATAACCAGAAGCACAAGGTACGGACGGCCATGACAAAACCAGTCGAGCCCATCTTTTGCCCGTGACGAAAGCGACAATTTGTTACATTTCCTCCGCCATTAATCCCGGGCACTCAAAAGTCTACATGCAGACAGCAGCCCTGCCATACGATTTACAAAGGGGAAAAGCTTTAAAGTACAGTGGGGTGGGGAATGGCCGAGTCAGCGTTTCAAATCAATACACAACTTATAAAGCACTCTTGTCCCATCCGGACCACCCAAAACTCTGCCTTGGATGACACCATGTGCTACATAACCACTGGTTGGGTGCAATGTTTGGCCCCCACCCAACTCCAATGGTTGGGGGGTGGTGCTTGGCCCCCACCTAACTGCAATGTAAGTGTCAATCAAGGTAACCAAGGGTCATATATAGAGAAGGTCCTTGAGGAGTACGAGTTTTTGAGTTGGGAGTACGAGTCAAAGTTGATATCTTTTGTTTAGGGTTTGAGTTTAAGATTGAGAGGTAGTTTAGGTTGGGAGTATGAGTCAATGTTGATACCTTTTGTTTAGAGTTTGAGTTTAAGATTGAGAGGTAGTTTAAGTTGGGAGTACGAGTCAATGTCAATATCTTTTGTTTAGAGTTTGAGTTTAAGATTGAGAGGTAGTTTATGTTGGGAGTACGAGTTTGTTGTTAAATGGAGCCTAATCAGACTCGGAGGTTAAATTTTTCCCACTTCTATTAGTGCAGTTTCCCCCCAAATTATTTAACGGAGGTTTGGGGGCAACGCCCCCAAGGTAGGGTCAAAGGGCAACGCCCCTTGCAGGGTTGAGGGTAGTGCCTCGTGGGCCCCAAACGACTTTTATTATTTTATAAAGGCATCGGATGTTATTTTTCTATCGGCTGACATGTTGTAACTCTAATTTTGTAACCGACATAAGTCTTGATAAAAGGCTAAGGGTTGGGTTTTTTTTTTTGTAGAGAATTTGTAGCATTTTTGCAGTGGTATTGAGTTGCAAGGGATTGCTGGTTGTAATCGGTTTGATTTGCTAGATAATAATATTGAACTCTCTGTTTGGTGGATGTAGCCCAAGTTTGGGTGAACCACGTTAAAAATTGTCTCCTCATTGTTATTATTTATGTGTTTTTCATTCCTCTATTTAATCTTTATTTGCATATAATTGTTATTTTTTGTGTGCAATTCCTGTCAAAGTCGAAGTCGATATCTTCTGTTTAGAGTTTGAGTTTAAGATTGAGAGGTAGTTTAAGTTGGGAGTACAAGCCAAAGTTAATATATTTCATTGAGAGTTTGAGTTTGAGATTGAGATTGAGAGGTTATTTAAGTTGGGAGTACGAGTCAAAATAGACATTTTTCATTTCGATATTGGGTTTAAGATTGATAGGTAATTTAAGTTAGGAGTACAAGTCAAGGTTGATATCTTTTGTTTAGAGTTTTAGTTTAAGATTGAGAGGTAGTTTAAGTTGAGAGTACAAGTCAAAGTTGATATCTTTTGTCTAGAGATTGGGTTTAAGATTGATAAGGTAATTTAAGTTGGGAGTAAGAGTCAAAGTTGATATTTTGTTTAGAGTTTGAGTTTAAGATTGAGATTTCATTTAGGTTGGGAGTATGAGTCAAGGTTGATATCATTTGTTTATAGTTTGAGTTCAAGATTGAGAGGTGGTTTAAGTTGGGAGCACGAGTCAATGTTGATACCTTTCGTTTAGAGTTTGAGTTTAAAGCTAAGAGGTAATTAAGTTGGGAGTACGAGTTCATATTTAGAAATTATTTCGCGAGTATGAGTTTGAGTTGGGAGTATGGGTTTAAGTTGGGAGTATGAGCCCATATTTAAAAATCCTTTTGAGAGTAGAAATTTGATTAAACATATCAATTTTCTGAAATCCATAATAGTTCTTTTTTAGTAATTCTAGATTTGATATAGTGTGTATTTTTGCATCGACTTATTGGATCACGCTCTATGAACCATCATCATGATAATTGAGTGTTTAGGAGTAGAAAAGAAGTACGAGTGTGATCTTAAATGTTGATGCAAAAATAAACACACAATCAAATCTAGAAACACTAAAAAGAAGTACAAGTTTGAGTTAGGCTTGATTTTTTTCATTGAGAGTGAGTTTGAGATAGAGAGGTACTTTTAGTTGAGAATATGAGTCTATGACTAGAAATTATTTCACGAGTACAAGTCCAAATTGATGTTTTTCATTGAGAGTTTGAGTTTAAGCTTGAGAGGTAGTTTAAGTTGGGAGTAGGAGTCCACATTTAGAAATTCTTTCGAGAGTATGAGTATAAGTAGCGAGTACGAGTTCAAGTTGAGATTTTCTTTGAGAGATTGAGTTTAAGATTGAGAGGTAGTTTAAGTTGGGAGTGTAAGTTCAAGTTGATATTTTTAGTTTAGGATTGAGAGTTTCTCATTTGACAAAGTTGTTGAATTTTGATCTTATAGCTTATATTGCACCTTTTGGAGAGCTAAAATTTGGTGGAGGGTGACATCAAGAAATATACCATCACTCGCACCGACCACATGTTCAAGTGACTTAATTACAACCTTTTGATTTTCTCTTTCTTGCCCTTGATTTAAAGCATAGGGACTAGTCCCAATAGTTGTGTGGATACCAATAGTTGTGATAGTACTTGTACATTTAAAGCTCACTATTTTAAGTACTATTAGATGTGAGAGAGGACCCCACAGTTAAATATCCTATACTAATAATTGAGTAAAATGTGTCCACTAGATTCATAAAGCAATAAATCATATGATGTGACATTGTCACACCATACTGCACAACTGTTGGTTCTTAATGTGCAAGTATTGGTCACTTTTCTTTGGGTCAATATTGACACCTCAACAAAAAGCACACTACATAACAACATTTGACAAGTCATGATGATAATGAAACAAAAGATTTAAATTGCCCCACATCACTAACTACTTAGTGATATAAAGTTTTTGTACAACCATTAAATGTAAATTAAGATATCAATTAGTAAAATTAGGCTAGAGGATTATTGAATCCTCTTTCTCATCTTAATTTTATCCTTTAAAAATATAAAGACTTTAACACATAAAAACACTGATTAATTTAATTCTTATATTTTTACCTTATAATAATTGATAGATAAATTTTTAACTATATTATAATAATTAAATATATTTTATAAAATAGTTAAAAAAAAAGAAATAATGTCCAAATCTAACTCTATGTTATTAAGATGTCAAAGTGACCCCTTTTAAGTTGAGGAATAAGTTTGGAAGCTTTTGTCATTTTCACTACTTGTCTTGTTCTTGCTTGTCACATTGCTTCCCACATTTTATCTAATGTGGGAGGTACAAAGTTAATAATTATAAATCTTTATAGAGGTCAAAATAAGTATGGGAGTGTGTATGTATTCATTCTACTTATTTAATTTTTTAAATAAATTTTATGAGAATTTATTTGTTTTGAAATGTGGATTAATATTAAATGTTTGAAGCTTATTAATGTCTATTTGTTTGATTTAATAAATATGATGAAAAGTTGGTGAATAATATATTATGTAATAAAATGTTAATATTTTTGAAAGATGGTATGTAGGTTTTATAGAGGAAGTTAAGATAATTGTAAAGGAGATTTGTTAGATGTATTTGTTAGTTTTATAATTGAATATGGTATGTGCGTTTCTTATTATTTATGTTTATTTAAAATTTTACATGGATCACAAATTTTCACAAAACCTTCACATGTATGCAACTAGTTGTCTACTCTAATCAATAGTTTGAATTGTGTTCATTTTTATCTAATATATTGATAGAACCATAATGTTTTAATTAAATAATAATTCATACAATTTATGATAGAACAATTAAGTATTTATTGAACATAAAAGATATAAGAAACACACCTCTTTTTCTTTTTAAGTTGCTCATTTCCAAACTATACTTGATAAATCCAAATAAATTACTACTCTTTTCTAGAAAAATATGTGTACAAGAAAGACTATCCAGTACATACAT
Source organism: Cryptomeria japonica (assembly GCF_030272615.1). Lineage (NCBI taxonomy): Eukaryota > Viridiplantae > Streptophyta > Pinopsida > Cupressales > Cupressaceae > Cryptomeria > Cryptomeria japonica. The sequence goes on along the minus strand of NC_081415.1, from coordinate 189,781,629 downwards.
CCATGATTAAATCACAAAATAGAAATATAATCTAAAGTAATTTTCACTAAAAAGAATATATCCTTATATTCAAGTTGATTCCCATAATTCAACACTAATTACTAACCCTTAGGAAGGAAAATAGATAAATAAGATAAAAAAATAGAGTGATGTCTAGAATAGTTGGATTGATTCCTCAATTCATAATGGAAAATGATTAATAGGTATTAAGACAATATGATGGATGGAATGCAAAAGGTGAGGACTTAATAGTGTAATAGATTGAACATTAAATAAGAGCACAATATTTTTATTGTAATTCTTTAAACCTATTCAATAACACTTAAATTCAAAAGTCAAGCAAATATAACATAGTAAACCATCTTCCACTTTCTCTTCTATTTTTTCTTTTTACTTCTCTTGAATTTTTTTTTCATGCTGCTCTGGACTTAGCTAAAAATCAAGGTAGGAAACCAATTCCCCTCCACCAAGACTTAATTTTTCGTCTGTACCATTTCAACCTTACTCTTTGTCCGCCTAGATAGCTCTCGATCTTTGAAGCCCTTGAAGCCCCATTCTCTAACTCTCTCTCCCCATGGCTATAGTTCTTGACTCCCTGGGGATCATCAAAAAGAAAAGACTACAAATTCCTTCCATTATAGACTGGTTCCTCGGCTACCCCCACCTTAGACTTGGGGACCAAAGATTAAACCCTGGCTTCTACATCTGACACGAAGAAAAAAAGGAAATTCTAGAAACCCTCACCCCTAGCTAAAAACCACAAAATCATAATCTAGGAATTGGTTAGTGAAGAGGAGGGGAGGGTGTCAAAGATGATGGTAAAAGCGGAAGTGCTCGCAAATACTCAAATAGGTTGGGAGGCTTCTCAATGAACAAAAGTAGAGGAAATAAATTAGTTAATTATGAGGAAGAAACAAAGGAGGAGGAGGTTGTAGAAAATGACGAGGAAGCTGATGATGAAGATGAGGAGGAGGATGGCACATGGAAGGCAAAAAGTTTGGATAAACCAATTGGCAACAACTCTGAACAAAATGAGCCCCTAGACATGACCTAAGATGCAATGCTAGAAGAGGAAGACATCTAGTAGGGAGAGAGTGAGTGCAATTGTGTCATCTGAAAGAGCACGACAGAAGAATTAAAGGCTCTAAGGAAGAAGGTTTTGAAAATAGAACAAAGATGACCAGTGTCTCCAAATTTGGCATGAAGGTGATGCATAGCTCCACTACATGTGTTTGATGTATAGGAAATTCTTGATAAATGATGTTGAAAAATAAGGGAATTACAAGGAAATCTTTAAATTTCCTTACTAATGATTGGAGCCATGTGCTCAAATAGCCACTAGGTGGCTGGTTTTATTTCTCAAGGCCTTTGAGTTTTGTTGTTAAGAATTTATTTCGTTTAGCTACCTGGTTAAGACTCTTTTTGGTTTTTGATATTTACTTTTAGGTTGTTGTTAGTCTATGTGATGTTAATGTTGTCGATGGGCTATTAGTGTAAAGGGCCAATACCCTTGTTTTGCTACTTTTTAATATAAAAAACATAGCAAACCACTTAAGCTAATATACAATTGTAGCTATTAAGTTAATAGCATCCTTACTACATAGTCAAATAATTTATCTGTCCACTTCATATATGCACTCAATGTATCAAATCATGTTTTATATAAAAAAAGAATATTATTATCTATAGGATAATTAAAATTTTACATCAAGTTGTATTGATGAAAATAGGTAAATTTTGTCCTCTATTTGACTTCATTATTTCCTACTTCATAATTAATTTTAACTCTTGTAAAATATCCTTATCAATTGTCAACAATGATTTTTCAACATTGTAGACACTCACAAAGTATTATATTATTAATTATTTCCTAGATATCTTGCTCATAGTTTAGATTATTATCAATAGCCTAGTCACTTTCTATGGCATAATCTTCAAATTTACCCTCATTGTCCTATAATTTCTCTATGAAAACTCCTATATTTGAAATAGATGGTTTAACATCCATTTTTGTACCATTTGATGGCCCATGCATCTAGCTTTCTCTAACATCATCTATCATCAGATTATGTACTTAGTTAAAAAAAAAATTTATACTTTTTGGTATAAATCCTAAGCCACATGTCAATTCTTTAATGGCCTTAATATTTTTATTTTGTAGCTAATACTACCAAAGGCTTTACATCACTAATAGGTGTAGTTATTTTATAATAGTGTTATTTGTATCTTCAAAATTCTTCATAAAGAATATGATTCTAAGAATATTTAGGGTGGATACACCCTTTTAGGTTGCCTTTGTTCCTAGGATTTCAATTGCCCTTCAATAAAGGTTTTGAGATGAATATTAACCCTTGACATATCTTCTTATAACATTAGAAATGGAAGCCTTTATATGATGTTAGATTACACCATGCCACAAAAATTTATTATCAATGGTAGGTTTAGTTGTCACACTTACCATTGGGCTACAAATTTATCAAGAATTTATGTTATTTTTAAATTATTTTTTTAAGTATAATTTAGATATCTAAGATAATTATTTTTTCTAACATCCTAGGATAAAAATTCATTAACTAGAAAAGAAACATACAACCTCATTTACACACTAGTAGGAACAATGCTAAATGAATTTTTGAATGTAAATTTATATTCTAAATATGAAATTCTTTTATTAATACCAATGTACAACTATTATGATGTGACCAAAATATAAAATTTGATTAGTTTTAGTTTGCATACTCATTCATAAGTCTTTGTAAACTACAATAATTTCCTTATGTGAAATGTTTACATATGATATACATAATAGAAAATCTTGTAAACCTAAAAAAACATTGATTAGTACCAAGTAATCAAAATTATACTATTATAGCTAATAACAATTGCATCAAATATTGGAGAGGATGTATGCATTTCTCAATCAGTATTAACTAAATTGTTTAAGTAAATATGATTATACCTAAAGCAGTCATACCAATTATTAGCTAAATGCTAATGTGAGTTCAAGAGGGAAAAACTAGCATCTTGCATGCAATTTTACACCATCCAAAGAGCTTGGAAGGATCCCCCATTCACTAGTCTAGCATAGGTGAGGTCCTATCCTTCATGGGTGAGGTATACTTGGCTCTCTAATAATAAAAATCATCTTAGATAAGAATTCTAAAATGATAACTATATCTTCATCTCATAATAGTTAAAATGGCACAAACCATTGCAACCCTTATTACAATGTAGGTTTAACTACACAAATATGTTTGATACATTTGTATTCATATACAAAGGATAGAAGCATATTGTCATCATGCTTGAAATCATTAGGAATCTAAGGCTAATTAGACTAAAAGGATGAATCACAAGAATCCTTAACTAATTAAACCAATTCTAAACACAATCCAATGAAATAAATGAAGGCAATAAGAAATTTAAACTAATGAAAACTCCCTATTCTCCACTTGTGCTTCCATTTTTCTTCTCCAATTTGTGTGGTTGATGGTTCTCAAGTATTGCACCAATTTTGTGCATACAAATATTTTGAAGATTGTGATTCTAAAAAAGCTATCTTGAAATGATGAAAAGAGGTTGACTTTATATATTTTCAACACAAAGGGGGTGAGAAATAGAACTCAAGTTTTGATTGATAGATAACTGATTTAGATTGATCAGTGAACTCAATTGATTGATCTGTTAACTCATTTGATTGATTAGTCAACTAGATTGATTGAAGAGTGAACTAGATAGATGGATTATTCAACTCACTTGATTGATTAGTGAACAGAATAGATTGGGGAGATGACTCACTTGATTGTGTAGATAGGAATTTGGAAATCATCAAAGCAATATAAACATTAGCCTAGTTCAATCACAAAAACTGAAATGCAGTGACAATCCTAAAAACATTCAATAAAGACATGAAAACAAGACATCAATTCAAATGCAAACCATTGCAAACTTGAATGTCTCCTTCATGTGGCTCCATTGTCCTTCTTTCTCCTTCAAATAGCTTTGTTTGTGGATCTCACCTACTAGTGCATAAGCATGATGTGAAAGCAAGTAGACAAGATGGTAGCGCAAGAATACTAGAAGTGTGATTGATTCGACCAGGGACTTTGATTGAAGAAATTCATCCAATTTATAGACAAATTGGAGAAAAGATCAGATTAGCATGAAAGTGATTCGAATGGAAATTCAAATCAAGAATAGCAAAATTATGACATGTGTATGACAAATTGCTATGCAAGGATTTATGACAATTTATGACAATTTATAAAAAATTGCTATGCAAGGATTTATGACAAGATTTTGAAATAGAAATAGACATTAGAAGCAATTAGAAAATTAGGTTAGAAATGATGACGTGGAATTTAGGAAATTGATGAAAATTAGGTAAATTAATTAATAATTTCTCATTCATTAATTAATTTACAAAAATAGGAGGAATTAATTAGCCAATTAAATAAACGTTTAATTGTGACAAGTAGACTTAGGATAAATAAATAAAATATTTAACCTAGAGAGAAAATGAAGAGAAAATGACAAACAAGGTTAAATGAATAAATCATGAAACCTAGAAGATAAATTAGAAATGCAAGAACAACAATTAGGTCTTGATGTAAGATTGATTTGATGTTGATTCGATCATGATTTTGAATTGATAAATGATTCATACTGATAAGTGATTTGATTGATAAATGCAGCAATTGACGAGGAACAATGACTAATTGATCCAAATTGACATGATTGAGAAGGATGACGATCGATGACAGATTGATCGCGAGATGACAAGATTGAAAATAACAACGATCGATGAAAAATTGATTGCAAGTCGACAAGATTGAAAATAACAATGATCGATGACAATTCGATTGCAAGTCGACAAGATTGAAAATGACAATGATCAATGACAAATAGATCGCAAAATGACAAGATTGATAAGAGGACAATGATCGATGACAAATCGATCGCAAAACGACAAGATTGATAAGAGGACAAAACCCTAATTAAGATTGACGATGTCCAAAATGATAACAAATGAGCACGCACATTGATGCGACATGATAAGATTGACCAAAATCATGACTGAAGATTGTTGTCGACAAGACAAAATTTGAAAGCGAGACAGATGAAAAATGTAGAAGAAGGACTCGATGCTCGCAAATGATAAAGACCAAGTGCACAACATGGAAGAAATGTTAATGCGACGCAAAAACCCTAAAATAAGGCAATGCGCAAATGTTAAAGTATGATTCCGCAAGCATTGACCAGTTTTAGACGTCTACATTTTGCCCCTCTTTGAGACAATGTGATATTAAGCATTGTTTCAAAGAACAATATGAAAATGCCCCAGATAATGACAATGACATATGCATCCCCCCTCGAGGAATTGGCCGGAAACATCCAGAAAAGAGGCCAATTGATCGATAAGAATGATAGAACATGATAGGAGCAAACAGATTGAAAATCAGAGATCGGATACATGAATGACAAGCAATTGAAGGTGCAAAAGACCACGACCAACATGAGATGGAGAGAGTGCACATCCATCTATGCACTAACAAAGATCTATAAATGAGACAAAGAGAGTGAAAAGAGCTCATTTGCACTAGCCAAAGAGGAGAATTTATTACTCTCGAAAAAGACACTTGTAGAGAGATGGCGAACATTCCAATGGCAGATCACCTCGGGGAATGTGTACGCACCTATAGATGATTGGATGACGTGGGAGCAGTGGTATGTATCTCAAAAACCCATATTGTCAATTTTATGAATTTGACTTGCTTGTAGGACATTGCGGGGCCCACAGAGAATGCAGAAACTGACTTTTGTGCCTGTGTGAGCGCATCCTGTGCTTGTGTAGGGTATTCTATGCTTGTGTAGGGTACACAGGCACAGTTCAATGTAACACAGGTGTAGGATACAGCACACCTGCACAGTTGTTCACTGGGAACTCAATTTTGGTCAAAAACAGCATGCGAATGAGCCGAAAAGGGGGGATAAGAATAGGATAGGTCAAAATAGATTAGAAACACCCTGATTTGGACATGAAACAAGGAAAATGTAGCCCATAGGAGCAAACCCTAAAACTAACAAAATGTGCCCCAATTGTGATGCAGAGTCGACAGTATCCGTTGATCACGCGGGAGAACCGACCTAACTGCTTCATGTTACGACATACACTCAGGAGCACGGACAGAGATACATTAGCAGGACTCAGAATATACTATATCACATTCATGCCTAAGATTAGGGCAAACACAGGACTGCTTACCGCATTGGCAGAGAGATGGCATTCAGAGACTTCCTCATTCCATCTGGCGACTGGAGAGGCGACTGTGACACTAGAGGATGTATGGTGTATCCTCTGCATTCCGATTCATGTGTAGATGATAGAGTATGACCCAGTGATAGGGAGAGATGCATTGTGTAGATTATTTGAGTGCGACGCAGATGATTTGGATATTGCAGAGAGGGAGATTGGCTGGGTGACCATGGCATCAGAGTACGATCGACGATATGTGGTGATAGCAGTGGTTATAGCATGCCTACTAGCAGGAGACAGACGAGGACATGGATTCCCTATTGGATGGGGAAGTGCTAGAGCAGATGGTGATAGAGGGGACAGTGTATGCATGGGGACCATGTGTGCTGGCTATGCTATATTTGCAGCTGCATCAGATAGCATATCAGGGAGTGCAGACATTGAGCTGTGGAGTCACAGTGCTACAGGTATGGGCATTTGAGCACATAGCCATATGTCAACCAATTGCAGAGAGACAAGTAGTACCACATCGACCATATGTGTATTGCTATGGAGGAGCACTAAGACAGGGTCCTTTTGGATACATATTGTATTAGCGACACGAGCTAGACAAATTGAGAGAGTTCACATGGAGGCCATATCTTGATTGCCCTGCATGGTTAGATGATAGTGATGAGCTATCATATTGCAGATAGGAGAGATACCTGATTAGGTGACCAGTGAATCGCCAGAGAGTGATTGAGATGTACTTGCCAGAGAGAGTCAGATGACAGTTTAGAGAGAGGCAGGATGTACCGAGAGGGACTGTACACTTTGCCCAATCTCACAGAGAGACGAGTCAGTGGGGGAGAATGATTCAGCCACACATAGCATATGCTGACTTCACACAGCTACAACAGAGACAGTGGGATTGGAGATCAGATGTGGTGGACACCGGGATGACAGAGGAGTATGAGTGATGGTTTGCATGACGATAGCCAGTGCCATTGACAGATCCAGATATTCCAATACTGAGGAGACAGGAGGACTTCCCACTTGCTGGAGAGGATGAGGATAGAGATGGGGATGAGGAGGATGAGGGTGGTGATGAGGATGAGGGAGATGACGAGGACATAGATGATGAGGGGGATGATGATTATGAGCCAGATTCAGGCGATCAAGAGTCACTACAGGATATACCCATAGAGCCAGAGACAGCTAGGATAGAGGAGATGGAGATGTGTAGGGCTACCATAGCAAGTCAGCATGATCATATTGCAACATTAGAGAGACAAAATACTATCTTGAGGACAGAGAAGGATCAGTTCAGAGCGGAGATAGCCAAACTTACAGTGGCTTGAGATACAGCAATAGCTCAGGCACAGCGAGAAGAACAGAGAGTCACTGAATATATTGGGTCGATTAGGGATGCCATTGCACGTGAGATGGCATAGATGTTGGTAGAGACCAGAGAGGAGATACGCCATTGGAGGACACTATATGAGAGTGCAGCTCCACCAGAGCAGAGAGCATCATCATATCAGGCACGATCAAGGACAGAGAGCAGGGCACGCTCTCGGAGGTCAGTGAGCAGCATGGGGGTGAGTGGACCTATGAGACCACCACAGCCAGGACCAGGAGGGACATCATCCTTGAGACATGGTAGGGATGAGGAGGATAGAGGGAGCACCTAGTGACAAAGGCACATGCTCCTTATGACAGATAGTTGACATTATGTAGTGTGATATTATATAGTTAGCCTGCGAGCCATACTTAGGACAGACAGTCCAATTTTGTACTCCGATATTATTTTGGCATATGATATGATATGCAATGCTATGATGGGATGCAATGTGTTATGACTTATGGTTATTTTTGATGTATGGATGGCTTATGCACTGTTTATGTACCATTATGGAACATGTATGGATGTATTTTTATGTATTTTTGATGCATTTATAATATGACATGGATAAAATGCTTGATATGATGCTTGATGTGATGTTTGATATAATGCAAATGTACTAACCAATGAATGCAGGATGCAGCATATGTGTTTGGGAAAATCAAAGCACTAGACCGAACTGACTATCCGAACTGATGGAAGAAATGTTAGTAAGAAGAAATGAAACAGAGGATAGTTAGAGACGAAGAAAAACTTGCTTTCAGTAATACACTTTGTAGGTGAGAACCTTTATTTTAATGTAGCAAAATGGACGCATAGCATCATGGCATTGAAGGCCAGAGCAGAAATGCAACCCTTTTTTTTGCAAAAGATAGGCACATCACAGACAAACAACAATCACAACAAAAAAAGAAAGGGACCATGAACCATCCCAATCACTCTAAATCACTCAGTGATGTCATCGAGCAACATAGGAACATGATCGAAGATAAATCAATAAATGATAAGACACGCTAATTCCAACAAGTCAAACAAACATCTTGATCTTCATTGTCAAAAGTTGAAAGTGTCGATAGGACGATCATGCTGTCTGGTTTCAAGACATGCGATACCCTGTCTAAGACAAGACACAGTTTGGTGTCGAGCATACCACACCCTGTATAAGACTCATGATAATGTGCCAAGGACGAATGATATTGATTTTGATTGATTGATATGACAATTTTAATCAGTTTGAATGTCTGGTTTGATTGAAAAAGTTCATTTGTGAATGTGTGATTTCATTAAAGCACAATGTGTGATTGCATGTCATTGGAGGTATGCTCAACAATCTGTCTATGCACAGAGGGGACCATTTATTGACAAAATGCAAAATGCCAAAGAAATTGTTTTTGTATTTTGATGTTTTGAAATTTTTGTTGTTCATTTTTTCAGGACTTTATTTGACTTTTTAGGTTTTTTTTAGAACATTATTTGATTTTTTTGGATTTTTTCAAGACATTATTTGATTTGATTTGATTTTTGATTATTTCAGGACGTTATTTGATTTTTAGGGATTTCACCTCCAGTGTCTAGCAAGGCAAGGAATATGATAGGTGAATAAATAGGCTTTCTGAAATGATGGTGGATAGAGGGAAGACAAAGGCCTTTTATCATGGAGACAATGCAGACACAATTTTCAAGGGCTATGGTGTGATGGGACAAGAGACTGGATATGACAATGTAAAGTAGTGACATGGCATGAGGGACATGTCAAGAGGTTTTTGAAACCATGTTTAAATTTTGCATCCTTATGTTAGATCAAGATCAAGGAATGAAAAAGAGTGTATGGATAGTGATAAGATATGGATAGGATAAGAAAGACCAAGAATGGATAAGGGACATGGACTGAAGGTCGGGATAGGATATGGGATAGTGGCAGAAAGTTGAAATAAGACAGGGAATATGGATGAAAAGTTATAATAAGAAAATGGATAAATACCAAAAGCTATGATGGACTGAAAGCTGCAAACAAGATGCATGATGCTCATGAAGATCCTCAGCCTTGTCAAGATCAAAGGTGGAAAGGGAAACTGGACATGAGGGACAATAGGATATGAAGGGTGATGATAGGGGTTCGATAGGATAATGAAGGGCAATAGGATATGAAGGAGGAAATCTGCCCCCAAGTGTGGTGTGCAAGAAGTTCATAGATTATGCATGACACCTGTTTGCTAGGTTTTCATCATGGTACTTGCCCAAGGTGCCTATTTGCTAGGTTTTCACCAGTGGATGAATTATTTTTGCTTTACTTTTTCTTTCTTTTGTCTTTTTTTTTTCACTTTTTTTTTTGTATTTTGACTTTTTCAATAGAAGATGGACACATGATAGGGGATGGAAGAAGGACTCAAGCATCTTTTTTTTTGGATAATAGACTTGAAAAAAAATGGACCATGGCCTTTAAAAGTATGCTCAAAGACGTTGGTAGGATAAGGACATGGAAAATAAGATGAAACTAAGGCAAGGATTTATGCAAAGGATGGGATCAAAGGGATCGAAGGATAGAAAATACGCATTGGATAATGGATAGGGTATTGGAAGAATTGGGCTTCACTGGATGGAAATGAAGGCAAGATCAACATTGGCACACACCTTGAGGGGTGGTGGATTGATGGAGGAAAAGTGGGTTTTGGATATGGAGATTTTGATGAAGGAATAGCTTGGGATGTTGGGACATAAGGGCCCAAAATGGATAAAGAAGGTGATGGAGGAATAGAATTGGAATGTTTGGATGGAGGAATAGCAATTGTAGATGCCAATTTTGATGTTTCTTTAGGCTTTTGTGCTTCAAGGAGCCGCTTAGGGATCCACATGGTTTTTGATTTTTCATGCTTTTGTGGTTCCTTGGAGTCCATTGCTTGCACAAGGGATTTAGGAACCCATATAGATTTTAACTTTTGTTTTTGAGAAATGGGCCTTTGTGACCTTTTGGATTTTTCCTTTTCTTTATAGATCAAATTTTTCTTTGTTTTGACATGTTGATTATATTGGACATGTTGATCCTTGAATACATGTGGATTTTTAGACTTATGACTTTTATACTTGGCATCCAAATTGCTTGGAGGGGGAAAGGAATGCATGGATGGATATGAATAAAGTGGACTTCTTTTGGATTGATGAAATTTACTCAAGGATGTGTGCCTTTGCTGACCTTGCATAGAGGATGAAGGGATATAGGGACCTAAGATGGATGGAAGGTATGATGGGGAAGGTGTATGCTTGGATTTTGAAGGGATGTTGGATTTAGCAGGGGCACCCACATCTTGAGGAATTTCATTGAGGCCATGACCCTTAATATTTTCTTTAACATGAAGGGATTCTTTCTTATGAAGATCTACTGCTTTGCCTTTATGAATATCTTGACTTGTAGGATACTCTTTTCTTTGGGAAGAAGATGCGAGTCCATTATGAGGTGGATATGAGATGAGAGAAATAATGAGATCTTGAAGTGGATCGGATTGCACAAAAGTGGAAGAACCGATTATGCATGCCGAGGGTTCATGAACATCTTGCACTGACATGTTAGAATCATGAGGGGGATTAGGATCATGAGGGGGACTAGGATTGTGTAGTGGACATGGTTCAATGACAGGCTCTTCAAGAGATGGAACAAGAGAAATAATAGGATCATCAAAAGAAATGCGATCTTGGAGGGGATATGCTAGATTAGGACGTGGAGATGGAGGAACAAGTGGATCTTGTGGAGGATCTGAAGGAATAATTTGATCTTGACAAGGAGGAAGATCATTGGAATCCTCTTTAAAGGTGCTTTGCTCTTGACTTTTAATGTGATCATCAGAAAGAATGGAAGGAATATCTTGATCTTGCTCGAGGAATGGAGTGTCAATAGGACTTTGGATAGGATGGACAAGAATAGGGGAATCATCGTGAGTGTTTGGGAACATGGGGTCCTAGTCAACAATTGGATGGGATGATAAGGTTTCAAGATCTTGATCTTCATCTATTTCAAGACACGTTTCTTCATGCTCTAAATTATCCTCTTGACATGAGGTTGGACTTTGGATATACATGGAGGATTCTAACAAGGAATCAATGTTTTGGCATGAAGGAAATGCACTTTGAACATTTGTGATTGATTTTGGCAAGGAATCAATGTTTGAACATGAGGAAGAGGGACTTTGAATGGGGTCCTCTAAAATAGGTAATGGCAATAAAGTGCATGGTGGCATTAGGTCTTGTATTTCTGAAACATGACAAGGATGTGCATCATGAATTGGATTATCTTGGTAATTAATTATGGATAGCTCTTGAATAATTGCATCCTTGGGTGTATTATTTGATGAGGACAATATGGAAGGTTCTTGTGAAACTTCTAGAGGTGTAGGGATAGATGCCACTGGAGAGTCAATTTGTTTGTGGGGGGATGAGGCATTGCTAGACATAAGTGTATTATCTTGATCTTCCTCAAAGAACTCACTTGGTAGGTTCCTTAAGATCATTGCAATAAAGCCACCTTTCTTTCGAGGTTTTTACATAGTTGTATCTGGAATTTGAACTTGTTTGGCAAGGAGTTGGTTCTAATCTGATGTCATGTTTTGATATTGGACTTGGTTCAATTGTTCTGACATGTTTGAAACTTGGGTTGGTGTGTGCTACAACCTTTGTTTTTGAATGTTTGGTTGTGGTTGTTGACATTGATATTCCACCATTGGTTGAACCATTTGTGGACATTGTATAGTTGGTTGGACATATTGTTGAAATTGGACCATTGGTTGTATTGGTTGTATATGTTGAACAATTGGTTGAACCATTGGTTGTATTGGTTGAAAATCTGATTGATAGTAAACACCTTCTTGTTCTTGTTGTGGAGGCACATAATGTTGAAATTGATGTTGTCTTTTTTCTTGAAATTGTTTCATCATCTCTATTTGGGAGAGGAGAGCTAGTATGTCTGATCATTCAAGAAGAGATCTTACATCAATTGGCTCAATCTTTGGATTTCGACTTGGAAATTTTTGAAACATTTTGGACGTTTGTGATCTATTCTTCTCAATGTTTTTCACTCTTTGTTCCAAAATCTCATTTTCTTGAGCTAGTTTCTCCTCTAGTTTTTGTATTTGGAGACTTGTTTCATCATAAAAAGTTTGATCGATATTGCCTTGTTGTTGGGTTGGATATAATTGTGATTGCCTTGGATTAAAATTCGATTGCATTGTCGGTTGATATGTCAAACTTTGTTGCATCATTGGTGCTTGGAACCTTGTTTCAATAGACATGTCACTATGCAATGTTTTTGGGATTTTTGATTTTAAATGGATGATATATGATATGCAACTAAATGCAAACTAAATAGATGAAAATGCAATCTATGGAAAGAGTGCAACCTATGTTTTTGGTTGTTTTTCAAGATTTTGACAAGATTTTTGGAATGCAAATCTAAAAAGAGACCCTTTGGAAATTGAAATGATGTCTAGACCTCAAAGGACAAAAGGACCAAGTGACAAAAGGACAAAATGACAATGTCTCCCCTATATGCTTGGATACTAAGCTAGGTTTGACCAAATGACATTGATGACAAAAAGACAAAAGTTTGATAAGGTCTAGACTTCCTAACAATAACTTAGGGTTTATCAAAGATTTGCATTACTCAAGTATGACAAAACCTAGTTTTGACACTATATGCAAAGGGACAATTACTATGCAAATGACCCTAATATGATATGATAATGACCTAAACTTAATGAAGAGACTTAGGGTATGCAAATGCAAATGTATGAAAATGTCAACCTAAGTTTGAATTATGAAATGGTACTACTCTAATGCAAGAGGACACATGCAAATTGGATGACCCTTATTGATATGCAAAGGAGTATGACCTACGTGAAACCTAACCTTGGTAGTTGACAATGACTTTGCAAAAATGCAAACCTAGGATGAACCTAAATCTAAGTGACATGAATGTTGAGACAAGATTTTGAAAAATGTTTGACAACCATGTTTGAAGGTGTTTTTGAACTTTGTTGGATGAAATGTTCTTGTGTTTAACCTTGTTTTGAATCAATTTGTCTTGTTTTTGAAATGAGACACAACCCAACTTTTGACAAGTAAAGAAGACAAGATATTTTAACTTAGACTCAAGACAATCATGCTCATTCACACATTTCTTATGGTAGGCAAGGGTAGTAGGTACTTGAGAGGTAGACTCATTATGAGATGCAAGGAGAATACATAGATGCTTGACCACACGGGCTCCCCTCCACGACACTCACTTCTCAGGGCAGCCAAGCATCAGTCCCCATGGAAATCTCCCCATGGCAAACTTAGTATCTCTTCCAAGTATCCAAACTTGTCCTTCTCAAGCAACTAGAAGGATTTTTGGCCTCTAAATACAAGGTGTTTATTAACGATTTCTATTAAGTGTTACTCCTTGGTGTCATGCAAGTGTGATTGAGACATTAAGCCCACCAAGATACCAAACAAATGTAGTCGCGCAAGCATGATTTATACCTTGAGGCCCTACTTAGATGTTGATATGAGAAAGAGTCCAAGGGTCATCACTTCCCAAGTAACTACAATTCCCACATAACCCTTCCTTCAAAGCTTTCGCTCATCAGGTATTTATTTATAGTGAGTTAGAATGCCAAGGTATTCTAGCTGTACTCACTTTGGGTCATTCCCTTCTCATGATTGTCACTTGCTTGCAAAAGAAAGCAAATGGTCGAGAAGGCAAGCCCTCTAAAGGTAACATACAATCAAAACATGAGAATGGTATCGAAGATCTAGATTTCTGATCACCCTAAGAAGGATGAGAGCATACTCTCCTACTCCAATGTCAAACTCAAAAATAAAAGAAAACATACATTCATTCCATCCTACTTAGCAATCAAAACTAGGTGCCTAATTATGAATTACAAACACAAGGTTTAGTTGGAGTATAAGGCAACTTGCAAAATCACCAAGTCAGAAGTTTAATTTGCTTAGTCTTTGACTATCGAACTTGCATAAAATGTGTTAGTAGTTTCATTTGTTGTCTTTGTCATGCATAATGCCAAGGTGTTGCATAAAGAATTAGTAACAAAGCAAAACCAAAAAGCAGAAACAAAATGCAAAACAAATCAATTTGCAAGTAAAAACATTGCTTTTTCCCTCTGTTTTTGGCCTTACACAGGCACAGAATGTCTCACACAGGTGCAAAATGCAGTAACATAGGTGTAGATCCCTTTGAAACAGGTGTAGAAATCCTTGACACAGGCACAAATTTCTTGACACAGGCGCAAAAGTGCCCAGAAAGCCCTGAATTACCCTGTTTCTTGGGTTTTTCATCTGCAAAAGCACTCAAAAGCATGGTTAGGATGTTAGTTCACATCAGGTTCACCAATTAATGTAGATAGGAATTTGGAAACCATCAAAGCAAATATAAACATTAGCCTAGTTCAATCACAAAAACTGAAATGCAGTGACAATCCTAAAAACATTCAATAAAGACATGAAAACAAGACATCAATTCAAACGCAAACCATTGCAAACTTGAATGTCTCCTTCATGTGGCTCCATTGTCCTTCTTTCTCCTTCAAATAGCTTTGTTTGTGGATCTCACCTACTAGTGCATAAGCATGATGTGAAAGCAAGTAGACAAGATGGTAGCGAAAGAATACTAGAAGTGTGATTGATTCGACTAGGGACTTTGATTGAAGAAATTCATCCAATTTATAGACAAATTGGAGAAAAGATCAGATTAGCATGAAAGTGATTCGAATGGAAATTCAAATCAAGAATAGAAAAATTATGACATGTGTATGACAAATTACTATGCAAGGATTTATGACAATTTATGACAATTTATGACAAATTGCTATGCAAGGATTTATGACAAGATTTTGAAATAGAAATAGACATTAGAAGCAATTAGAAAATTAGGTTAGAAATGATGACTTGGAATTTAGGAAATTGATGAAAATTAGGTAAATTAATTAATAATTTCTCATTCATTAATTAATTTACAAAAATAGGAGGAATTAATTAGCCAATTAAATAAACATTTAATTGTGACAAGAAGACTTAGGATAAATAAATAAATTATTTAACCTAGAGAGAAAATGAAGAGAAAATGACAAACAAGGTTAAATGAACAAATCATGAAACCCTAGAAGATAAATTAGAAATGCAAGAACGACAATTAGGTCTTGATGTAAGATTGATTTGATGTTGATTCGATCATGATTTTGAATTGATAAATGATTCATACCGATAAGTGATTTGATTGATAAATGCGCCAATTGACGAGGAACAATGACTAATTGATCCAAATTGACATGATTGAGAAGGACGATGATCGATGACAAATTGATCGCGAGATGACAAGATTGAAAATAACAACGATCGATGACAAATCGATCACAAGTCGACAAGATTGAAAATAACAATGATCGATGACAAATTGATCGCAAGTCGACAAGATTGAAAATGACAACGATCAATGACAAATTGATCGCAAAACGACAAGATTGATAAGAGGACAACGATCGATGACAAATCGATCACAAAATGACAAGATTGATAAGAGGACAAAACCCTAATTAGGATTGACGATGTCCAAAATGATAACAAATGAGCATGCACATTGATGCGATAGGATAAGATTGACCAAAATCATGATTGAAGATTGTTGTCGACAAGACCAAATTTGAAAGTGAGACAGATGAAAAATGCAGAAGAAGGACTCGATTCTCGCAAATGATAAAGACCAAGTGCGCAACATGGAAGAAATGTTAATGCGACACAAAAACCCTAAAATAAGGCAATGCGCAAATGTTAAAGTATGATTCCGCAAGCATTGACCAGTTTTAGACATCTACAGATTGATTAGAAGATTGAATAGATGGATTAGTCATAAAAGAGTTAAAAAGGATAATTGATGAGTTAACTGATTAGACAATTGATTTGATCAATCAGTACTGATTTTAGCATGTGTTGTAGGAATTTAAAATTGAATTCGAATTTGGTCATTCAAATCTTAAAATTAACTAAAATTCAGATTTGGGGAAAGTGTGAGTTTGAAAATATGAAATTAATTGAAATGATATGAAATTCAAATTTGGGGGAAAATGAAATGAAATTAGTTGGAATTAATTGGAATTATAATTTGGGGAATTGGAGGAATAAGTTAATTAATTTAAATAATTTAAATGAAGTTATTTAAACATTAGAGATTGAATTAATTAAATAACAAAGATTATTTAACTAAGGAATAAATCATAATTAATTAAATAATTGATATTGAATTAATAATTAAGACAAGGTTAACTGATTAAATGATGTCAGAATAGAAATAGAATAATTAGAGGTGTTGAAGGGAGATGATTAGAAGAAATAGTTAGTTTAATCAAATAATTGAAGAATTACTTAATTAAATAGACAAATAATTAGTGTAGAATTAATGAGAAATTTTTAGGTGTCTACATTTGTCCCTCTTTGAGACAATGTCGAAATGATGTTGTTTCAAAGAAAATGAAAAGAAAAACTACCCCAGTATGCCCCGATGATGCTAGGGTATAATGCCCCCTCAAGAGATTGTTTGTGCATTGAAGGTATGGATGATCTCTTGAAAGAAGAAGAATGTTAGACGAGAGATGGAATAATAGTTAACTTGATGACATGAATGAGTTTGATTATAGAAAAGAAATGGTTGAAGTGATTTGTATATTGATTGATTTGATAGGATTGGATTGATAAAGATAAAGTCTGGTTTCAGGAAGGACACATCCTGTATAAGACAAATGCTAGATGATTGTGTCTGGTTTCAGGAAGGACTAATCATGTATAAGACAAAAATAGATAACAAAACATCTGGTTTCAGGAAGGATACATCCTGTATAAGACGAAGATAGATAAAAATTGGATGAATGATAAAATATGATGAAGGTGAGGAATAATTGATTGATAGATAGAATAGTTGATCTGAGAAAATGATAGAATTATAGATGAAAAGATTAAAATTAAGTGATGAGAGAGATCATGTTAGATGAAAGAATGATTGGAAATAATGATCAAGTAGAAAAATGCTTGATGAGAGAATGATATGAAGAGACAATCAACATGCTGAGATTAGAAAAATGAAATGATATGATTGATGATGAATAGTATTCTTGTCTTTACTCATAGTGCAACCCATTATCATCATTGAGCCTTATTATGTAATAATGGAGCTTATTACATCAGGGTTTGAGGAACCAAGATGTATAGATATCTCGTTGCAAAGAAACAAACACGTAACAGACAAGGAATGAACCCTCTATTCTGAGAATTACAATAGGGGTCGAGGTATGTGTGGCATTCACAAGTTGAATGCTCCTATCACAGACACCCACTAGAGCAATTGCCCAAGAACTTCATTAGTTCAAACCACAAATACCAAACAAAGAAAATGACCATACCCATCATGGATCCTCTAGTCACTTTTGGACATCCTTGAGTCGCTAAAAGTAATGATCTTCACCAATTTGATAAAAGAGTCAAGAAAAATAGACAAAACTCAGCAGTGAGACCGACTGTGCCTTTGCTTTGATATGTTTGGTGTGATTTTGATAATGTCTGGTTTTAGAAGTTTTGGATCCTAAATAAGACTGATCTATCTAGTTTCGAGTGTATCGATTTTGTTTAAGACAAGATATTGATCACTTTGTTAGTTTGATAAATTGATAGATTAGATAGTTGATCAATGTGATTGCAAATTTTTTTGACAAGCTTGTTGTATCCTTTGTTTAACTTCATGCGAAGTGTTTGCTGGACATCTGTTAGTGTGTTTGATTCTTGCGAGACAATTTATTGCAAGTTTTATAATTGGCATTTGATTTTTTTTTTTGAAGAGCTTTTCCAATGTTTAGGGTTTTTTGGTATTTTCTCAGTTTTTTTTTCTTTTTTCAGGATTGTATTTGAATGTTTTTGTTGTGATTTTGATTATTTCTGATTTTTAATTTTTTAAGGACTTTTTTCGAATGTTTAGGATTTTTTCAGGATCATTTTTTGAATATTTTTTATTTATTTATTTTTTTCAGGATCGTATTTCGAATGTTTTTTATTTTTTTAGGATCATTTTTCGAATGTTTAGAATTTTTTCAGGATCATTTTTCGAATGCTTTTTTTTTTTTTTTTTTTTCAGTTATCATTTTTTGAATGTTTTTTATTTCTTTCAGTTATGCCCCCAAGTATGCAGACCTATGATGATAACATGATGATGCATAATGTGATGAAGGCAATGCATTTTTTATGTGAGTTATGCTAATGCAGGATGCGTGACAAAAATGCAGTTCTCTTTCATTTAGAAATGCACTAATTGGATTAAATGTGTGAAATGTTTCAGAGATAGGAGTTCAATCCATTCTCAAAAGATTTAGACCATCCAACTTAACACACTATGTAATCAAGATTTATGAATGGAGGTGCAAAAAACTTCTCCATCAATTCTTGAAAATTTGATCTTCTTTTGCCCATGTGTGTGTGTTTGAGTTCATTCTTACTCTTATAACTATTAAAGACCCTTGGAATCCTATGTGGGTAGCTACATGAGTTATTATGACTTCAAAAGCAACCTGGATAGAGCCTCGTTGCCAGCAAGCTTTTAGGGCTCTGATGAGGTTATGCACTATAATCTCTCAAATATTGTTCCATTGCTAGTAGGTGTCCATAGCCCTGATGGAGTTACTTGCATGTTCCCATAGTCAAGATTTCTCTTTTTTGTCGCATTTGTATGCATGATATTTCAATAATATATCATTTTTTTGTTTGTTTTGTCTGGAGATTGACATAACACTTTTTTCTTTTTCTTGCCTTGACTTGTAAGTAATGAAACCTACTTGTGTGTGATAATTACACCAACGTTGAAGCAGAATATTGGATTTTTCACTAACCACATGACCAACTAGTTATCTATAATGACTTAGAGCTTTTGATTAATGTGTAAGATATAGCAATTGATAGATTTTTGGTAACAAGACTTGATAAGGAACCTTCTACTCAACCAAGGATAAAGCATAATCACAACATGATGTTGAAGATGATTGACTAGAAACCTTTGAAATACTTTATGAACAAGTATCTAGGAAATGAGACAACCTTCATTCCTTTCAGTGCAGACAGGTAAATGACTCAAACAATCACCCTGTTTTATTGATGCAACTATATGAGAAGAGATGATGCAATGTGGTAAAGAGATATGCAAATGCAGTACTGGAATTGAAATGAACCCACCCTTAGATGTAATATCATTTTAGGTGCATATTGTTGATGGGATTAGGGAGTGAATCTCCCTCCATTGTTTGCAAATGGTAAGCATGATTTCCAATTACTTTCATTATGACAAATGGACCTAACCAGTTAGGTTCAAACTTTCCTGGTTTTTCACATTCAACAAGGTTTCTTTGATTTTCTTCAAGAACAATATATCCTATTTCAAAGCAACATGGGTTGACTTGTTTGATGTAGCTTCTTCTCATTTTGCTTTAGTAGCATACTAAATAGTTTAGAGCACTTTGTTGTTTTTCATCTAGGAATTCTAATTCTTGCAAACGTGCGACTCTATGGTTTTCTTCTGAGATAATGTTTTTTAGAGAGACTCTTAGGGATGACAATTCTACTTCAATAGGTAATATGGCTTTTGCACCATAAACCATAGAGAAAGGTGTTGTACCAGTTGTCATATGTATACTAATTTGATAATCCCATAGAGTTGGATTTAGTTGGAGGTGCCAACCTCGTCCACTGTCATTGACAACTTTCTTTAAGATTTTCAAAATAGTTTTGTTTGTTGCTTTAGCTTGACCATTGCTTTGGGGATAGTAAGGTGCTACAAAACGTTGCTAGATCTTGAATTATTCACAAATCTTGCTCACTTCTTGATTTTTAAATGGTCATCCGTTATCAGTCACGATGCACATGGGTACCCCATACCTGCAAATTATATAATTCAGGATAAATTTTGCTATTTGTTTTCCTGTTGTGAAAATCACCGGGATTGTTTCAACCCATTTCGTGAAATATTATGTAGCAGTGAGAATAAGCTTATTTTTGTTGGAAGAGGTAGGATTTATTTTCCCTACAAGATCTAATCCCCATTGTGAAAATGGTTGTGGTGATGTTATTGGCTAAAGATCTTGAGTAGGTGCATGAATGAGATTCCCATGTATTTGGCATTTCTTGAATCTTTGCACATACTTGTAAGCGTCCTTTTCCATTGTAGGCCAATAGTAACATGTTCGTAACAATGTTTTTACTAGAGTAGGCCTAGACGAATGTGGGCCACATATTTCGTCATGAACTTTTAAGGCAATTTGTGTCTCCTCCATATCAAGGCATCTAAGTAAGGTGTTGTCTATACTTTTCCTGTATAAAGCATCAACAATGATTGCATGTTTTGATGATTGTCGTATGAGTGCTTTACTTTGATTTTGTGAAAGATCTGGGGGTATATATTGATCATGCAGGTATGCGTATATATCTTTGTACCATGGAGACTTAGGTCCTACTATCACATAGACATATTCAGTGGATGGTATTTCATAAGCTGGGACAATGAGTTGTTCCACTTGAAAGTGAAAGTGAGTTCCATCATTTGGCATATATAAGAGAGATCCTACTGTTGCCATTGCATCTGCTGCCCTGTTTTGTACTCTTGGAATCTGTTCGAATGTGACGTTGGTGAAGTGGTGCTTGTATTCTTCTACCAATTGTTTGTACGGTTGTAACTTATCATCTTTTGTAATGTAATCATCATTGACTTGATTAATGATGAGTTGTGAGTCTCCAAAGACTTGTAGATTTTTGATATTCCATTGTAGTGTAGTGCATAGTCCTACCATTAGGGCTTCATATTCAACAATGTTATTGGTACAAGGGAAGATAATCCTAAATGATTTGGGAATTGAATCTCCTTAAGGAGTTATGAACATAATTCCTGCTCCTTCTCCATGATTTGTATGTGAACCATCAAAGAATAATTTTCATTCTGTCTGTGTTGATAGTGCAAATACTGATTCATCTGGAAAATCTATCACCATTGGACGGTTGTCTTGTAAAGGTGCTTCTGCAAGTTGGTCTTCTATGATTTGTCCCTTTATAGCCTTTCTACTGATGTATTCAATGTCAAATTCACTGAGTATCATGACCCATTTTGCAAGTCTTCTAGTTAATGCTACTCTATTCATCAAGTATTTGAGTGGATCAAATTGTACAACCAGCTGTATTTTATGATGTTGGCATTGCACACTCCAATGAGAAATTATAGGTGATTGAAGGTAGTTTCATTGATGGAAACCTTGCAATCCTATGGCATCGGCACTGATAGACTCTAGACTGGCAGATAGCTTACCGACAGTAGCAAAGATGATTATTGACACCCCAACCGACAAGATTTTGTTTATTGCATTTTATATGTAATTGTAGTATCTTTTTGTAAGGCGGCAAGGCAAATTGTAATAGGACTCATATATAAGTATGAGATCTTATAGATCATTTGTCTAAGTAAGAATAGGTAGATGCGAACATGTGAATATTTTGATAGATTTTGGAGGAATGTTTATGGTTATTTTGTGAGCTTAAACTAGTACTGAACCTGGCATAGCAGATGTTGAACTGAAGCAATACATTATATTGGATTTGCATAATCCATTTTGTAAGTCAGTGAGACTTCCCTTTTGTAATTAAGCAGTGAGCTTTAGGCAGTCGGCCCTCTTTCATGTGCAGACCCCTATTGTAAGTAATATTCATTTATTGGCTAGTAAGTAAATATTGTGGGTCACAAATCCCACTGAGGTTTTTCCCACACTGGGTTTCCTCATTAAAAATCTTGTGTTATGGTGTGCTTTCTATGTTGTGCTTATTGTTCTTATTTACTGCATTAATTCTGGTTTACCGGTACACTGTTTTGGAATGCAATTTATTTAATAAGATTAGAAAATTTGAAAACTGGTTAGATACTAATTCCCCCCCCCCCCTCTCAATATCTTTGGGAATCCTAACAATTGGTATCAGAGCCTAGTCCTCTTTTTTCAAAAGCCTAACAGCTTGAGGGAGATTCTGACACCGATACAGATGGATAACTTGAGAAAGAAATTGGAAACAACTCTTGTAGATTATGATGCAAAAAATTTGAAGAACATCAAACTTGAAGATGATCTGAAGGCTGCATAGGAAATAATTCAAGGACTTTAGGAGAATCTTACTATTGCTAGAAGAAAAAGAAGAGAACTTCATGAGAAGATACAAAGTGATGATGATGAAAAGGAAACTCTTAATGATCTTGTAAGCAAGATGAAGTAAGAAAACATGACCTTGAGGAATGAGATGCAAGATATGACCATGAGATTTTGTAAAGACACTGAAGACAAAAAGCAGAATGAAGATGACTTGACTAGGAGAATCAATGATGCTAGAAATGAAAATCTAAGACTCAATTATGAAAATGATATATTAAAAATAGATCTAATTCATTTGGAACATGATAAAACTAAACTCATGAGATAGAAAGATTTCTTGGAAAATGAGTTGGACACTGCAAATCAACATAAGGAGAAATTCAAGAAAATTTCAGAAGAACTTGATGATATGCTAAAAAATAAGAAACCTAATGGAGATACTAATGGTATTGGCTTTGAAGTTGGTGAAAGCTCTGGTACTGCAAATAATCATGATCATAGTAAACTGGTAAGACAACCTAATGCCTACAAATTTAATGGGAAACACTTTAAATATAACAAGTATGGTCATAGAGCAAATCAATATAGATCTAGAAACTATCAGAACACTAATTCACCCACCACTCAATGTTCTAAATGCAAAAAAATTGGTCATAATTCAGAGAATTGCATAATGAATGTAAGATGTTATGTTTGTGGAAGATTTGGACACTTATCTAATCAATGCAGAACACATACTGGCATAGGATATGGAAAAGCTATTCAGAAAAAAAAAATGTGACTTATTATGCTTGTAACAAGATTGGACATATTGCAAAATTTTGTAGAAGTAAGGCATCACCAGCAAATAACAAAGGACCCAGTTTGAAAGGTAAAGAGAAGGTTGATGAGGTAAAGAAAGAATTTTCAAAACAATGGATTAGAAAGATAGATCAGAATGTTGATGAGGCTATTCCTTCACCAGTAGAGTAGAGTATCACTCCACCAATAGGAGATTCTTCATCTAACTGAAAAGAAATCCCTTGGGGGTATGGCAACAAATTGAAAACATGCTATTTTACCCTCGGTTGATGGTAAGAAGATGAAATGCTTCTTTACCAGTAGATGAGTTAAGTTTTCACTTAATCGACAGGCATTTACCTTTTGTTCAATTTTCCTGCCATACTGAGCACCCTCTTGTCATTGTGATATTTAGGCATAGTTTGTTGACATATAATTTGTTATATACTAGCTAGAACACATGTTGAATCATGGATAATGCATAGGTTGGATATTCTAAATGATCAAACAAGGTTGATATAGATTAAAATGCATGGAATTGGTTTATGATAGACAATAATGGAGGAATCATCTTGGTGAAATACAAATTGACTAAGGAATTATGTGATATCTTGAGTTGTTTGATACTGTATTTTTAAGTGCTAATAGGATACAAGGGTTAAATTTCATTAACAATCTCCTCTATGAGGATATCCCTTTCATTCAATCCAAAGACAATCCTATTCATGAAGAAGTGTTTAAGTTTGATAATCCTCTTTATAAAGAACTTGACGATTTCATCTGTACTAGACCACCCTCAAATACTCCTAAACCACTATTTTCTAAAAGATTGATCAATATGATACATGTGATTGGTTATGAAACTCCTTAAAAACTTGTGATTGTTGTTAAGGGTGGTATTAGTCCCAAAGAGGATAACCAAATGTATGTCAAGAAACTCCCTCTCCATGAGTAATGTCAAATCTGAAAATAGATCAAAGCATATCAAGTTTATCTATAGTACTTCACATAGAGGATGT
The DNA here is from genome assembly GCF_030272615.1 of Cryptomeria japonica. Taxonomy (NCBI): domain Eukaryota; kingdom Viridiplantae; phylum Streptophyta; class Pinopsida; order Cupressales; family Cupressaceae; genus Cryptomeria; species Cryptomeria japonica. The sequence goes on along the minus strand of NC_081415.1, from coordinate 189,757,002 downwards.
GGCTAATTCCTCTATCACATAGTGTCAAGGAAACATACACTGATATACAAATCCTCAACCTCCTAAGAAACCTGTGATTGTTTTTAAGGGTGGTAGTAACCTTCAAATTCCTCAAACTCCTAATAAAATGGTGATTATGGTTAAAGGATTTTATAGTCCTAAAATTCCTTATGAGTATGCTAATAAAATCACCCAACAAATTTATAATGCGATTACCCACACATATAACTCAAGAAATAATAGGAAGCCTAATCCTCCTCTAGTTATTCCTGCTTCTCTTCATATTTCTCAATTAGTGCTTCCTCCAACACCTCATCTTTCTCAACATATTGGAAAGGAATATGATCTTATTGAATAACTTCTAGCAACTCCTACCAAGATATCCCTTTGGGAGTTGATTCAAAATTAACCCACATATCATTAAATGTTGCAAGATGCTTTAAATAAATTAGATGTTCCACCTGTAGTGGCACCTACTAATAATATGGCTTGTTTGGTAGATTGTATGCATGCAATTGAAATTGATATTGTGTTTTCTCAAGATGAGTTGCCTCCTAAATACATTCAAAATGAATATAATATTGTCAAGATTGTTGTCCTTATTAATGGTAATGCTATAAGAAGAACTTTGGTGGATAATGGATCCAGTCTTTTTTTTTTTATCAGGGAATTGTTACACAAGATCAAAATGGATACTTCTCTTATTCAACCTAATTCTCATTTTATTTGTGGCTTTGATAATGTTGATAGAGATTTGTTAGGTACTATAACCTTTCCCATTCAGGCAGGTCCTATTATTTTACCTACACCTATCCAAGTCATTCCCAATAATATTAATTATAACCTTATTCTAGGAAGACCTTAGATTCATGCTATACAAGATGTTCCTTCAACTCTTCATCATTAAATCAAATTCATTTATGAAAATGAGATGTATACTTTGGAAGCTGACACAAATCTACAAGCTTTCTTTCAAACCTCATATTAATCTCAAAATCCTTTAAATTCTTCAATTCCTTCTCCAATAAAAGTATAAACACCATCTCCTACTAAAGATACACCTTCACCTGAAGAAATACTCTTAGAAGATGATTGGGGGTTATTAGATTTTACACCTTCCTTTGTGGGAGAATATAAAATCCCTCCAAGAGAGTCTAAGATCAAGGAAGATGATATGGTGGAGCCCAAAATAGTCATTTTTTTCTAAACAGCTTAGTAATAATTTTGTGTCTACTTATAATTCTTGAAAACCTTCTTCTAATTCATCTGCTTGTGACATTGAGACATATGAGGCCCCACCATCTCTTTCCGATATGGCATCTCTTTATGGTTTGGGTTTTCACATTCTATCTAAAAGTGGATACAATGGCAATGGTTGTGGTGTTAGTGAACAAATGATTAGAGTTCCTTTAGAAAATCACATACATGAAGCATCATTTAGAATTGGATATAATCCTTCAAAGCCCACCAAATAATCCTATAGACCATCTCTTAATTTGAATTTTATATTTTCTTCTCAATCTATTCTTCTATTTAATATTCATTTCATTGATGAACCTTTGCCTTCTATTCAATCTAAATCTCAACCATTTAGTAGTGATGACTTTCATATGTTAGATGAAGCCCTTGATGACTTCATCTCAATTAAAACATCCTCTACATCTCTCAAAACTCATCTCACTAATAACAAAATTGTGATGATTGACAATCCTCTTTATGAAGCTTTACAAGAGGTTGATAGGATTGAAAATCCCATTTATAAGGATTTACCTTCTATTCTTATGAGGTCGTAATGAATTATACTTGTCCCTCTCCTAAATTTTCTCTTATGAATGGGGAATTTTGTGTGCAAGAAGAGGATACCATTATAATTTCCTTCAATAGAATCCCTCTTAGAGGTGAATCATTGAATAATAATGACTCTCCTCCCAAACATAATCTCCTCCATGAGAATACTTTGGTACAAGAGAAACATGACTTAGAGGCCAATTCTTCTATTATAGACTACTTTATTGATCAAGACATTCCAATGCAACATCATGATACTTTTTTTCTTGAAGACATTTCTCCCAAACTTCAAGAGGACTTCTTCACCTCCCAAATGGACATGAATGTTGATGATAAAGATGTGTATCCCCCAATAAATATCAATCCTTATTCTTTCATTCATCCATTTGGTGCTTCACAATATGCTTACACTACCAATCTCAATATTAAGGTTTGTGTTGAAAGTCCCCCGCATTACAATTTCATATACATTGAAATCTTGATGTTGACATCCTTTCTAAACAAGAATATAGTGGAAATGATATAGAAATCAATGTCCTTATATATCTTATATCTTATGGCATAAGATTTCCTCCTTCTTACTTGCCTACGTATATTTCTTCAAATAACATTAGAATAGTGCTTTATCACTCTCCTTTCTTTAGAGAAGAACAAATCTTGTTAACACTCCTAAGAGACCATTTTATCACTTTTTCACCTTTACAAAATACAAAACTCAACAAGTTGACTATACAAATTTATTAGTTTATTCTTATCATCTCATGCATGGTCTTCCTTCCATTCATTGTAGAAAATTTAACATTTTGTATTCAACTTCTTCATCCAATCTATCATATAGTTAAATAACATTAGTGGCTATTATGTTGCTCCTCACTATGTGACATTAGTAGCTTGCCTATTGGGGGTTGAATCTCATTAATGGTGGTACACTTTCATGTGTAAACATACTTTGGTAGCAACATAATATCCTAGTTTGTATCTTCTCTTGTCTCTATATTGGTGGGCAAGGATACTTCTCAAACATTTTTCCTTCTTAAGAATAAATTTTCCATAAATTGAGTTATATGTTTTATAATTAAACCTTCTATATTATGGAGGTGTATATCCATGTTGAGGATCCGCTCCCTCTTATATGAAAATGTATCCTTGATGAGGAAATTTTCCTTATTTTAGAAGAGTGCATCTTTTATAAATGATCTCCCTTTGGTGTTCAATGTATATCCTTATCTCCATGCTCAGGGGCCAAGAATAGAATCTTCTCTTTTTATCAAACATTGCCTATTCCTTTGTTGAGTTGCATCTTTCATTAAATTGACATTCTTTCCTACATAGAATGGTCATCCATGTGAGTACATGTAGGTCCCTTGGTTGGGCCTATTATTTGTTTGCAAAGATACATCTTTCATGATTGATCTCTCCTTAGTGAATGTGTGCGAAATCCCTTACTAAGAATCTACCTTTTTCATAAACAATGGGAAGGTGTGTATTCTTGGTCCCCTTCTCCTTTCATAGATGCCATCTCTATTAAATATCTCCTCTACTTTTCGAGGTAGATATCTTTAGGTAAAGATCTATTGTTTCATGCATCCCTCAAAAGGATCCCTTTACATTTGTTGTAAGATATCTTTTTACAACTATCTTTTCCTTGCTCATAAGAGTTATGCCTCTTTATCTTAGATTTATGTATACTGTGGCTTAAAGGAAATCTCCTTGGTGATGAAGGTGTTTATCCTTTCTCTCAGTCTACCTTAAGATATCAACATAGGGATATGTCAACATCTTAAGGGGGAGATATATGTGGCCTCCTAATTGCATATTATTATATGTCTTAGATAGGATATACATGCTTAAAACTAGACCAAAGTCTTAGATGAGATGTTTCATTCTTAAAACCACACATTTTTTACTATACATGTTAAATGGGATGCACATACTCTAAAACAGACCAAAGTCTTGATGAATACTAAGAGTGGGGGGTGAATTAGTATATGAATAATTACTAAACTCAAACACTTTAATAGTCTAGCAGTGAACCGGTATAACAGTTTAACTAACAAACCGGTTAACACATATGCAAACCAAACAACAAGTAAGGCATTCACCCACAGAAGCACAATCACCATAACACAAGAGATTTTGACATGGAAACCCAAATGGGAAAAACTACGGTGAGATGAAACTCAGAAGTAACTATTTGCAGAATAGTAACCAGACCGGTTAAGGTCATACAATGTTCTTTACCAAAATAGATCTTGTTAGGAATCTCAATCTCTATTAGGAGATAAGTCTAATTAAAGACTACCTTGTGAGAGGATTTTAGATCCATAGATGTGAACCACCTTGTTAGAGGATCTACAAAGGCTTTTCTAGGCCTACCCAGTTAAGGGTTTTAGGCTTGTCGAAGATGTGAGTAGTCAACAAGTGAATGATCTAGAAAATAGCACAGTTTGCTTGGTTAGATCCATGGTAGCTCATTACTAATGCATTTTAGCATTACTTCAGTCTTCAATAAATCCACACTTTGTTACAGCACATAGACTTGATCTTCTCTATTAAGATCACACATATAAGAACTCAACAACAACCAAAAACCCTAATAGCAACACACACTAAAACCCTAGACATGATGTCCTTAAAAAGGAATCTTATTTCATGTCGGTCCAATAAGATTGCATTGCAAGTTCCTAGGTTCATTGCATCTAGACACATTTGATAACATGACACAAAATCACCGTCAAAGTGTTGGTGGATGGTAACTCATCACAAATATATATCAGTTGGTAACTCATCACATAGTATTACCGGTTTATACAACTTTACTGATTACTGGTTGGTAACTCAGAGTAATACCGGTTTAATTATTAAATAGATTACCGATTGACAAAAATGAAGACTGGGAAAATGATAACTGCTGCTTTTAGTTCCTTTGCTCCATTCCGCTTGAGATCCTTGCACCGCTTGAGGTCCTCATGCCGCTTGAGGTCCTCATGCTGCTTGAGATCGGTAAACACTTTTCTGCAAAACACCGATAGTCTAAAGACTACAACATAATACTGGTTTGAAACAAATACCGGTTGAGCATAACTCATACATACAAAAAGTGATCTCATAGCAAGTGTGTGTCTATTAATGACAATCACAACATAATCATAAAAAACCCCAACAATCTCCCCCTTTGGTATTGATGGCAACACTTAGGAAAATTTTGACATCAAAATACTCCTCCTAAGCATATACACTATCCCTTTGTAGAAAATACAATGTATACTACTTCCTTACAGAGATAAACATGAGAGTATACATAGCATGCATCAAAATTTTAAATACCAGAATACTTCTCCCCCTTTGCCAACAATGACAAAACCCAGCTGAATAACCCTTGTTTCTATTAGCTGAATAAATGTTTATGATAATAAAGAGTGAAACTTGTCAAAAATAGATTTAAAGTCCTACATAAATTGTGTCATGGATAAGGACCATGACTCAAGTAATGAGGTAGAAACCTCACTCTCCGTTTGCATCTGAGATACCTATTCCTCCATGGCATCCAAGGTACTCATCTCTTGAGTAACCGTTAAGGCACCTAGATTGAGATAGCATTTCTAAAGTATTTGCATTCTTGGTAGTAGAACCAGTTGTAGTTCCTACAAATACTTGGTCCAGTTGCTGATCTCCAAATCAATTCTTGTAGCTTGAAGTTGAAACCAATGAATGATTTGCCCATAAGCAGTAAAGGAATCATATGGCATCTTGAAGGTGTTTATGAATGTCTACAAATCAGTTTGCAGTTTATCTTTCTGAGCAAGCACATCATCACAAAATAGATGGGGTTGACATATCTTACTGAGCAGTAATTTCCCCTCATCCATTGCATCTCTGATGTCCTTCTATTCCTTCTACAGATCAGACCAGAGCTCATGTAACTTTTTCACCAAGGTAGTGTTCAAAGCCTTTTGATGCTTCTTTTTGGCATTCGCATCAGCAACCTCTTCTAGGATTTGTACCTAGTCCTCCACAACCATGCATAAAAGTTTCAGTTGGGCCAGAGAGGAATCGGTACTAGGGAGGTTGGTACCGGGTATCAAACCGGTAAGAGTGTCCACCGCAGCTTGGATCATATCTTGCTCCTTCTTCCTCCTTATCAACTCTAGGCGTTCTTGAGCAAGCTTAATGCTTTGCAGCAACTCCAATTCATTTGCAGATTGGAGGTCAATGGGACTGGTAATGTTAGCCAGTTTGGCTTGACTACCGGTTTCCTTTGGGGTCTCCACTTGAGTGCTCTGTGCCGCTCCCTCCTTCTCTTTAGCCCTTAGCTTGTCCTCTTCTTCCTTCTTTTTCTCCTCTTCCTCTATCTTCCTTTTCTCTTCTTTCTTCTTCTCCTCTTCTTTCCTCTTCTCTTCATCTTCATCCTTCTTCTTCTTTTCCTCTTCTTGCTTCCTCTTCTCCTCTTCCTTTTTATTCTCCTCTTCCTTTTTCTTCTCCTCTTCCTTCTTTTCTTCTTCCTTCCATTTCGTTTCTTCTTTCTTTTCTGCTTCCTTCTTCTTCTTCTCTTCCTCTTGTCTAATATTCTCTTCTTCTTTTCTCTCATACTCTTCCTATTTCCTCTTTTCTTCTTATTTTTCCTGTTTCTTCTTTTCTTCTTTCTATTGCTTCTTCTCTTCCCCTGCCTATTTTTCTTGTCCTGCCACTTCTATAGATGTACCCAAAGTAACATCTTCACTGTTAAAGGCATCAACATCAATGGGGTCCATTTGATAAGTGACCAGTACTCCTTCACTGTCATACGTCTCATCTGGTTTAGTGATTTTTGGTTCTTGCTCAGCTTTCCTATTGGCTTCTGCCACTTGGTGCAACTTTAGAGCAGATTGAGCAAGGGAGTGGGTATATTTTACCACTTTCGGGACTTTTCCTTCTAGCAAAAGGAGTCTCCTTCTTCTCATGAAGAATAGGCCCTTATATCTTTCCACCACTTCATAAATTTGTGATTTAGGTACATCAAGAAAATATTGTGCAAATACTTCCTCTCTTATTTCCAGTTCCTTCTCTATGGCAATGCACCACTTGTTATCTAAAGAATTATATAAAGAATCAAGTGTCTCAGATTTAATTTCTGATGGCCACCGGTCATTAATACATAAATAATTAATGACTTCTTATTCAACTTCTTCCTTTTCATCATCATTAAAATCATCAAAGCACTCTTTCAAATCACCAAGCACTTTTCTTCTAATATTCTTAATAGTTCTTTGACAATGTGTCAAAGGTTTGTAGGAGGAAATATCAATATTTATTGGTGTAGATGTTGCCGGTTCATTCTTTGTCTTTTTCCTCGTTTGCCTAGTCTTCTTAGGCTATTCTTTAGACACAGTGTTCTTTGAGTCTGGTGTGTTTTCTTTTGTCTTCCACTTTCTCTCAAAGACTTTGGTGGGTGTAGCTTCTAGTTTTTTCTTTGCTGGTGACCACTTGGTCACTTTGGGACTTACTGTAGTAACCGATGCCAATACTGAAGGCACTATCTTTCCCTTCTTTATTGAAGGTTCTTCGACTAGTGTAACCCTTTCCAAATAGGTGCCAGTTCTCTTTGCCTTTGGGTCAAGAGGCGAGGTGAGTAGGGTAGAGGTATACCCATCTAGCATGTCATACATTACCTCATATCCCATGGGTTCCACTTCTTCCTGTCTCGGCTCAATCACCTCCATTATGCACTCATCAACTTTGATGGTGAAGCAGATGTCATCTTCATATTTATTGACAATATCACCTAATATTCTCACTTTTTGGCTCATTTTGCATCTGAACTCATCAAAGTATTTGTTCAGAACTTCTGGATAATTGGTTCCAACCACTTGAAGGCTTTCCTTGATTTTCTTTGTAACTGGTTGGTCGACAGACCACTGAATATCTTCAACTCCTGGGAAGTAACCTTGGAAGTAGAAGAACAACCCAACCAATACTTGTCCAAACTTAAATCTCAAGGCATTGTCCCGTTTAATTGACTTCAGGTTCACCAGAAGTTTCCTTTGCATACAGGTGCATAAATCAAATGATGCATCTTCCATGATCATCCTGTAGGGAGCATTTACCACTGCAGTAGAGACAGAGTTGATCCTGCTAGCATAAAATGTTTGGTAACCTATTACAATGCAGGCATATTTGACCAAGTCATCCTTGATGGGATTGACGGTCATTCCCTGTTGGTCGCTCACAAAACTAGTGAGCTTGGTCATTTCCATCTTGCTGATCTTCCTTAGGGCTGGCACTTCACTGACATTACAGAAACTGATGATGACATGAATCGCTTCCGATGTGATGTCATGCATCCATTCTAAGTACATTTTATCACTGTGCACTCTACTCAAAATGATGTGGATGTGATCATCTGAAAACTCTTCAAGGAAGTAGACCGCATTGTGAAGCTTCTTCTTTTCCAAGACATTGAATTTCAGTTTGATTTTCTTGTCATTTCCACAGAATAAGCTTAATTGAGAATGGATCATCAGAGATCCCAGGTCTTCAATTTTACGATCAATATAGTTTGAAATACCTTCCTCTATAACACCAATGGGTATTTGAGATAGGGCATTATATTTTGCCTTCCGTTGGATGAAATATACTGAATCAATGGGTGCACTAGAGCTAGAGTGTGATGTAGAAGCCATGATAAATAGAGAAATTTGAAAAAATACCTTCGTAAATTGAAATTTAGGGCTTGCAAATTGCACTTTGCCACACACCCCTTCGGTTGTTGAAATATCGCTTTGTGTTCTACACTTGACCGATTGATATTAGCTTCTGATTCTTCTTCAAGGTTTTGAAAATTCTTTGATTCATAATCCAAATCGCTTTTCATCACTCAGCACTTAAGAACTTCTTTGCTCGAGAATTGATAAGTGAAAAATGACTTGAAAAATCCTTTTAAACAAGTTCTTCCCCTACCATAATAAATGCTCCATTATTAGGGCGTAAACCCTAATTTGCCTTTTACCATTTTTGGTCTTTTGCCAGTTGATAGGTATCACATACCGGTTAAGGTCTTTTATCGATGTAAACTGGGGGTTCAAAAAATTTCACCATTTGCTCCCCCTAAGCTTTTCTGATGCTTAGTTTGTCATTTCAGTGACTTCCACACTAGGCGCAGAAATTGATTCTTCTTGAGACACTTCTTCTGGCTTCTTCTTCCAGGTTTTCTTCATATCCGCTTGAACAATTTCAACATCTATCTTTCCTTCCGAAGTGACTAGTATATTATCCGATATATTCTTTCTCATTCTACAAAATCTTACTATATGACCCGATTTGTTGCAATGATAGCAAATCATTCTAGGTGCTCTCCAAGGTCCATTATTCATGTTTCCATTCTTCCTTCTGCATGTTGTAGTAGTGTGACCACTACCATGATAGATCAAATGGGTTGCTCTCCATCTGGTTTCCGCTTGATAGCCACTGCTTCCTGATTGATGATTATAGGTATTAAACTGGTTTGGGTTTCGGTTCCCAAAGAGTTCAAGAAAAACTCCTTGACTCCTTTGAGGATACCTTCTGGTGTTGTGCATGATAGACTTGCATTCAAATGCTCTATGCCCAAACTAATTGCATGCATAACAACTACCATTGAATCTATTGGGTCTAGGCTTATCGTTTAGGAAATAAGGAAAATTATTGTAAGCCTTACTTCTACATACATTAGCAATGTGTCCTTCCTTGAGACAATTAAAGCAAACAGGTTTGAACTTTTGCTTACCTTAATCCTTTGGTGTCAATTACTTCTTTGATGCTCCATCTTTTGTTCTAGAGGTCTCACCTTCCTCATAATCAGAGAAACCAAGTCCATTGGTATTCTTTACCGGTTTAGCTAATTCAAGCTTCTACTCTAGCTTGACAGTACTCTTATTGAATTTGGCAAGTATTTCCTTTGACTCAGTAAGTTCTTTGGCAATAGCAGCATTAGATTCCTTCAAGGTTGCATTCTCAGAAATAGCCATGTTTATTTCACCTTGAATTTCCTCTTTTTCTACTTTTCTCTCTTGGAGATCTCATGATCTTTGTCTTTTATTAGATCTTCAACTTTCCTCCAGTTCTCAAGCTCTTGACACATTCTGATAGTCAATCCTTCAAGTTCCCTTCTTAGGTTGGCATTGGAATCATTTAGTTTTTCAACTTCTTGAACTAGGGCATCCATGTCTGCTTCATCAGAAGAACTATTTTTAGTTAGCTCCATTAGTTTTTTAGCATGCTCTCTTCTTTTTGCCTAAAAGGCCTTATATTTGACTTTAAGTTCATCATAGGCTTGCTCAGTCTGAGTGAGTCGATGACTAAGTTCCCTCATAGTGTATTCCCCCATATCTCTTTCCAAGTGGTTAGACTTATAGAAAGGTTGGCTCTAATACCAATTGATGAAAACTAAGAGAGGGGGGGGGGGGTGAATTAGTATACGAATAATTAGTGAACTCAAACACTTTAATAGTCTAGCAGTGAACCGGTATAGTAGTTTAACTAACAAACCAGTTAACACAGATGCAAACCAAACATCAAGTAAGGCATTCACCCATAGAAGCACAATCACCATAACACAAGAGATTTTGACATGGAAACCCAAATGGGAAAAACCATGGTGAGATGAAACTCACAAGTAACTATCTGCAGAATAGTAACCAGACTGGTTAAGGGCATACAATATTCTTTACCAGAACATATCCTGTTAGGAATCTCAATCTTTGTTAGGAGATAAGTTAAATTAAAGACTACCTTGTGAGAGGATTTCAAATCCATAGATGTGAACCACCTTGTTAGAGGATTTACAAAGGCTTTTTTGGGCCTACCCGGTTAAGGGTTTTAGGCTTGTCGAAGATGTGAGTAGTCAACAAGTGAATGATCTAGCAAATAGCACAACCTACTTGGTTAGATCCATGGTAGCTCATTGCTAATGCATTTCAGCATTACTTCAATCTTTAGTAAATCCACACTCTGTTACAACACACAGACTTGATCTTCTCTAGTAGGATCGCACATACAAGAACTCATCAACCATCAAAAACCCTAGACATGATGTCCTTAAAAAGGAATCCGATTTCATGTCGGTCCAATAGGGTTACATTGCGAGTTCCTAGGTTGATTGCATCTAGACACATTTGATAACATGACACAAAATCACCGTCAAAGTGTCGATAGATGATAACTCATCACAAAAATATACCAGTTCGTAATTCATCACAGAGTATTACTGGTTCATACAACTTTATAGATTACCGGTTGGTAACTCAGAGTAATACCGGTTTAATTATTAAATAGATTACCGGTTGACAAAAATGAAGACTGGGAAAATGATAACTGTCACTTTTAGTTCCTTTGCTTTGTTTTGCTTGAGATCCTCGCACCACTTGAGGTCCTCATGCCGCTTGAGATCGGTAAACACTTTTCTACAAAACACCGATAGTCTAAAGACTACAACATAATACCAGTTTGAAACAAATACCGATTGAGCATAAATCATACATACCAAAAGTGATATCATAGCAAGTGTGTGTCCATTAATAGAGCCCATTCCTTCTTCAAAAGAATCCCAGTCTTTTGTGTATAAAACTTATAGTCATTTTGTAGGTTAAGGAACTCTCTTTGTTATCTTCAAGCATCAAGAATTAATCTCATAACATTTTAGTTTTATTTCTTTTAAATGCATACCCTTTTCTTAGTTAATTAACTCATCTAGTATCATCTTAGCTTTCAATTTGGAACTCATATAAACCTTAATCATCTAGTTTTGCATTTGATCTTCATCATCTCATCTTATCATATCACTAAGATCTTAGTTGTATTCCATTTAGATCTTAGAATCATACATATCCTAAATCTCATTCTCTAGGTTGTCATCCAAGAGATAAAGTTCTCTTCCAAGTGAGGGCCACCTTCAATCTTGAGGATCTTTAGAGATAGAGGTGCATGGAATGTGCTTAGAGTTTGGTTTTTCAAAGCTAGCTTCTTGGTTTTGGATTTTTATTTCTAACCTCTAACATAATGTTTCATGTGTGTGTTTGTGTTGTTTGCCTCTCTCATGCAGGTACCACAATCTGAGCTCACACATCCTATACAAGTTGTTGCATGTTCAAAACCAGACCAAATGTCTTAGAGCAGGTGCTTCAATCCTCAAACTAGACAACATCATAGTAGGATGAGTTGACTAGCATAACATAATTTTTTATAACTTTTGATTCTTCCTTTTCCTTTTTAAGGATGAGTTGACTAGCATAGCACAAATTTCTACATCTTTCAACTCTCCTTCCCTTTTTCATGGATCACCTAGCATAACACAATTTATTAGCCTATGGAATTGATCTTCCCTTCCTTGTCTCCCATGAAACCCAGCATAACACACTTTGCTAGTGTTCAATCATGTTCTTTTTATTTCTTTCAATTGGTGTATATCCTTGTTCTTTCTATATATCCACTTTTTCTCTTGCAATAACATGCTAAGAATGATATAAGCAGTTGAGACATATTGACTATCGAGGTCTCTTCAACTAGTTGACTTGGAACCTTTTTTAGTACTATTGTTGTTAAATTCTTTTGTGTATAGTTGAAGGTTACTTGCATGGATTGATAGAGTCCTATGCTTGGGGGCTTGCACATCCCTCAAATTTAGTGTTCTCCTATCCCTAGCTTGTCTTTCTAATCTTTCTCTTAGATGTTCTATCTCTTCATTTCTACTTTTCCATGAGTATGGCCATCAGATCATACTCTGCTAAAATGGGGGCTAAATGTAGAATTGTAAATCGTGTGCCTTTAATTAGGGTGTCTAATTTCACACTCTCCTAGCATTCATTTTGGTATTCCTCATTGCTCTCTACATTATAGGACCTTTATTGTAATTAATTGATATTTAATTTGATTGAGTATTATTCCACTTTAGTACATCATCACATTCTTATTTTGATCCTTAATTCTATGTGTGCCCTTTATCTTTTATTATCTTGATTTATCATGGATCCTACCATATTTTAAATCTTGACACATGTTTTCCCTATCTAAACATTATATATTGTCTCGCAAACTTAATTTCAGCATCAGAACCCTATTATCTCACATTACTAAACTGTTAGGTTGAAAGTGTTGGGACCAAGTCACTAAATGACACACGGTCTTTTGCTTTCTACCCCAAATTTTGGGAGGATAATAAGACAATTCTATCCTTTTCAAATCTATCTCTATGTGAAATTATCATAATTCTAAGTTGGCCTAAAGGTGATTTTATTATGAAATCCCTATATAAGGCATCTCTCTCAATTCATTTCATTAAGCTATCATTATCTCATCATTATGATATCATTCCAATTCAAGAGCAACACTTCAAGAGAAGATTTGATTCAAGGAGTAGAAAGTTACATCAAGGCATCTTCAATTATTTTTTGATAATGATTTTATTATGGAATTTATGTGATTTATCATGTTATTGCATTAGCACTTGGAGGACTTATCTTAAGGATATTTAATCATCAATTGAAGCTACAATCAATCCAATTCAACCATTTCAATTCTGATTTAGCCTTGCCTTAAAAAAATAAGCTTTTCCAATTCGATTTCATTTCAATTCAAGGGTTACTTTCAATCCCAGGGTTTGACATAGGCAAACTCCTATAAACAACACCATTTTTCTCCTCTTGTGTGAAACTATAGGTTTCTAGTGGAGACAAAGAGAATTGGGGATAATCAACAGACTGATACAGGTCCTTATCTAGAACCACAACCAAAAAAGCTAGGATTAGGCATTCTGAGTGACCTTTTCTAGGATGAAGGCACTCTAGACATCTTGGTTCACCAAATTTTGTACCAAATTTGAACACGGAAAATGCTCTATCTCAAGAAGCTCCAGTTAACTTTGTGTGAACAATTCAGAGGACTAGAACACTCTAGGTGCAATGTTCTAGTGGATTCAACCTTGAATTGTAGTCATAGGTACAACTTTGTATCTTATGTTCATTCTTGTACATGTTGTTGAGTTTATGTTTCCATGTCAGTCTATTATAACATCTTTAGTTTATATTTACATTATACCTAGATCTTAGTTTTACATAATCTCAAATCAATACATTTTCCAAAGTAGCAAAGGAATAGAAGGCCTAAGTTACTATTTGATTCTCTTAGATAAGAGTTATTTAAATCCAATTACCTCTTTGTGGCCTTGTTTTCCAATGTTTGTGTGAAAGTGGATCTTGGTCCTAATCCTACCTTGCTCCATTTTCCATACAATACAAGAGGATTGTTGAATATTGTAGAAGTATATATTTTTGTTTTCAATAAAAGTGGATTGTTCCACTAAACTTTTTTATTAATTTTTTATTTTATTTTTTACACAGGATTCAAAGAGAATACCAGAGGAAAGAACCCTACGAAGAAAACCTCCGCTCACAACTCATAAAATAAACCTATAGTATCTAATATATCAGTTTATACACCCTGTGCAAAACCACATAAAAAATGCGGTCACAACACATATAATATCAGTTTTACATAGAGCCCATATAATTTTCAAATGTAGACTCCACAGTTGCTTTCAATGGAAGAAGACAAAATTTTCCAAAGCCCTGTGCCAAATCCCATGAGCCAAAAACCTTCCTACCAAAAAAGAAAGTATCAAAAAACCTTTGGAAAAACACTATTGTATCAAATACCATGAGCTTGAACTCTCCTCTAGACAACGAACATGCATACTTGAAATGAAAGGGGAAAGCAAGAATAATTATCATCATAAAATTTTACATCAACATTACTCAAGAAAATCACATAACTATTGCTACAAACCTCCCCATACCCTAGAAGTAATTTCCTCAAAACCCACCTCTCGTAGATTAGCATTGCTATCAATGGCTGAATTTGCCAAATAATCTGAAATCTTATTAACTTCTCTGTAACAATGGGATAACAAGAGAGATTCAAACAATTCTATTTTTTGTAAAATTAGATCAAGTATATATTGCAAATTCCAACAATTCAGTTTCTTTTTCATAACACATTGAATAATCACCATAGAATCACCTTCAATCATTAAGTCCTTAATTCCCAAAGAGATTGTCATATCAAATCCAAAAGATAAAGTATGAAATTCCGCATAATTGTTAGTTTTGAAACCAATAGCATGACACTTAGCTTGAATAAAATTTGCATTGTGATCATAAATTACCATGCCTACCCCAGCCGGCCAAGGGTTACCATGAGAGGCCCCATCAAATTCAGTTTAAAGTGCCCCTATGGAGGAGGTTTCCATCTAGCAGAGCATCTCTTACCTATTGCATCATTCTTTTTAAAAATTGAACCATGAGAGGGTAAAACCGACAATATCTTCCAAGCTCTAGTAACTCTACTATCACAGTGTGGAAAAGAAGTAAGATTGTCCAAATTCTTAAAAATAAATGACAAAGCAACCTCATAGATTGAAGACTCAATTTTTAATAGAACCTCAGACATAGGGGAACTTGTTTTTTTAAATATCCCATTGTTTCACTCTAGCCAAATATTCCAAATCACAATAAATGGAGATATGATCCAAAGGCATGCATAAAAAGATGAGGCAAACAGAAAGAGCCAAGATCTAAAATGGGAAATGAGATCCTTACCAATAACAAAGGATATATTTAACTTCTCAAACAACCACTACCAACATTCATAAGCATAATCACAATGTAGGAACAAGTGTGAAGAAGATTCCAAATTTTTGTTACAAAGGACACAAGGGAAAACAATAGTAATACCAAGCCTATCAAGTCTCATACCTGTAAGGACTCTATCCTGATCTGCAAGCAAAGGCTCTAGCTTTAGGAAGACAAGCTGAATGCCAAAACAACTTATAAGGCCAAGATGATAAATCTTTAGCAACCATAAGAGAGTTGTAACCATCTTTAACTGTGTACTTACCAGAAATATTCTTTGTCCAAATAAGTTCATCCTCAAAATCAGAAAGAAATACAATTCTATCCCCCAAAATCTTCTCCAAACCTAATTTCATACTTTGATCAATATCTAAGAAATCAATCGACTTCCATCTAGCTAGCTTAAGGGGTCCACTAGTCACAATTTCAAAATAATCTGCTACAAAAACACCCCAAAGGGAGGAAAGAATAGTGATTAGAGGAGACCAATCCCTAATATTCACCAGAGGCATGTGTCCATTCCATACTTCATCCCAAAATCTGACCTTTCTACCATTGTAAACAATCCATGAGAGATGAGGCGAAATAACTGATCTACATTTACAAAGGAAATTCCAAATAGCAGAACTCAAAGGAAAATTTGAGACTTTAAAAATGTACTCTCTCAGTCCATTATTTAAATATTTGGCAAACATAATCTGTGCCCATAAGGAGCTAGGCTTGTCATAAAATTTCCAAACCAACTTAGCACCTAAGGCTAAATTCTAATTCTCTAGACTCTGAATTCCTGTTCCCCCAAGTTCCTTAGGCAAACATACCTTATCCCATGCAACTAAAGGGAATTTTTTCTTGCCATCTTTATTATTGTTCCATAGAAAATCTCTAAGAGTATCCTATAAACTAACAATAACTACTTTTGCAGACTTCAAAATAGACATGAGATATATGGGAACAACATTCAAAATAGACTTGATGAGAACAATTTTACCTGCCAAAGTTAACCATCTATGGTTCCATGAGAGAATTCTTTTAGAAATGACCGAAATAATCTTATCCCAAAAACCAATCTTATCCTATTTAACAAAGAAAGGAATCCCAAGGTAAGTACATGGAAGATTTCTAGTCTCAAATTCCCAAAATGATTGCAACCTATGTTGAACCAGTTGTTATGTATTAAAGAAGAAAATATTTGATTTATCACCATTCACTTTCTGACCAGAAATCGATGCATAATTTTGTATTATTCCTTTAATCACTTTTGCCTCAACTAATGAAGCATGTCCAAATAATAGAGTATCATTTGCAAAGAGACAATGAGAAATACTTTGGGGAATATTTTGAATCCTTATACCTTTCCAAAGCCCTCCCCCACTTTAGTAGCCCTAATAGCCCAGCTAAAGGTTTCAGCTAGGAGAATTAAAAAAAAGGGAGAAAGGGGATCTCCTTGTCTCAAACCACTGGAGGAAGTGAAAAAACCACAAGGAGAACTATTAATTAAAACTGAGAATCTTGCAGAAGAAATGAATCCATTTGACCTAGGCTTTGGAAAAACCTAACTTCTCAAGAACAACACATATATCCCCCCACTCTACTCTATCATAAGCCTTCATCATGTCTAGTTTAAGTTTCATGGTTGGGGTTCTTTGGGTGGAAATAGAATGCAGCACTTCATGTGCTACAATTGGACCCTCTGTCATCTCCCTTCCAGGAACAAAACCACCTTGCTCCAATGAAATGATCCTAGGTAGAATTTTTGCCAACCTAAGGGAAATTGCCTTCATAAATATCTTATACAAAGTGTTACATAAAGGAATAGGGTGGAAGTCAACAAAAGTCTTAGTATCCTCTTTTTTAGGAATAATTTCAATCATTGTAGTATTAAGTTCTTTTAAAATAGAGCTATTTCTCCTAGCTTCCTCGAGAGCCAATAAAACATCATTGCCCACAAAACCCCAACATTTCTAAAAAAATAAAGGAGTAAAACCATCTAGTCCCGGAGCTTTATTTGGATTCATGGCAAAGACAACACTCTTAACTTCTTCTAAGGAAAAGGGAGACATAAACAGCTTATTGTCTTCCAAAGATACTAAAGGAGGAATATTAGATATAATATCATTGCTGAGATTTCCATTTTCTGAAGATAATAATGACTTAAAAAACCTAACTGCCTCTGAAGCAACATCCTCTGGATCTATCAATAAATTCCCATTCTAACATTGAATACAAGATATCCTATTCTTACATCTTTTAATCTTAGTTGAAGAATGAAAAAATTTTGTGTTCCTGTCACCATCTGAAAGCCATAACTCTCTAGATTTCTGTCTCCAATAGATTTCCTCTCTAGCTAACACCTCCTCAAGCTGTAATTTTAGTGACTTCAATTCATCAAAAACTTGTGGCACCATACCATGTTGAAGCACATGATTATTAAGACACTCAATCATATCTTGAATCCTTTGTTTCTCTTGAAAAATGTTCTTAAAATATGAGATATTCCATTCCCTAATATTCAATTTCAAATAACTTAACTTCTTAGAAATCTGAAACATACGAGACCCAAAACATAAAGGAGCAGAATTCCACCATTTCATAAGTAGAGGCAAAAAGGAAGAATCCCTAAACCACATGGGCTCAAATTTAAATGGAGACTTAAAAGAAGCCCTATCCTCAATAACTGAAAGGGAAATTGGAAAATGATTAGAACCCGAGACCGGTAGAATAGAGGAAAAGAAGTCAAAATTTGAATCAATCCAATTGTCAGATAACAAAAACCAATCTAATCTCTCAGCAATCTGATAAAAATCCCTTCTCATGTTTGTCCATGTGAAAACCCCATTCTGAGACTTACAATAAAAAAGGCTTATATTAGAAATGAAATTCCCAAAGTCATCCATAATCTTTTTATTAGGGAAAACATCTCCTCTTTTCTCATCTAAATCAGTGATAGCATTAAAATCACCCCCGAAGATAATAAAGGAACCATGTCTTAAGGGAGAAGAAATCCTATTTAATTCACTCCATAACTTACTCTTCCCTTGAATTCCTGACGGAGCATAAATGTTAAAAAGCCATAATTTAACCTTCGAAATCTTGCTTATAACTAAAGTCAACATCCAATTTGTAGCTGATGCCACAAAATGTACCTCAATATTATAATTATTCCAAAGTAGTGCCAAACCTCCTGAAGCACCACAAGAAGGAGAAGAAAGAAAATTCCACCTTCTCCAAGATGAAGAAACCAAATCAACAGACTTCTTTGATAACTTTGTTTCTTGCAACATAAAAATATCACACTTAATTAAGTCCATCTGGGACTTAATTAAGCGTCTCTTGTTAGGGGCATTTTGAGGGGAGGCCAAAGCTCCCCTCTTCCCATTAATCAAAGAATTTTTGCTTTCCCCAAAGCAACCTTGCAAATTATGTTTCACAACCCCTAACCTTGTCACAGGAGGACTAGTCACAAAGCTTTTACTCCTCTTTATTTTTACACTTATAGGAGTTAGGCATGTTTTCTTAGGCCTACAAAGAGAGATCGAATGCCTCCCTTGCCCACTAGTAGAAGAAAGGGACAAAGTCTTTTGAATTCCAGCATCAATTTCCATTTGAGTCTTAAGATTATTTGGAGGCCTACCTCTCCTAGGAGAAACCACTGATGGTGAAAAAAATAGAGTTATTTGGACAATTGGTAAACTCTTGCATGACTTTGGAGAAGCCGAGATAATTGGATTATCTTCAAAACCTAACTCTATTGTAGCCAAAACCACAAAAGGATTAGCAGATTCATAAATTGGAAGGGTCAAGTTTATACCCCCCAAATCATTCTCAATTAAACAAAAAACTCTATCAGTAATATCCTCATCCATCTGATGTGCATGATTGTTAAAAATATCATTTACTTGTTGAACTAGATTCTCATCTAGCATAATAATAGGGACAACCTCTGATGAATTACCATTCCCTAAGGAAGATTCATTAGCCATATTAATTTCAACATTCAGAGGGGAATTATTAGACACCAAATTCTTAACAACCTGAACTAAAGAAGTATCATTAGGAAAACTTATGGCAGGTACCTGTTTAATAGTTTCTATATCAACCACTGCATTTTTATCTAAATTCACATTCTTTGAAGAATCCAAAACCTCCTTATGAGTGCATGAAGACAAATTGTCATCCTTACCCCTTATGTGAATATTTGGCATCTTAGAGCAATCTATTGTCAATGAATGATCTACTCCATTTATTGGGGGATTACCATCCATCAATATACCCATGTTATTAGAAAATGTCTTCAGAAAAGATGAAAGTGAGACTGAACCCAAAGTGTGATCATTTGGTTTCCTAGAACTACGACACAATAGATTATTCTCAAGATTAATGTGACTTGTTCTACCAATTTATGCAAAGAGACATTTCCACATCCTTCAACCAAAGGTCCCCCCAACAAACTATCTTTATTAAGGGATTTAGGGATAGAGCCAACAACCTGCTAGTTTTTCTTAAAATCCATAAGTAACGGAGCATCCAAAAGTAAAGGAGACTTAAGAAGCTCCATATCTAATGTCTCAATTGATTGGTGCCAAATACCATCATGAGACTTGATATTACAAGTATGGGGGCAAACATTGTTAGGGTTAATAAGAACACAAATTTTTACCAGAATCTCCCCCTCCACAAAGTCCATTTTAGATGTTAAAAAAGTTCCAATAGTATTTCCAATTTTCTCAAGAACATCTGGATCCATAAATTCAAAAGGAATTTTTGGTAAACCAAACCAGAAAGGAATAAGTTTTGAACTAGACCAAGCAGGAACAAAAAAAGGTTTCCAAGCCGCAATCGAAATTAAAGGTTTTCCAAGCCAATGATGTGAAGTTCTTAATACCTCATCTCTGAAAGAAGGAGAATCAAAGACAATAATAAAAGCATTTGCAGACAATAATTGAAAATAATGCATATCCCCCCATCTTTTCTGCAATTTATGATAAATCTTTAACAAACTAATTTGATCACCTCAAATTTCCCCAGAAATAGCATTCGAATGCAAACAATTCACTTTCTTATCGACATAGGAACCCAGAATATCAATACAAGGGATAGGAGCCCAAACCTGTGATGAAGAAACCCCTGACAGAATAGGATTAGTAGGTATCTTACTTACCTTTTCTGGACTAGCTTCCTTGAGGTTTACATTTACCTTATTTCCCACATGTTGTGAAGAAACATAAACCCTACCCGCAGTCTCCTTATTTGCTAAGCCAACAACCCTAACAAATGTTCACTGATTTCCCAGATCCAAAGACCATTTCCCCGAAAATCCCTTCAGTTGCTTCTTAGAATTCCCTTGATTCTCACCATTATTAAAATGCCCTCGAGTGAATCTCCTTCCATTGTTCTTCTGCCTCCATGCCACACTGCATCCGTTCCAAAAGAAGCCTTGAAAGTATTTTGAAACTAGTCGAAAAACCTTGTTATTTTTGCTTCGGTTTACCTGTATCACCATGTCCTTCCATCTGTCGTTCATGTAGACCCACTATGGAACATGAGATGGGTCTTCCCAACCCACATCCACTCATGAACCCAAATACCTTCTATCGGCCATGAATTTGAACACTATTTTTCTTTTTTAAAAAGCTGCGGAGCCTCGTCAATTTTATTCTAAGATATCTTTGCAGCTTTTATAGTTGATATCTCTCAAAATTTGATAGTTTTCTACTATATTTTGGATTTTTTTCTTTAATCGTAGATAGACACAACGTCTATGCTTCATGAAGCCATCGGATACATAAAATTTTGAATAGGTTCTGAGCATGTCGTACCTCAAAGGATTCACCTCCCACCAAACTCAAATAATATTTCTTTCAAACCCTAATGATTGCCCCTTCTTTCATTTATAGAAATTTGAAACCCTAAATATCTGTTAGAAGTTGTTGTAGGAAGGAAACACAGGAGATTTGGAAATAAGAGAGGGCTATCACCAAGTCTCCGTGCAATCTACTATTCCTCTTTTTATTACAAGGAGTGGGCAAGGAATCACAATTCCACTACAATAGAAAAGATGATGTGACTTCCATCAACTTTGTTTTTTTCCATGTCCGACAAATTATCATTTGACCCTTGATCAAAAAAAAAAAAAATGGCTCTGCCAATTCACACAACTTTGTAGAATCTAGGGCATCGCGAAGTTGGATCACAGAAGGAAAATCAACAAAAGTAAATTCCCATGCTCTGATCCATGAACAAGCCATAAGGAAATCATCACCATAGATGTCACTAGTGGGTTTCAAAACTATTTAGGTGCAAAACCCTATCTATCAAATATTCACTCCATTAAACTCCTTGGAATAGCTTGGCAGACGGTTCTATTATTATCTATTATAGTTGATTATATTGTAGTTTCCATAAATTCAACAGTCTGTGCAGTAGCCAACGCCATTGCCATAATAGTCAATGTCGAAACACTTGTATTTGCCAATACAATCTCCTTAGTAGAATCGCTATTTTTAGGAGATTGGTTTTTAGCCACTTTTTTGTAGAAGTATATTGATTCCCTAGCAATTTCTAATAAAATTTAAAAGACCTTCAATTTTTTGAATTGTGTTTAATTATATTGTAATTGAATTAAAGTATATTGTGTTGGAGAAGAGTTGCATTATATATAAAGAGAATGATGATATGCATAGAAGAGTGCAAAAGTTTCATATTGGTGAGTTGGTAATGGCACATTTGTAGAAGGAACTATTCCCACAAGGAACATTCAATAAGTTGAAGTGCCAAGAAAAGAGGCTTGTGAAAGATTTTATAGAAGATTTAAACCAATGCATATGAAATTGATATTTCAATTGGTATTGATATCCCTCCAATAATAAATGTTGCATTTTTATATAATTATTAGAAGGTAAATCTAGTGGACATTAGAGTACATATGAAAAGAGGCTTGTGAAAGATTTTATAGAAGATTTAAACCAATGCATATGAAATTGATATTTCAATTGGTATTGATATCCCTCCAATAATAAATGTTGCATTTTTATATAATTATCAGAAGGTAAATCTAGTGGACATTAGAGTACATATTCAAATTTACCAAGTGCACTAGAATGGACACATCAATTTATAGATAAATGGTTCTAAGGAATTTACCAATTGATTGATGCTCGCATTGCAAAGAGAACCAAACAAAAGGAGTATTTGGAGTATTTAGTTTGTTGGAAGAATTGAGCAACTGATAAAGATTTGAGGGTCAACGCTTTAGATTTGGCAAAATATGGAATCTAGTTCTGACAATATTAGCAAAATGTTCATGGGCTATGATGAGCTCAAATAATGGCTCAATTTTGTATATATTTTCTATACTTTAACTAGGTTTTGACAAGGGTCTAGATACTGTCTAAGTCCTAAAACTTTGTTAGAACAATGATCCTGTTATGTTTTCATGAACTTGACAAAATGACATGAACTTACCTTTATATATATTCCTTTGGGTTAAATTTAAGATTAATGATAGAATGGCCAAGCTATGTGATTTATCCATATTAATCTTGCATGTAGTTAGATAAATGTTATTCTTTCATGGAATATATATACATTTGTTTTGTACATGCTAATGGTATGATGCAGGAAATAATGAAGAACAAGAAAAGGTCAAAGATTCACAATGTGGGAGTTCATACTAGTTAGTTGGTTGGAGACAACATCTCAGTAGGATGAATATTGAAGGAGTCAACAATCGATTATCTATAGCTCAGAGAGTGTAATTATGAAACTTCAGTATTCATGTTTGTTGGAGAATAAATATAGGAGGAATGATTATGCTAGATTTCCTCTATAGTTGAAATAGCTTGATTGTTTCCTTTTCAGAGTGTAACTCCTTGTCGTCTTTCTTATGTTGTAATAAATGGCATCCTCTTAGTATTCTGGGAGTGGACCTCCCAATAGTACTTAGAGTAAGTTAGGAGTTTCTTTATGATAAATAAGTTCAAATATCTCTTCTTAGGGATGGTGAACATCAGCTATTGTAATTTCTTAGTCTTTTACTAGAGAATAATTTTCAGAAAATACTATGATATGATAGGTGTTTTCAGATTAATAAGACAATACTCCAATTTTTTGTACTTATTTGAGTTTTGTGAAGACTTTCTAAGGGGGACCACTTAGTAGGAATTCCATCCTTTGTGTTCATCAGTTATTTTTCTTCAATATTTATTTAGATGTCCTAGCAGTTGACTGTTCCTACAGCCACTAGAAGTCACCTTGTGATTGTTCATGCAGCCAAGGAAAATAGAGTAGATTCCTGCCTATTTTCTATGGACCAAGTTTCTATTTTTCTAAATTCAAGGTAGTTCCTATTCAAGCATTTCAATTATTTACTTTGAGAAAAATTTTCATTTTAGTAGAATGACTACAATGAGGACTCTAATGCATATACCTCATTGACCCATTTCAAGTATACACCTCGGGTTGACAAAGGAATGAGATTTCACAATGATCATATAACTACTTATTATGGATTTCCAATCCCTAAGTCATGGCCTCAGAGTCTAGTTATTAGAACCATTAAGAGAGCCAAACATTTTTGGCATTGTTGCCAGGGATGGTGTCAAACTAGGGAACTTGTTGCAATCATTAGCAGAAGTATTTTATTTCAATTAGTGTCAGAATTTATTTTACATACAGTTTTCACTTTCATAGAGTAATGATCTATTGCTATTTCTGAGTTAAAATTGAATGGAGAAGAGATGCCATAGGGATATTTCTTCCTCATGACCCTTATCGTGATAATTACTCAGAAGAAGCCTTTAATCAGGTAGAAGATGATAGTTCTGATACTTAATATAAGTACAGATCCAATAGCCAACAAGATGAGAGGGGGGGGGGTGAATCATACAAACTTAATCATCCATAAAAACATCAGATTCAAGCTCGGTAAGATATATATCAGTAATATAACCAAAACTGTTAAACATGCAAACTCAAAATCATATGAGCAATATAAACCTCATAACACCAGATTTAACGTGAAAACCAAAATAGGGAAAAACCACTGTGGGATTTTGGACCCACTAGAAAATATACTCTTCTAGAGTATGCTCGGTTAAAAGCAAATCCTATTAAAGATTACAAACACATTGCTAGATGTGACCCGGTTAAGGGATTTCTCTCAAATTTGTTAGGATCTTCACTTTGTTAGAAGTGACCTTGTTAAAGGATTTCAAACACTCAATCAAAATGTCACCTTGCTAGAGGGTTTACATATAAGACTGTTAAGTCCACTCGGTTAACAAATTTTCTGTCACTTTCATAAAATAACAGTAATAAAATCTATCTGCAACTTTACATCTAAAATGCTAAAGCAGATTCCTATTTGTTCAATACAATCTAGACATAGAACTAATCTTGTCTATTTGCTGGGCTTCTATACTCTGTTATTCAAACAGGTCCTCAAGCTTCTATGCTCGGTAGTCACTATGTAGCATCCCTATGCATACACTTGCTTGCATCCATTGTTTATCAACAGTTTCCTATTTATAAACAATTAGGTAACCACTTAATCTCCTTGATCACATTTTCCATGATCAATCATAGCCATCAGATCTTCAATCTTGTCCAGGTTCAATGCATCTTTCAATCTGAAAACATTTTACCCCGCCTTGGAACTTGCATAATAGTCTTGGAACTTGTGCCAAGGTATTGCGGTTCAATCTGAGCTGTAGATCTTCATGCCAACTTTTCATTTCCTTAGATTTGTTAACAAACTTCTTCCACGGCTTACCAATTATTTAATCCACTCCAGCTCATCAGCTTCCTTCATTAAATATCACATGTAAACATTTAATGCATTCTGTTATAGCTCGGTTACAACTTGGTAACAACTTGGTGAATACTAAACTCCACTCGGTAGACATTCCACCTTCATTAACCGATAGCGATAACCTTAGGTTTTACTGACTAGGTTCTTTGCTTGACAACATAGTATATTATTAACCTTTACAATTTACAACATATGTATGATGTTAAAACAATCTAAACATCATGATCTCATCATTGTCTAACTTGGTAGTAGTTGCCCATTGAATACCTTATTCATCCCCTTATTCATCATATTCTTTCCTGTGTCTTGTACCAACATCTTTATAATCTTCATATCATACTTCTCAAGATATGGCAACATCATACTGAATTAGAAAATCAATTTCTTGACATCCATGACAAAATAATAATATCAAGACAATAAAACATCTTTAATCAGTTATATCCATAATCATCAACAACCTTCTCAATATCCTTAAGAAATGCCAACAATCTTTCATTGTCTGTTATAATGCAATATTGCCAACAAAAGAAGGAAGAGACAAAGACATAAATGCTTTAGCTGATATAGTTGCCAATTTTAACAATCTTGAAGACCCAGCTGACCCAAATCCTTTTGAGAACCCATTTGCTTTGATACTTCATCAACCAAGGATGGATGCACAAAATCAAAATAACCAAACCACTTTTGAATTCCCTGTCACTGATCAAATTGATATCAATAATCGCAAAAATATCCCTACTTCAGTTCTCCCTAGATTATATGGTCTAATAATAGAGGACCCAGATACTTCTCTATTTGAATTTGATATCTTCTATAGAAGCTATGACTATACCATAGATTCTCATAGGCTTAAACTATTTCCTACTACTCTAAACGAAGCAACATTAAGATGGATCGTGAGTTCAGGAAGAGATACTGTAAACAGTCAGGATGTCATGAAAAAAAATTTCTTGAGAAATATAAAGAGTGTTGTAGAAGTGGTAATTTTAGGGGAGATTACATCTTTTGGATGCAGCAAAAGGAAGATGAAAACTTGGAGGACTACATTTCAAGATTCTTATTTTGTTTGCAAAAATGCTCAAATCACGCACTGAGTCAAGAATCTCAAAAGCTACTCTTCCTCGGAGGAATCAATGAGAGTTGTACTAAAGTCATGGACCTGATGGGAGGAGGAGATATCACTCAATTCCCTTGGGAAGACATCAAGAAAATATGTCAAAACTACTCTAGAGCAGTTATCAAGAAAGGAAGAGGTTACTAGCCTAGTATGGGTAAATATTCCACTAATGGAGTCTCAAGGATGGAGATCACTAATCTACTATCAAATTTCAAACAAGATACCATAAAAAATATGGCTACTCAACTGGATACACTTCAAGCCAAAAGGAAGCATGAAGAGGTAGAGGCAATGTTGGTAGAATATTTCCTTCACTGTAGATAAAAGAAAAAGGATTGCAAGTGCAAAATAGTAGCTAATATTGAAATTCAACCAATTCCACTAGAGTCCAAGCTAATTGAAGGAGATGAAGATCAAATTTTATACATTGCACAAAGAAGGCCATGGGCTCCAAGACAAGGTATGCCACAAGACCCACTATCATTCAATGGTCCTTATACAAATAGTTATAATCCTATTAGTCAATGGAAACTTTCTTACCCATAAAACTATGGAAATTTTCCTTCACAACCTTGGAATAATCAAAATACATGGCCCACTTATCAGAACTCCTCATCTCCATGGTCTCAACCTCAAGGAGGTAGGAAACCACCTCAAGGGAATTGGCAACAGACATCCCAATGGAGGGGAGGACAACAATGACCAAACCAATCTACTGGTTACCTACAACCATCTTAACAACCTAAACAACAACAATCCCTAATGCCTCCTCCAAAACCAAATATTAGTGAACCTAGACCTACACAATTTATAGCACAACCTATCCCTAATCCAAATACCAAATCACAACAACAATCTGTTTATTTTGTTGATCCAAATCAATATCATGAATATGTTGTAAGCATAAGTGATATACATATGTGATCAGGGACAACTTTGGCAACACCCTCTTCCTTGGTGATAACTGTGTTACCTAC
Source organism: Cryptomeria japonica (assembly GCF_030272615.1). NCBI lineage: Eukaryota > Viridiplantae > Streptophyta > Pinopsida > Cupressales > Cupressaceae > Cryptomeria > Cryptomeria japonica. The sequence continues at coordinate 189,729,672 of NC_081415.1, read as the reverse complement.
ATAAGAAGTTGAGTAGGATAATTTGCCTAGTCCAACTATACCATCCAGTCAACCACAAAAAATTGATGAAACACCTCCATTTCTCCAAAGGCTTGAGATGAAAGTAACAAAGCAAAAGGAGGAACCAATTTTTGATCTTATAGATCGACTAAATAATGTTTGTGTCAAAATTCCTTTAATCTAATCCATTAAAGATGTACCAAGCTATAGCAAAGTGATCAAAAAGGCTTAATTAAAGAAACTAGGAAGAAAGAAAAAAGATCCACAAATAGTGCATGTAGTAGGCCAACTAGCTGATATCATGCTTGGGAAGGTGATTATTTCTAAGTATTCTAATCCGGATAGCCCTATAGTTGAAATTATCAACAATAGAATCCAAGTTCAAAATTCCCTAATTGATTTAGGTGTAGCTATCAATGTGATGACAAAAGATGTCATGCAAAATTTAAATATTACTACTCTAAGACCTACTCCTACCATCCTGCAACTAGCAAATAATTCTACTATTAGAACTGATGGTATGGTAGAAGACCTTGTAGTCACCCTGGATTCTTGGAAACACCCAACTCAGTTTATAATTATATCTCTAAAGGCAACTCTAGGAGGATATCCCATTATTCTGGGAAGACCTTGGTTAGCTACAATAGATGCTTTTATAGGATGTAGGTTAGGGGATATGACAATTTCAGATGCCATGTCTACTAAGAATCTTGCACTTTATCCCCCAACAAAACCTCAGCTCGACTTGACACAACTAGTGTAGCCCAACATAGGGGAAGAAACGGATGAAGTAAATTTAGTTGCACAACTTATGGTGATAGATAAGGATCCCTTCTTGAAGCTTCAAGAGAAAGATGAAATACTCTTCAACATCCTTTAGAATCATTATGGAACAACTAAGAAACCAGATGGGTGTTCATCAAGCTTTCATGTCCATTGCAGTCAATCCTTCCTACTCCCAGTTCAAACAACTTTCCTACAACCAAATATTTACTTCATACACTACTACCACATGAGGTACAAATGCCAAATTTTACTTAAGCATATATGATTGAATTGAATAAACAAATAGAGGTATCACCAGGCAAGTGTTTGAATATTAATAATAAGCTCACTCAAGATCAGTCTATGTCTTTGGTAGAATTGCTTAAAGTTCATAAGTAAGCATTTGCATGGGATTACCATACATAGGATTTATATTAGAGAAGATTGCAGACCAGTAAGACAACCAAAGAGGAGAATCAATCCTGCATTAAGAGAGATAGTAGGAGGAGAACTTCAAAAGTTGATATATGTGGGGTTTATATACCTAATTTATGATAGTCAATGGGTATCCCCTCTAGTTATAGTGCCTAAAAATAATGGAAAATAGAGGGTCTATGTAGATTATAGAGAACTTAATGCTGGAACTAAGAAGGATAATTTTCCACTTCCTTTTATTGACCAAGTGTTGGATTATTTAGCAGGAAAGCAATACTTCTCATTCTTGAATGGTTTTAGTGCATATAACTAGATAAAAATTGCACCTGAGGACCAAGAAAAATAACCTTTACCTTCCCATGGTGAACCTATGCCTACTTTGTACTTCCATTTGGATTATGTGTAGATTAGGAAATTGAAAATCATCAAAGCAATAGCAATTAGGATAACCACAAAACCTAAAGCTACTATGCAAGCAATCCCAATCCAACCAATGAAGACATAAAGACAAGATATTCAAATCAAATGAAATCGAAGCAAACAAATGCAGATATATCCTTCATGTGGCTCCATTGTTATTCTTTCACCTTCAAATTTGATGTGGATCTCACCTACAAGTGCAAAATCCAAGTGGAAAGCAAGTTGTTAATGAAATTCGCAGTATAAGGTTACTCGAAAATGTGATTGATCTCCTCTTGATATTGAAGAAAATCATACAATTTATAGACAAATTGGAGAGAGGACAAGATTAGCATGAAGAGATTTGAAAGGAAATTCAAATAAAGAATGGCAAAATTATGACAAATGTATGACAATTTCTATGCAAGGTGTATGACAAATTATGGCAAATTATGACAAGTTGCTATGCAAGATGTATGACAAATTATGACAAGATTATGACAAATTATGGCAAATTATGACAAGTTGCTATGCAAGATGTATGACAAATTATGACAAGATTGAAATAGAAATTATGAATTAGGAGAAATTAGCAAATTAGAAAATTGAGGAAAAAGATGAAATATAAATTAGGTGAATTAATTAATAGGTTTTCATCCATTAATTAATTCATGAAAGAGACCTAGGACTAAATAAATAGATTTATTTAACCCACAAAGAAGAAGAAAAGGATTAAATGAACAAATCATAAAACCCTAGAAATAAGAGGACAAGGAATTAGGTCAAGACAACAAGAAATTAATGTAGGTTCAATCATGATTTTGATTGACAAAGGACCAATGTTGATAAATGATTGAGATTGTTGATAAAATCAATGACAAATTGACCAAGATTGACAAGGAGATCAAATTGATAGGTGCCAATTGACAAGGAATAATGACTAATCGATCCAAATTGACATGATTGAAAAGGACAAGGATCAATGACGAATCGATCACAAAATGACAAGATTGACAAGGACAAGGATTGATGACGAATCGATCGCAAAATGACGAGATTGACAAATTGATAATCGCAAATGATTACTAACAAGCTAAAGATGATTGAAAGATTGACAAGAGGACAAAACCCTAATTCTATCATTGATTAGGATTGATGATGTCCAAAATGATGATAAATAAGCATGCACCATGATGCGACAGGATAAGATCGACCAAAATCATGACTGAAGATTGCTATCGACAAGACCTAATTCGAAAGAGAGAAAAATGAGGAATGTAGAAGAAGGACTCGATGCTCGCAAATGATAAAGACCAAGTGTGCAACATAGAAGAAATGTTAATGCGATGCAAGAACCCTAAAATAAGGCAATGCACAAATGTTAAAGTATGAATCCACAAGCATTGACCATTTTTAGATGTCTACATTTTGCCCCTCTTTGAGACAATGCGATTCTAAGCGTTGTTTCAAAGAACAATAATGAAAATGCCCCAGACAATAACAATGACATATGCATGCCCCCTCGAGGAATTGGCCAGAAAAATCCAGAAAAGAGGCCAAGTGATCGATAAGAATGACAGAAGATGAAGGTTTGAACGGATCAAAAATTGAAGGTTGGATGCACAAAGGACAAGCAGTGGAAGGCGCAAAAGACCGTGACCAGACTGACAGAAGAAATGTTAGTAAGAAGAAATCAGACAGAAGATAGTTAGAGATGAAGGAAAACTTGCTTTCACAAATGTACATAAGTAGGTGACAACCTTTATTTACTGTAGCAAAGCAGATGCAGAGCATCATGGCATTGAAGGCCAGAGCTGGAATGCAACCCCTTTTGCAAAAGATAGACACATCGCACACAAGGAATGAGTGAAACATCCTAGGGTGCATACATCTAGGGTCGAGGTATGTGCAGCATTCACAAAGTGAACATACTTATCACAGACACCCAATGATACAGTTGCCCCAGTTTGTGACAAACATTCCACAAACAGCAAACACAACAAAAAAAAAAGAAAGGGACCATGAACCATCCCAATCACTCTGAATCACTCAGTGACATCATTGAGTAACATAGGAACATGATCGAAGCCAAAGATAAATCAGTAAAAAGATAAGACACACAAATTCAACCAAGTCAAACAAATAGTCTGATCGTCATTGTCAAAAGTGGAAAACAAGAATGATCATGTTGTCTAGTTAAAGGGAATGCGTTACCCCGTCGAAGATAGGACACAGTCTGGTTTTGAGTATACCACACCCTGTATAAGACCCATGATAATGTTGACAAGGACCAATGGTAATGTTGATGCTATTTTGATTGATGTGACAACTGTGATCAGGTTGAATGCTTGCTTGGTCAAATAGTTCATCTGTTAATGCATGATTTCATTAAAGCACAATGTTTGATTGAGTGTCATTGGATATATGCTCAACGATCTGTCTACGCACAAAGGGGACCATTTATTGACAAAATGCAAAATGCCAAAGAAATTGTTTTTTGGATTTTGATGTTTTTCACTTTGTAGGAATTTCGAGTTTTTTCACAATTTTTTTTGTTTTGTTTTTCAGGACATTATATGATTTGTAGTGGTTTTTTCAGGACATTATTTGATTTTTAGGAATTTTTTCAGGACATTATATGATTTGTAGGGATTTTTTCAGGACATTATTTGATTTTTAGGGATTTTTTTAGGACATTATTTGAGTTTTTTTATGATTTTTTATGATTTTGCCCCTAGTGTCTAGCAAGGCAAGGAATATGATAGGTGAATAAATAGGCTTGCTGAAATGTTGGTGGATAGAAGGAAGATAAAGGCCTTTTATTATAGAGACAATGCGGATGCAATTTTCAAGGGCTATTGTGTGATGGGACAAGAGACTGGATATGACAATGTAAAGCAGGAACATGGCATGAGGGACATGTCAAGAGGTTTTTGAAACTATGTTTAAATTTGGCATCCTTATGTTAGATCAAGATCAAGGAATGAAAAAGAGCATATGGATAGTGATAAGATATGGATAGGATAAGCAAGACCAATAATGGATAAGGGACATGGACTGAAGGTCGGGGTAGGCTAAGGGATAGTGGCAGAAAGTTGCAATAAGCTAGGGAATATGGATGAAAGGTTATAATTAGCAAATGGATAAAGACAAAAGGCTATGATAGACTAAAAGATGCAAACAAGATGCATGATGCTCATGATGATCCTCAGCCTTGTCAAGATCTAAGGTGGAAAGGGAAACTGGACATGAGGGACAATAAGATATGAAGGGTAATGACAGGGGTTCGATAGGACAATGGAACAATGAAGGACAAAAGGATATGATAGGATAAAACCTGTCCCCAAGTACGGTATGCAAGAAGTTCATAGATTATGCATGACGCCTATTTACCAAGTTTTCATCATGGTACTTGCCCAAGGTGCCTGTTTGCTAGGTTTTCACCAATGGACGAATTATTTTTCTTTATTTTTTTTTGTTTCTTTTTTTTCACTTTTTTTTTTTTTGGATTTTGACATTTTAGTTGAAAATGGACACATGATAGGGGATGGAAGAAGGACTCAAACATTTTTTTTTTTGGATAGTAGCCTTGGAAAAGAAATGGACCATGACCTTTAAAAGTATGCTCAAAGACGTTGGTAGGATAAGGACATGGAAAATGGGATGAAACTAAGGAAAGGATTTATGCAAAGGATGGGATCAAAGGGATCGAAGGATGGAAAATATGCATTGGATAATGGATAGGGTATTGGAAGAATTGGGCTTCACTGGATGAAAATGAAGGCAAGATCAACATTGGAACACACCTTGACGGGTGGTGGATTGATGAAGGAAAAATGGATCTCAGATTGTGAGATGTGGATGGAGGAATAGCTTGGGATTTTGGGACATAAGGGCCCAAAATGGATGAAGAAGGTGATGGAGGAACAAATTTGAGAGTGTTGGATGGAGGAATAGAAACTTTGGATGCCAAGTTGGATTTTTCTTTAGGCTTTTGTGCTTTAAGGAGCCACATAGGGATCCACATGGTTTTTGATTTTTCATGCTTTTGTGGTTCCTTGGAGTGCATTGCCAACACAAGGGATTTAGGAACCCATATAGATTTTAACTTTTGTTTTTGAGAAATGGGCCTTTGTGACCTTTTGGATTTTTCCTTTGCTTTATAGATCAAATTTTTCTTTGCTTTGACATGTTGATCCTTCAATACATGTGGATTTTTAGACTTATGACTTTTATGCTTGGCATCCAAATTGCTTGGAGGGGGAAATGAATGCATGGATGGATATGAATGAAATGAAGTTCTTTTGGATGGATGAAATTTACTCAAGGATGTGTGCCTTTGCTAACCTTGCATAGAGGAGGAAGGGATATAAGGACCTAAGATGGATGGAAGGTATGATGGGGAAGGTGTATGTTTTAATTTTGATGGAGGGATAGCAACGTCTTGAGAGTGAGTTGTGTAGACATGACCCTTAAGATCTTCTTTGATATGGAGGGGTTCTTTCTCATAAATGTCTACCCCTTTGCCTTTATGAATATCTTGACTTGTAGGATACTCTTTTCTTTGGGAAGAAGACGCGAGTCCATTATGAGGTGGATATGATGTGAGAGAAATAATGAGATCTTGAAGTGGATCAGATTGCACCAAAGTGGAAGAACCCATTATGCATGTCGAGGGTTCATGAACATCTGGCACTGACACGTTAGAATCATGAGGGGGATTAGGATCATGAGGGGGACTAGGATTGTGTAGTGGACATGGTTCAATGATAGGCTCTTCAAGAGATGGAATGGGAGAAATAATGGGATCATCGAAAGAAATGAGACCTTGAAGTGGATATGCTAGATTAGGACGTGTAGATGGAGGAACAAATGGATCTTGAGGAGGATCTGAATGAATGATAGGGTCTTGTGTTGGAAATGAATTTGGAAGGATACTTTGATCTTGACAAGGAGGAAGATCATTAGATTCCTCTTTAAAGGTGCTTTTATGTTGACTTTCAATGGGATCATTGGAAAGGATGGAAGGAATATCTTGATCTTTCTTTGGAAGTGGAATGTCAATGGGATTTGAAAGGATATTGTGTTCTTGGATAGAATGGATAGGAATAGGGGAATCGTCATGAGTGTCTGGGAAGATGGGGTCCTAGTCAACAATTGGATGGGATGATAAGGTTTCAAGATCTTGATCTTGATCTATTTTAAGACACATTTCTTCATGCTCGAAATTATCCTCTTGACATGAGGTTGGACTTTGGATATGCATGGAGGATTTTGACAAGGAATCAATGTTTTGGCATGAAGAAAATGCACTTTGAACATTTGTGATGGATTCTGGCAAGGAATCAATGCTTGAACATGAGGAAGAGGGACTTCGAATGGGGTCCTCTAAAACAGGTAATGGCAATAAAGTGCATGGTGGCATTGGGTCTTGTATTTCTGAAACATGACAAGGATGTGCATCATGAATTGGATTATCTTGGCAATCAATTATGGATAGCCCTTGGATAATTTCATCCTTGGGTGTATTGTTTGATGAGGACAATATGGAAGGTTCTTGTGAAACTTCTAAAGGTGTAGGGATAGATGCCATTGGAGAGTCAATTTGTTTCTGGGGGGATGAGGCATTGTTAGACATAAGTGTCTTATCTTGATCTTCCTCAAAGAACTCACTTGGTAATTTCCTTAAGATCCTTGCAATAAGGCCACCTTTCTTTTGAGGTTTTGACATAGTTGTATCTAGAATTTGAACTTGTTTTTGGTTTGATGTCATGTTTTGATTTTGAACTAGATGTTGATCAAATTGGTTTGACATGTTCAAAATTTGGCTTGGTGTGTGCTACAACCTTTGTTTTTGAATGTTTGGTTGTAATTGTTGATACTGAGTTTGCTACCGATAATTAACAGTTGGTTGGACATATTGTTGAAATTGGACCATTGGTTGTGTTGGTTGTATATGTTGGACCATTGGTTGTGTCTGTTGGAAATGTTGGAACTGTTGAACAATTGGTTGTGATGGTTGAAAATGTGATTGATAGTAAACACCTTCTTGTTCTTGTTGTGAAGGCACATAATGTTGTTGTCTCTTTTCTTGAAATTGTTTCATCATCTCTATTTGTGAGAGGAGATCTGGTATGTTTGATTGTTTTATAAGAAATCTTACATCAATTGGCTCAAGTTTGGGTTTGGACCTTGAAATTTTTTAAATGTTTTGGACATTTGGGATCTAATCTTCTCACTGTTTTTCACCTTTTGTTCAATGATCTTTGTTTCTTGAGCTAGTTTCTCCTATAGTTTTTGTATTTGGACATTTAAATCATCATGATAAGTTTGATCCAAGTTTTGAGACATGTAGAGATTGGATTGACATGATTGATTTCTCAATTGTGATGACATGGCTTCATAAGAAGGTTGAGACCTCATTTCAACAAACATGTCACTATGCAATGCAACTAATGGGATTGGCAAATGCAACCTAAAAGGATGACAATGCAATCTATGGCAAGAATGCAACCTATGTTTTTGTTGTTTTTCAAGATTCGGACAAACTTTTTGGTATGCAAAGCTAAAGACACAACCTTGGGAAATTGAAATGAAGTCAAGACCTTAAAGGACAAAGGACCAAATGACAATAGGACAAAATGACAATGTCTCACCTATATGCTTGGATACTAAGCTAGGTTTGACAAAAATGATATTAATGAAAGGACAAATTTTAGACAAGGTCAAGACTCCCTAACAACAACTTAGGGTATCATCCAAAGTTTTGATTTTTCAAGTTTGACAAACCAAATTTTTGAGACTAAATGCAAGAAGGCAATGATTATGACAATGACTTAGGATATGACATGAAAATGATCTAAGGATATGATATGACAAGATGAAGCCAGGACAAGATGAGAATACAATGATAAGGATATGCGAAGACCAATGACTTGGAATATGCAAAATACAACCTAGGAAAGACCTAATTTTAGCATGACAAGGATAATGCACGAATGTCACCTAAATGGAAATCTAGCTTGGATATGACAATGAAATGCGAACTTAGGGAAATGATTTTGAACCTAAGTGCAAAATGAGGATGCTTGCAATGAAAAGGACTAAAATGAAGGGAGATGACAATATGTCCTAGGACCTAAGTTGGACTATGCAAAACATAGCCTAAAGTGACATGAATTTTGAAACAAAGATATTCAATGTTTTGACAAGCCATGTTCAAATGTTGGATGAATACTTGGACAAATTTGGACTTTTGTTTGGATTTTGTTTTGAATTGAAGGTTGTTGATTTTGAAAACCCAAGTTGATTATGAGCACTTTTGAAAGTTTGTTTTTGATTTAACTTTTCACAATCACGGAAGACAAAAATGTTTGTTTGACTTTGACTCAAGACAATCAAGCACATTCACAACAAATCCTATGGATGGCAAGGGAAATATCTGTTGAATTCTCTAACCATAAAATACAACACTTAGCCAGATAGCTAGACGCTTGATAGGATTGGCTCCCCCTTATAGTGCACTCACTTCTCAGGCATACCAAGCTTCGAGTTCAAGGGACTTCACTTCCCAAGATCTTGCTATCTCTAACTGAGGAGTACATGAGAGGTGTCTTTGGCATGCGCATATTACAATGCCTAAGCCAATAGATAGAAGGATTTTGGCATCTAAAAATAAGAGATTCTAGTAAGGGCATCTGTTCGGGTGGGTATTGATCCGACGAATAAATTGTCGCAATACCATTCTAGCACCCATTGTCTACAACTTTCGTTGCATCCACAGTTATTTAGAGTGGTTTGGAAGAGCTTGGCTTTAGCCTGTCACCACTTTGGGTCATTCCCTCTAACCAATGCTTGTGCAAAGTGCCAGGCAAATCGGGAGGCAGGCCCAGTTCTCAAGGTTAAAACATGCAATCAAATTAAAAATAGACAAAGCATGCATGGTGCTCATTAACCTTTAAGAAATGAAATGTGCAACTACTTTAAAAATCACAAGCAAGATGTTTTAATGAGAGTCTTTGACTGCATCTTGCATAAGATTTGTTAGTAGTTGCATTTTTAGTCTTCGTCACACGTAACGCCCAAATGCTGCACAGAGAATTAGTACCAAAGAAAAACCAGAATGTAAGAAACAGAATGAAGACAAACAAATTTGCAAGTAAAGACAACTGATTTCACCTTCATTTCTGGCCTTGTACAGGCACAAAATGCCTCAACACAGGCACAGAACCCATCAACACAATTGCAGAATCCATCTACACAGGCGCAAAACCCATCAACATAGGCGCAAAATACATCAACACAGGCGCAGAAGTGTCTAGAAAGCTCTGAGTCACCCTGTTTCTTGAGTTTTTCACCTGTAAATAGGTCAAAAGAACTCAAAATATGGTTAAGGGGTTAGTTCACGTCAGGTTCACCAAAAATGTAGATCAGGAAATTGAAAATCATCAAAGCAATAGCAATTAGGATAACCACAAAACCTAAAGCTGCTATGAAAGCAATCCCAATCCAACCAATGAAGACATAAAGACAAGATATTCAAATCAAATGAAATCAAAGCCAACCAACGCAGATATCTCCTTCATGTGGGTCCATTGTTCTTCTTTCACCTTCAAATTTGATGTGGATCTCACCTACAAGTGCAAAATGCAAGTGGAAAGCAAGTTGTTGATGAAATTCACAGTATAAGGTTACTAAAAAATGTGATTGATCTCCTCTTGATATTGAAGAAAATCATCCAATTTATAGACAAATTGGAGAGGACAAGATTAGCATGAAGAGATTTGAAAGGAAATTCAAATAAAGAATGGAAAAATTATGACAAATGTATGACAATTTCTATGCAAGGTGTATGACAAATTATGGCAAATTATGACAAATTATGACAAGTTTGAAATAGAAATTAGGAATTAGGAGAAATTAGCAAATTAGAAAATTGAGGAAAAAGATGAAATATAAATTAGGTAAATTAATTAATAGGTTTTCATCCATTAATTAATTCATGAAAGGGACCTAGGACTAAATAAATAGATTTATTTAACCCACAAAGAAGAAGAAAAGGATTAAATGAACAAATCATAAAACCCTAGAAATAAGAGGACAAGGAATTAGGTCAAGACAACAAGAAATTAATGTAGGTTCGATCATGATTCTGATTGACAAAGGACCAATGTTGATAAATGATTGAGATTGGTTGACAAAAATCAATGACAAATTGACCAAGATTGACAAGGAGATCAAATTGATAGGCGCCAATTGACGAGGAACAATGACTAATCGATCCAAATTGACATGATTGAAAAGGACAAGGATCGATGACGAATCAATCGCAAAATGACAAGATTGACAAGGACAAGGATCGATGACGAATCGATCGCAAAATGACGAGATTGACAAATTGATAATCGCAAATGATTACTAACAAGCTAAAGATGATTGAAAGATTGACAAGAGGATAAAACCCTAATTCTATCATCGATTAGGATTGACGATGTCCAAAATGATGATAAATGAGCATGCACCATGATACAATGAGATAAGATCAACCAAAATCATGACTGAAGATTGCTATCGACAAGACCTAATTCAAAAGCGAGAAAAATGAGGAATGCAGAAGAAGGACTCGATGCTCGCAAATGATAAAGACCAAGTGCACAACATAGAAGAAATGTTAATGCGACGTAAGAACCCTAAAATAAGGCAATGCACAAATGTTAAAGTATGACTCCACAAGCGTTGACCATTTTTAGATGTCTACATTATGAAATTCTCCAACTACTTTTTAGAGAGCGGTCATAAGCATATTCTCAGATATCTCACATGATTGCATGGAGATCTACATGGATGAATTTACTTCTTATGGAGGAACATATGAGGAAGCATTAAGCCACTTGAATTTTTTTTTAGGGATGTGAGGATCACAACCTGTCCTTGAACAGTAAAAAGTGTTTTATGATGATGTAAGAGGGAGTTGTACTTGGCCATTTCATTTCATAAGATAGTATCTAGGTTGACCCTGCTAAAATAGAGGTCGTAATTGTAAATCACTCTACTCCTAGTAAACAAAAAGATGTTAGAATTTTTTTAGGACATGTAGGGTAATACATGAGATTTATAAAAGATTTTAGTACAATAGCAGATCATTGTATAATTTATTGACAAATGATGATGAATTCCAATGGACACAACATTGTGAGAAAGCCTTTTTTGAAATAAAAATAGCATTAAACCAAGAACGTGTTCTTAAGGGACCCAATTGGGCACTCCCCTTTCATATACATATCGATGCATCAAATTATGCTATAGGTGTTGTTTTAGGACAAAAATAAGCTAATGTAGAAACTGATGTTTACTTTATTAGTAAAAATTTGTAAGGACCTAAATTTAACTATACTATCACAGAAAAATAGATGTTAGCAATCATATATGCACTTAATAAGTTCAGACATTACATCACTAGCTACCAAATCTTTGTTCATATAGATCATGCAACCATTAAATAACTAATGAATAAACCCTCAATTTCAGGGAGATTAGCAAGATGGATATTGTTGATACAAAAATTTGATATCACTATTGTTTACAAGCTAGGGAAAGCCAATGTGGTGGCAGGCTTTCTATCTAGATTGATAATACAAGAAGATCCACAAGTCATTGATGACTCATTTCCAGATGAACATTTTTTTTCTATTTCTGTCTATACACCTTGGTATGCTGACATAGCTAACTACCTATTTTATCATAGGATTCTTCCTCATTTCTCACCAAAAGAAAAGAGATTGCTTGTTGATAAGAGTTTCAATTTCGCTTGGGTAGCAGGGTGTCTATTCTATACTGGACCAGACCTAGTAATGAGAAGGTGTGTTTGGGAGGATGAAACTTATGACATCCTGCATGCATGCCATGATGAGCCCTATGGAGGATAGTTTGAAGCTAGAAGGACAACCATTAAGATACTCAATACATGATACTATTGGCCTAGCCTACACAAAGATGCAACCAAATACACTAGAAAATGTGATAGAAGCCAAACAATGGCCAAACCCACAAGATCAGATGAAATGCCTTTATATCCACAAGTGGTGATAACACCCTTTGACAAATAGGGACTTGACCTTGTAGGACCCATTGACCATCCATCAAATGGCAAGTCTTACATCTTGGTCTTTACCAACTATGTGACAAAAATGGATTGAAGTTAAGGCCATGAAGCATGCAAGGGATAACAAAGTAGCATAATTTTTATATGAAGAAATCTTCGCCCATTATGGAGTTCCCAGAGACATAGTAATAGATCAAGGGGCTTAATTTACCTCCACTCTTGTTAAAACATTGGTAAATGATAACAATATCAGGTATAGAAAATCTACACCTTACCATCCACAAGCTAATGGATAGGGAAAAATCAAAAATAGGGAAATTTAAGCTATTATCACTAAAATAGTGGCTCTACACAGAAAACATTGGGCGGCCAAACAACCTGAAGCAGTATGGGCATATATAACATCATGGGAAACCACAACAAGATTTACTCCTTTTGAGATGTTATATGGAAAAACAACAATGATTCCCATTGAATTTGAACATAAAACATTGAGGACAATACTTGAACTTGGAACGGACATATCCACAACACAAAAGGAAAGGATTATGTAATTAAATGCTTTAGATGAAATCTAGAAATCAGCTTTACATCAAACAAAAATTCTAAAAAATAAAAGGATCAAATGACATGATAAATATATCAGGGAAAAACAGTTGAAAAAGTTTTTCTAGATGGAGTTGTGCAACTCATAACTATTGACCTAGTGAAATTCAATTTACTAGTCAATGGTCATCGCTCGAAGCTTTATCATAAGCCCTCTTCCAAATAGGAGTTCCTATAGCAATTCCATACATCTTCCTATTCCATAATTCCTGTAGCTGAAGAAGGTGGACTTGATGTTCCACCCTCTCCCTAGTCATGTCATTACACACATAATAAACACTTCCACTTTTTGTGGGAGTACATTCTCCATGAATAAATACATCGTCATTCCATCTCATGTTCTTCTCTTCCACATTCACTCCACTTCCTTTAATTTCACTTTTTAGCCTGTTAATCAATCTAGTATTGTACTTACTTTCACCATGACTGGATCTTGTGCAATCTACAGGCTCCAAGTATGTACTTAACATGTTGTGTATATTATTTCTTTCAGATGTATTTATTTTAGTACAGTACAATTAATATGAATATTTCACATAGTAGAATATTTTCTGCTTTCATGTATGACATGTGTGGACACTTGTGAAACTTTAGTTTTGTGGGGGAAGGTATGTTGTGTTATAATGTGTTATCCAAATCCGTCATAAAATATTACACCAAAAAATCTTTTTTAAATATGCCAATATCATTTATGATAGTCTATATTAGGTGATATGACCTCCCTTTTAAAAATTGTATGCTTAAGCCTAGTTGTCCTGATGTTGCCAACATTTTAATTTATAATATTCTTCTATAATGAGTTTCATTGTCATATTATGTGATAAACCAAGAAATATTAATTTGAAGGGTTTTGTCTTGGCAGAAGGTTAGAAGTTGCAAGAAATTTGAATTTTCAGAATAGTTTTTTTAGAAATCAGAAGCATATAGCTAAAGGTAAACCATGTGAAGGTCTCTTATAAAAAATGAGCCTATATCTCATACCATACTTTTGTAGGATCAAATTTGTGAGCCAAAATTCAAACAATGTGGTTAGATAGATTATTTCCTAAAGCATAATAGGTTTGAGAATGACATTTCTTTAGAATTTGCTCAAACATTTTCCAATGGTGAAGCAATGGTGAAAGGAATAAATTAATTGCTACAGAAGAATGAAAACCAAAGGTTTGAGGGCTACCAATGGAAGGAGAAAAATATCTCGAGTCTAAATATTCTAGCTCTACTAAGGAAAAGTTCTCCAGACCTCGTGACCCTCCTCTTAATATGGACAAATAGGGGACTAGGAGACTTTCCTTGCTAGAAAAATGGAAACAAGTAGCAGTGTACGTGGTCAAATATATTACTTGTGAGGGTAGACAATCCTACCTACATTCTCTTTATTTCAAACTACAAAGCTGCCTAAGACATGGTCAAAGGATGAATGTGCCAAATGTCATACAATTTACTATCAGTCATGGTAGCTGAAACATAGAAAGGTAGGTCAAACTCTATCTCTCATCATTGTTTGATTAAATTGCTTGTAGAAAGGTCTTTACAAGATGTCTCCTAGATGCCTTGGAATTAATTCATGACAGTAAAGATATTTAAGGTAACAAATGCTAGAAGTAGGGGTCAATCTTCAAAATCAAGGGTTAGGGAAACATAGGAAATTGTTAAATCAACCCTAGGAGCATCGACATTTAGGGTTGCCTCTACTAGAGACTTTCATGTAGTAGAACCTTCATTTAGAAATACAAGTGAATCTTCAATAGACCCCAATGTCAATATTTAAACTAAAACTCCAAAAATTACTAGGGTTGTTGTCCAAGAAGAGAAAGGTAAGGCAAATAAAAATAAAGCAATAGGGGAAGGGACATATAAACAAAAAATAGAAAAGGGAACCCTGAGCCCTAGAAAAAGAAAAATAAAAAGGGAAAGTTGCCTGCTACCACTACTCAGGGTGGTACATCTGTAAAAAGACCTAAATATGCTAAACCCTTTAAAATAATTGAGAAGACATCCCGAAGAATAAGCCACAAGATCAGATGAAAACCTAGGAAAATTAGACATTCTACCCCTAGTGTAGAAGAAGAGGTGGCACACAATGAGGAAATGAGAAATTTATCTCCAAAGCAGTAGGGTCCAGTAATGGAGGAAGAAAAAATTCAAAATGATATAGGTTTGAGTGGCCTTGTTGATTTAGTTGTTGCAGTAGAACAAATGACCAAGAAAGAACTAGGAAAGGAAAAAGAAGGAGAATTAGTTACGAAAAATCTCCCTGTTGAAAGACATAGACCTACTCATTTCTCATGGATTTATATAGCTTTGAATTTATATAAGGATGTGTTATATAAAGAAGAAGAATGGAATAAAGAAAAAATTAAGTTGCAGGAAATAATTAGTCAAAAAGATGAAGAGATTGCGAAGAAAAATAAAGAAATTGTTGCATTATAGAATAGGGTGGCTAATGTAGTAACTATGATACCACAGATTGTAGGATGAAGAACACCAACCTGAGTGTATGCCATGTATCTTAAAGAACTCAATATCTCTTTCAAATTGTCAAAGATTATCTCAGACTTAGATTATTCCATTGAAACTCCTCAAGAGTTTTATCAGATGTATCAATCCTCTCTTGCAACAACTAAACACTTTCTTTGTGAGTTTTATCTTCAAAATTATGCAATTCCTAATGACAATAGTTGGAATCCTTTATTTTATATTGGTGATATTCATATCAAAGCTCTCATGTCATAGATTTAGAATGAAAATAACTGGGGATGACAGTTTAGAGCATGTAGGGAAGAGGAACTTCATATTCCCTTGTCCTTAAGCACTGAAGCTATAAATCCAAGATGCCTCTACTTTTATTGCCAAAAGATTTTATATAGACCGGAATGTAAATCTCAAATCTTAGCTCTGAGAGAAGAGATATTTCAATAGTTTGAGTATATGAGTTCGGTTGAAGGACAAATAGTATTTGTAGTAGGCAGAACCACATTCCCTCCAAAATTATTATGTAGAAGTTAGAAGAGCACCATTGTACATGCATCTGGGTTGATCAAAATAGAATAACTAGCTTCCTCTCATTTATCAGCCGCCAATGCTTCTATGGCCAATTCTAGATTGTAGGCAGTATGAGAATGTTTATGATGAAGCAACAGAAAAATCCAGATGGGACAAATTGGAGAAAAATAAAGGGTTCTACTAGAGTCTTGCTAATAAAGGACTGAGCAGGTTATTCCTGGTGATTACAGGTTGCAAGCTAAAATGCAAAACATTGTGTCTACTGGAAGACCAATGGGAAGATAGGTTGGGGGGAATAATGAGCTCAAATAATGACTCAACTTTTGTCTATTTTTTCTATACTTTTACTAGGTTTTGACAAGGGTCTAGTTACTCTCTAAGTCCTAAAACTCTATTAAAATAATGACCCTGTTATGTTTTCATGAACTTGACAAAATGGTATGAACTTGCCTTATATATATTCCTTTGGGTTGAAATTATGATTAATGATAGATTGGCCATGCTATGTGATTTATCCATATTTATCTTGCATGTAGTTAGATAAATGTTATTTTGGCATGGAATAGATATACCTTTTCTTTTGTACACACTAATGGTATGATGCAAGAATTAATGAAGAACAAGAAAAGGTCAAAGATTCACAAGGTGGGAGTTCATGCTAGTTAGTTGGTTGAAGACAAAATCTCAACAGGATGAATATTGAAGGAGTCAATAGTCGGTTATCTACAACTTAGAGAGTGTAATTATGAAACTTTGGTATTCATGTTTGTTGGAGAATAAATCTAGGAGGGATAGTTAATCTAGATTTCCTCTATAGTTGAAATAACTTGACTATTTCCTATTCGGAGTGTAACTCCCCATCCTCTTTCTTATGTTGTAATAGATGGCATCCTCGTAATGTTTTGGGATTGGACCTGCCAATAGTTAGAGTTAGTTAGAAGTTTCTTTATTATAAATAAGTTCAAAAATATCCCTTCTTAGGGACGGTGAACATCAACTATTGTAATTTCTCAGACTTTTATTGTAGAATAGTTTTCAGCAAATACTATGATGTAATAGGTGTTTTCAGATTAATAAGATAATACTCTATTTTGTAGTGCTTATTTGAGTTTTGTGAAGACTTTCTAAGGGGGGCCACTTTGTAGGAATTCCACCCTTTGTGTTCAATAGTTATTTTCCTTCAGTATTCAGTTTGTTGTCCTAGCAGTTGACTTTTCTTGCAGCCACTGGAAGTAATGTTGTGACTGTTCATGTAGCCAAGGTAGACATAGTAGATTCATGCCTGCTTGCTATGGACCAAGTTTATATTTTTCTAAATTCAAGGTAGTTCCTATTCAAGCATTTTAGTTATTACTTGGAGAATTTATTTTATTTTAGTAGAATGAATACAATGAGGACTCTAGTGCATATACCTTGCTGACCCATTTCAAGTAGACGCCCTGGATTGACAAAGAAATGAGCTTTCATAATGATCATATATGTACTTAGTATGGATGTCCAATCCCTAAGTCATGGTCTCGGAGTCTAGTTATTAGAACCATTAAGAGAGCCAAACAAGCTACACACGTAAGGAACATTTTCAAACCAGGTTATTTTGTGCCGAAGCACTTGGGCGCATATGCAATACACATCATCCAAAAACATATTTTTTGAATGGTTTTGAATTTCATTTTCAGTTGTGTTGATATTTCTATAACCAAGGTATCATGGAAATTTCTTCATTTTCTTTTCAAAATTAAAATTTATCAAAGGCCTCTACGATATTAGTAATATCTAATTTTATTTACTAAAAAGAGCCCATAGGTGCAACTAGAATAGATTTTTAAAAAAATAGAAAGAGAAATAATTATGGGCTGTGTAGAAGGGTGGAGGAAGGTATCAAAATTTAGAATTTGTAAAGATACATCGAATTTGGGAAGAAAGGAAGGGTGAAAGGCATATGAGGAGTACAAAAATGAAGATAAGAAGTCATCCATAGAATTAAATGCACATGAAGTGAGGAAAGGAACATGCTAAAGAAGAGAGGATAAGTATAGGGGTGCATGGGAAGTTTGAAATATAATGATTTTTATTGTTTAAAATAAAATAGAGCATTAAAAAATGAGATAGAGACTTTTCTACACAGGAAAGATATTAAAGAGATCCTTAACATGAGGATAAAGAGAGATATACACAATAAAAAAATAGCACACAAATGATAGAAGGAACAAAGGATTGACTAGAGACAAAGTTGTTGTGCCAAAGTTAGAGAGAGCATGGAGAATGTGAAGCAGGCATAGAGATAAAGGAGTACAAAAAAAAGGTATTTGTCATGACATAGGAATGTACAAAGAACAACATAGCAATTGGATTTTAGAGGATTCTTGGAGATTGTAGAATTGTATAAATTCCCTAATAATTTCCAATAAAATTTGAAAGACCTTCAAGTTTGTGAATTGTGATTGAGTAAATTATAATTGAATTAAATTACATTGTTTTGGAGAAAAGTGCCATTAAATATAAACAACATGTTGATATGTATAGAAGAGTACACAGGTTTCATACTAATGAGTTGGTAATGACACATTTATAAAAGGAACGGTTCCCGCAAGGAACATGCAATAAGTTTAAGTGGAAAAATAGGCCCATGGAAGATTTATGGAATTTTTCAACTAATTCATATGAAATTGATGTTCCAATAGTATTAATATCTCTCCAATATTTAATGTTGTGGATTTGTAGAAATATCATGAAGGTGAATCTAGTGGACTTCAAAGTACATATTTAGATTTACTAGGTGCAAAAAAATGGATACATCAATTTCCAAAGAAAAGGTTTGAATAAATTGATCAAGTGATAAATGCTCACATCGCAAAGAGGAATAGATGAAAGGAGTAATGTAAGTATTTGGTCTGTTGGAAAAACTAAGCAACTCATGAAGCCTCATGGGTCAACGCTTCAGTCTTGTCTATGTATGGAATCTAGTTCCAATATTGCTAAAATGTTCATGAGCTACAAACTCATGGAGCATTTTCATACCTGATGTGTTTAATGCCAAATAACTTGGGTGCGTATCCAATCCATATCACCAAAAAGCATATTTTGTGTTCTTATCGATTAAGTTGAAAGCTTTGGTTTTTATTTTCATTTTTTGTTGATATTTCTATAGCCAATGTATCAAGGAACTTTGCTCATTTTGTTTTCAGAAATAAAACTTAGAAAAGGCCTATGCAATAGTAGTAATTGTTGAACATTGCTTCTGCTAGGATATGTTGTTGTCATTGATGTCAACATTTTCCCATGTTTTGGTATTGCAAAGAATTGTTTTGGTGATCCAATGATTACATTTGAGGTTTTTGTCTTTCTGTTCAATATCTGGAAGAGTCTAGTTTTTTATTTGGTGAGCTCCAGTATGATCATGTCTTGTGTTGCGGTTTTGGTACAATGTTTTGGATGTTTGTATGTATATTCATTTCAAGTGGTTCATGATTTGGTGCTTCAGAAGCTATCTTTCTTATCTAAGTTGCTGTTGTTGAGAAATCTTGAACGTTAGCGTGTCGATCGATGAAGATTTGCATAAGTGGTGTTGATGAAGCTATTGTGGATGGTCCTAACATGCTTGTTGGTTTTTCCTAATCATTTCCTATTTGTTTTAGTTGTTCACATTGATTATTGTGCGAGTTCTTGATGATCTTCATGGTCCGATGATACTCTTTGTGTTATGCATTGTTTTAGTGGTGTAACATGTTGCCGTTGTTCTTGGTGAGATTTATGGTGGTGGTGAATGTTTGAGGAGTTTAATTAGGTCCATGTTATGTTGTCTATGGAATTATATTGGTCTGGTGGTTTATTTATGTATCATGTGATGTAATTTTGTAATTAGGTACTATGGGTTTGGCCAACCTTATAGTCAAGGTTGATGATCTATATAAATGGGTGTAATATTCATGTAATTTAGGTGATAGGTGTTGAGTCTGCATTATCAGAGAATGGTGTATGTGTGAACAAGTGAATTCATCTTTCAGTGTGGTTTTTTGAGAAAACATTGGTGAAGATCAAATATTTGAGCTTAACCGAAACTATCATCAGGCATTAGCAGATTCTATTTTTGCAGTTCACTCTTTCTGGATTGTAGTTTGAATCTATTTGTAAGGTAGTGAGCCCTCCCTAAAGGTTGGAGCCTTCTGGGTCATTGTAATTTGAGAAGTGAGCTCTAGGAAGTGTGCTTGAATGCATGTGCATTCCCCATTGTAATATTTACACATACTATTGGAAAGTATCATCTTATTGTGGGTAGGTTCCCACTATGGTTTTTTCCTTAACCGGGTTTTCCACGTCAAAAATATTGGTATTATGTGTGTTGTTATTGTTGTTATCTTTTTTGTTGTTGCAATTGATCTTATCTAAGATTGTTCTTAATTGATTTAATCTGGTGAAAATTGATTCACCCCCCTCTCAGTTTTCCTTCTTGTTGTTGCTAACAAGTGGTATCAGAGCTAGATCCTCTGGAAGAAGCTTAATCACTTGAGGAGATCCAAGATGGAAGGTTATGTGTTTAAGAAGGAGAGTCCTAGATTTGATGGAAATAATTGTACTATCTAGAAGGACCAGATGGAAGTTCATTTGAAGTGTCTTGGAGAAGATTATTGGAAGATTACAAAGAATGTTTACAATGTTCCTTTGATTGGACCGGTTATTGCTAATTAATCAAGGAAGTTGAACATAACATAAGGGATAAGGGAGCATTGCTGAGTGCTTTGATTGATTTAGAGATGACTAATGTGATGGGACTTCAGACTGCACATGAGATATAGAAAAAGTTAGAAGTCTTGTATAAAGGAGATGCATAAGTTAAAGTTTCGAAATTGCAGAGTTTGAAGGGAAAATATGAAACATTAAAGATGGGAGAAGATGAGAACATAACTTCCTTTATGTATAAAGTGAATGAGCTTGTTATGAACAAATATGTCTGTGAAACTCTTGAGGAAGATGATATTGTTACTAAGGTATTGAGATCCTTGTCTTCTTCTTATAAAGCTAAAGTTTCCACAATTGATGAGATCAAGAGTGTGACTATTGTGACAAGAGATATGTTGGTTGGTAAGCTAGCTACATTTGAGTTGAGAGAGTTTGGATAATTACATGGTAAATCTGAGACTTTATTTAAAGCATCTATATTTGGGAAGCAACTATATGATCTAGGAGAGAGTTCATCTAGGATTTCAAGATATGAAAGAGAGATGAGAGAGATGGAAGAACATGAGAAAGAGTTGGATGAGCTTGAAGAACTTATTTCCTAGAGATTGCCTAAGGGAGCCAGTAAGTATGATGGGAAGTTGCATTTGAAATGTTTCTCTTATAATAAGATAGGACATTTTACTTCTAGGTGTCCTAAAAGAATGTCTAGGTATGATAAACATGAAAGAAATGATAGATTTGTCTCAAGAAGCATCTGTCTCGATACTAGTACCCATACCATCAAAGTAAGGAGGGTTGGACCTCATCAAGTCCTTTATGTGACCCTAAGAAGGTGGATCTCGATCATCTAGAATCTCTCTCCTCCTGGGTGATCTCTCCCTCTCTCTCTCTCCTCTGGAACCTGCTGATGCGACTCCTCAAGCTGAGCATGAATAGGCTGATCAACCTCAAGCCTAGGGCCTAACCTGACCAGAACCTCCTGAAACATCTATCTCAGCTCTTCCCTTTTAGGAACGTGACATTTCTGATTTTGGGTTGAGATGTTTAGAATGTTAGCGAGTGAAGGTAGAGCATTAGCACCCAACAGGGCTTTTACAACCTAATTTGGTACCAAATTAGAAATGGGATATCATTTCCATGGATTTTATTATTGAGTTGCCTGTCTCTTCATGTTGTCATGATGCTATCATGGTCATTGTTGAAAGATTGACTAAGGTTGCTCATTTTGTTCCTATTCAAGCTTCCTATATGGAAGTAGTGGTGGCACAAGTCTTCTTGGAAGATGTGGTGAGATTGCATGGGATTCTGAGGTGGATCATCTCTAATAGAGATCCTATCTTTACCTCAACATTGTGAACCTCACTTCAGCATGCTTTGGGGACTCAATTGAACTTTAGTTCAACTTATCACCCAGAGACAAATGGTCAGACCGAGCGAGTGAATCAGGTTTTGGAGGACATGCTTCGCATGTATGTTATAGACCAGTAGTCGTGCTACGAGGATTATATCTATCTAGTGGAGTTTTCTTATAACAATGGATATCATAACTCCATAGGTATGTCCCCCTTTCAGGCATTGTATGGTCATCCTTGCCGCACTGCTTTGAGTTGGGATCAGCTAGAGGACGGGCTGCTTGTAGGACCAGACATTCTTCAAGAGATGGAGCAACAGGTTGAGCGGATTCATGAGAATTTTGTAGCTACACAGGATAGGCAGAATAAGTATGTAGATGCTCATAGGATAGATCATCAATTTTATATTGGTGACCGTTTGTTCTTGAGAGTGCGTCCGTGTAAGAGTTTGATCCGTTATGGAAAGGGTTCTAAGTTGGCACCTCAGTTTGTTGGCCCTTTTGAGATCCTTGAGAGGATAGGACCTGTTGCATATCATCTTGCCTTGCCACTAAGTCTATCCCACATCCACAATGTCCTTCATGTTTCAGTTATTCGACCTTATCATCCTGATGCGACACATGTAGTTCTTCGACCTTATCATCCTAATGCGACACATGTTCTTGAATGGAACTCCTTGCAGGTCGAGGACAAGTAGCTTACCATGGAGCACGTGCACATTCTTCAACATCAGGATTTGATCCTTAGGGGTCAGACCATCGACCAGGTAAGGGTCCTATGGGACCCAAATGATGAGACCTCAGTGACTTGGGAAGATGTAGCGAAGATGAGAGAGTTGTATTCTTATTTGTTTTAGGCTCATATTTTATTATTGTTTACTTTCAGTGGATACATTACTATGATGTGTTATTCAGACTTATATGACATTATTTCATGCTTTATCTGTATATGAGATGCATAATTTATTTGCAGTATTTCAGTACTTGTGGTTAATGGCATTTTATGGATTATTGCTATGTACTGATACTTTACTTTATCTATGAAATGTGAAATTATATGTTGTGTGTCTATGAGTGTATTGGATGCAAGGGGACGATTTTCCTTCACTCGCTCCGGTGAGACAAGGAACGCACGATTCTCCTTCATCGGTGTGTATGTCATGTTTTCTATATTGTATAAATGCATGTGTGGTTTGGTGATGTAGGTACAAGTATCAGGTAGGTACGGAGTATCATCTCCACTTGGCTTCAGAGGTCTGAGCATGCCTTATATTTGTCCGATGGAAGTGGAGGAGGTAGTAGTTGACCCTATTTTACCTAGTTACACTCTTGTGAGTGTCGTCAGTTGGTCGTCCTGTCAGTTTGTTCGGCCTTCATATTTTGTCGTTTGACCTTTTTATGAGTCTTTGCTTGGGGTTTGCTCAGTTTGTATGTTTAGTGGATTTAATTAATTAATTAAATTTATGGAGTTATCTCATAGTTGGTACTTTTGAATTATGTATTTTATGCATTGAGATTATAAATTTAATTAATTAAAAGAAGTTATAAATTAAGTTGCAAGCTGCATGATATTAGAAATATATTTTATTTAAATTTAAGTGAAAAATAAATTAGATTGATTTCATTTATTGTTTCCTAGAATTTTAAATAAATAAATGAATAAAAGAATAAATTAGAATTAAAGTATTGCTTTAATTCCTTTTTTTAAGAAATTAATTAATTTGCATAAGAAAAGAAAAGAGAAAAATGATTTTTGTTTATTGCATGTTAATTTATTCCTTTGTTAGGAATTAGAAAAGAAAAATAAAATTGCTTTTTAATTACAAAAATTAAATATTAGGGTTTTTGGGAAAAATATATGCAACCTAGAATTTTAGTTTAAAAGGGGAAGATATCTTTTTATTTTGGAAGTCACGAGAAAGAGGAGGAGATTTTGGTGAAGAAAAATTATTCGAAGCTTAGATTTTGGTGAAGAAAAATTATTGGAAGCTTATTGAAGGATTTAATGATAGTTCTGATACTTAATGTTAAGTACAAATGCCAAGCTAACAAGATGAGGGGGGTGGGAGGGGGGGTGAATCATAAAAACTTAATCTTCCATAAAAACAACAGATTCAACTTTGGTAACATATACTTCAGCAATATAACCAAATAATAATATTAAGATAGTAAACATCCTTAATCATAAAAACTTAATCTTCCATAAAAACAACAGATTCAACTGAATTAGAAAATCAATTTCTTGACGTCAATGACAAAATAATAATATTAAGATAGTAAACATCCTTAATCAGTTATATCCATAATCATCAACAACATTCTCAATATCCTTATTGAAATGCCAACAATCTCCCCCTTTGCCATTGATGGCAAAACCAATTGATTTGACCTAATTGATTCAGATTGCTGTGAGATTCTGAAATGCTCTCCCCCTGTCATCAGACTTCTCCACCATACAATAGTCTTCTCCCCATTTGACAACAATGCCAAAAAGTAAAAGAGCTAAAACATGATTTCTTCTGCTGAGAAGTGAATTCCCTATTGTTATGTGTCAACTCAGTCTTGGTCAGAGCATTATATCTTCAATCCCTGTTCCTTGTATTTGTTTTCCTACACACCTTTATAAAAACATCCTAAAGTGTGTAAATAAGCATCAATCCACACATAATATTCTATAGATTCATCGAATTGATGCTTTCACTGAACTCTGCCAGTGAGTAGAAGATAGGGGTAGGACCCCTAACTTGCTTCTGAGATACTCAAAAGTGTCCCTTGATAGTGGCTTGGTGAAGATATCTACTATTTGTTCCTTTGTGTTAACATACTCCAACACCACTTTCTTCTCTTGAACTTCTTCACTAAGATAATGATATTTGATAGAGATGTGCTTTGTCTTAGAGTGCATAACAAGATTCTGTGAAATGTTAATGGCACTAGTATTGTCACAGAATATAGTTACTAGCTTGGTAACTTTCTCATTTATACCTTCCAACAGTTGTTTAATCCATGTTATATTGGTGCAATTCAATGCTGCAGCAACGTATTCAGCTTCTGTTGTTGACTGTGAAACACATCCTTGTTTCTTGCTAAGCCAACTCACTAGTCTTTCTCCTAAAAAGAAAGCTCCTCCACTTGTGCTTTTTCTATCATCAATGTTGCCTGCCCAATCAGCATCAGTATAAACTTTTAAATCAAAAGCATTTCTCTTGTTATATACTAAGTCGTAATCTTCAGTGCCTTTCAAGTATTTGAAAATTCTCTTGATTGCTGTCATGTGTGTTTCCTTGGGATCTGCATAAAATTTTGCAACTATACCTACTGCACGTGCTATGTCTGGTCTACTGTGAACAACATATTGTAGCTTTCCAATCATGGATCAATAAAGTGTCTCATCAATAGATGCAAATTCATCATTCTTTGATAGTTTACAATTGGTAGTCATAGGAGTACTTACTGGTTTTGAATCCTCCATTCCAAATTTCTTCAAGATTTCCTTTATGTACTTGGATTGAGTAATCAAAATCTCATCTTTCATTTGTAGTATTTGTAAACCTATAAAATACTTTATCTTACCAATTAATGACATCTCAAATTCTTTTCTCATTTCATTTCCAAAGTTCTTGCATCAAGAGTCATTTCCACAAAAGATAATATCATCAACAAATATGCCTGAGATCAGTATTTATTTTTCATCATTCTTCATGTACACATTGCTATTTTCACTTGTCCTTATAAAACCAATCTTGATTAGATAAGAGTGCAATCTTTCATACCATGCTCTAGGTGCTTGTTTCAAACCATATAAAGCTTTGTTCAATTTACATACCTGATCTTTATTCTTGTCTTCAACAAATCCTTCAGGTTGTTCAATATAAACTTCTTCTTCTAATATACCATTCAGAAATGTAGATTTGACATCCATTTGATATACTTTGAATTTTTTGAAAGCAGCATATGCAAACAATGTTCTTACTCCTTCAAGTCTTGCCATAGGTGCAAAAGTCTCACCATAATCAATTCCCTCTGCTTGTTTCTGAAAATCCACTTTGTACCAATTACTTTTTTGTCCTTCAGTCTTGGGACCAGTGTCCATGTGTCATTCTTCTTGATTTGATCAATCTCTTATGTCATAGCATTTAGCCAATCTTCATTGTTAAATGCTTCTTTCACTATTCTTAGTTCAAATTCAGATATTAGACATGTATTCTATCTCAGTTTGTTCCTTGTCATCACTAGATCATCTTTATCTCCTATAATTTGACTTGATGCATGATTCCTTCTGACATACTTGGCTAATATAGGCTCGGTAGGCTCTGTATGATCTTCTTCATCACTCGGTAACTGGACATTATGTTCATTTTCTTCAGTAACTCTCTCGGTAGGACTTGTCAGTTGAACATAGACAAATTCTTCATAATCTTCTGGTTCTTTGGAGTTTCCTTCATCATTTCTTTCTACAAATTTATCAATTTTCACATTTGCACTTTCTACTATTTTGTTAGATGATTTGATCAGACATTTAAATGCTTTACTTCTAGAAGAATAAACAAGAAATGTTCCTTCTTCACTTTTCTGATCAAACTTTCCATTTCTATCATCTTTGTGTACATAGCATCTACTTCCAAAGATTTTGAAGTAACTTAAATTATGTTTCTTGTCATACCAGATTTCATATGGTGTCTTCAAAGTTCCTTTCTTCAGTTGTACTCGGTTCAGGGTGTAAATTGTTGTGCTTATTGCTTCTCTCCAAAATATTTGTGGCACTTTCTTTTCAATCATCAGGGTTCTAGCACAATCCATAATAGATTTGTGTCTTCTCTCAGCTATCCCATTTTGCTGTGGAGTTCTTGGTGTAGAGACTTTTCTTTTTATACCATGATCATTGCAGAATAAGCTAAATTCATCAGAAGTGAATTCTCCTCCTCTATCAGATCTAAGACATTTCAGTTGTCTTCCTGTTTCATTTTCAAATCTTGCCTTGTACCATTTAAACATTTGAAAAGCTTTTGATTTTTCTTTTAAAAACATAACTGACATCATCCTTGAATAATCATCCACAAATAATATGAAATATTTATCACCATAATAACTTTGAACTTTCATAGGACCACAAAGATCAATGTGCACAAGATCTAAAATTCCCTTAGAAGTGTAGGACTTACTTGTAAATCTTGATCTTGTCATCTTACCCATCTGGCATCCTCGACACATAGCATTCTTAGGTTTTTCCAAACTTGGTAGACCTCTTACTCGGTGCTTCTTACTTATTTTGAGCAGATTATCAAAATTTACATGACAAAACCTTTTATGCCATAACCAGGTATCGTCTATCTTTGCATAAAGACAATTATCCTGAGTTGAGTCAAGATGAAATGTATTACCTTTTGTTTGTGTCCTGGTAGCAGCTAACTTTCCATGCTTGTCATGAACTTTGACAATTCCTTTCTGAAATTCTATTCGGTAACCTGTGTTGTTTAGCTATGTTACACTCAACAAATTGTATTTCAAACCTTCAACCCCTTAAACATCATTAAATTTAGCATTGTTAAGAAGTGTTATGGATCCTTTACCTTTTACCGGACATGGTGCATCATTACCAAATCTTACATAACCTCCATCATAATCTTCTAAC
This sequence comes from Cryptomeria japonica, assembly GCF_030272615.1. Lineage (NCBI taxonomy): Eukaryota > Viridiplantae > Streptophyta > Pinopsida > Cupressales > Cupressaceae > Cryptomeria > Cryptomeria japonica. Next base: position 189,701,703 of record NC_081415.1, on the reverse strand, counting down.
ATAACAAACTTGTGTTTATCATCTGTCATGTGATGTGAGCACCCACTATCTATGATCCAAGAATTATTAGTATTTATGTGAGATATTAGGGCTTTTTCCTCATACCTTTCTTCATCTGATCCATCTTTGATAGCCACATAAACTACTTCCTCTGTATTAGTTTCATCTGATTTATCATCATTTGATTCCTCATCGACTATTAGGCATGACTTTCTATCTCTTCTTCTAAAGTCTCGGTGTCCTCTGTATTGATTATTTTTTTGTCTTTCACCTCGGTAATCTATCTTTTCAATAGAATCTTTTTCAAGATAGTTAGAAGCCATATGTCCTATCTTATCACAATTGAAACATTTCAAAGGCAGTTTTCCTTTATACTTACATTTTCCTCTCAATAACCTTCTGGCTAATAGTGCTTCAAACTCTTCTTGCGAAATCTTTCACTTGCTCCACTGTGATACCCTTCAGAATACTTACCCTTCAGAATACTTACTCATTCTATCATTATAATCATTAGATTCACCAAGATGAAAAGAACTGAATGCAGATTCAACTTTATTTACTGAAGACCCACTGTTATCAAAATTTCTTAATTCAAATGCATGTAGCTTACCAATAGTAGCATCCAAATAAACTGGCATATTGGGTACAAACCTCAATTCATTGATTGCAGAGACTCGGATTGCATAAGCAAGTAGAAGGGTTCTCAATAACTTACTTGTGACATCCTTTTCTTCAATGGTTCCTCCTGCTCCTTTGATTTGATTGGCAATCTCCTTTAGTCTTGTACTGTACTGGGTTATGTTCTATCCTTCATTCATCCTCATAGATTCAAGTTGTCCTCTTAGACTATCAACTTTGGCTCTTTGAACATGTTCATCACCTCCATACATAGATATGGGCTTGTCCCACATTGCCTTGGTATCATTGCAGCCTTCTAGATCATTAAACTCTGAGTCAGTCAATGCAGATGTTATTTCAATCATTGCTTGAATATGTTCTTGCTTTGCCTTTATCTCTTCCATTGTCAATGGATAGGTGATTAGTGTAATGAAATCATTCTCCAGATAATATACAACATATTCTCCAACTCCTGATAGGTGCAGCTTCATCCTTTTCTACCATGTAGAGAAACTTGACTTGTGCAGCTTCGGTGCATCCCTCTTATACATCTTTAAATCTTTTCCTCAAGTACCTTTAAACTTTTCCTTCTAGAGTCCAAAGCTCTGATACCAATTGATAGTTCTGATAGGGGGGGGGGGGGGTGGTGAATCATACAAACTTAATCCTCCATAAAAATAACAGATTCAACCTCGGTAACATATACTTCAGCAATATAACCAAAATTGCTAAACATGCAAACTCATAAGCATATAAACATCATAACACTCATAACACTAGATTTAACATGGAAATCCAAATAGGGAAAAACCACTATGGGATTTTGGACCCACTAAGAAATATACTCTTCTAGAGTATGCTCGGTTAAAAGCAAATCCTGTTAAAGATTATAAACACATTGCTAGATGTGACCCGGTTAAGGGATTTCCCTCAAATCTGTTAGGATCTTCACCTTGTTAGAAGTGACCTTCTTAAAGGATTTCAAACACTCAATCAGAATGTCACCTTGCTAGAGGGTTTTACAAATAAGACTGTTAACTCCACTCAGTTAAGATATTTTCTGTAACTTCAGAAAATAACAGTAATAAAAATCTATCTGCAACTTCACATCTAAAATGCTAAAGCAGATTCTTATTTGCTCAATACATTCTAGTAATAGGACTTATCTTGTCCCTCTGCTGGGCTCTATACTCTGTGTTGGCATTTGGCATTATAACAGACAAGGAGAGATTGTTGGCATTTCAATAATGATATTGAGAAGGTTGTTGATGATTATGGATATAATTGATTAAGGATATTTACTGTCTTAATATTATTATTTTGTCATTGATGTCAAGAAATTGATTTTCTAATTCAGTATGATGTTACCATATCTTGAGAAGTATGATTTGATGAGTATAAAAAAGTTGGTAAAAGACATAGAAATAATATGATGAATAAGGGGAGGAATAAGTTATTCAATGGGCAACTATTACTGAGTTAGACAATGATGAGATCATGATGTTTAGATTGTTTTGATATAATACATATGTTATTTATTGTAAGGTTAATACTATACTATGTTATTGAGCAAAGAACCTAGTCGGTAAACCCTAAGGTTATCACTATCGGTTAATAAAGGTGGAATGTCTACCAAATGAAGTTTGGTATTTACCGAGATGCAACTGAGTAATAGCAGAATGCATTAAATGATTACATGCATTATTATTGAAGGAAGCTAATGAGCTAGCTATGATTAAATGATTGGTATGCTGTGAATGTTAAAGAATCTATGTCAAAGGAAAATCGGCAGGAAGATCTACAGCTCAGATTGAACCGCAATACCCTAGCACAAGTTCCAAGAAATGTATGCAAGTTCCTAGGTGGGGTAAAACATTTTTAGATCGAAGGATACATTGAACCTGGTCAAGTTTGAAGATCTAATGGCTATGATTGATCATGGGAAATGTGATCAAGGAGATTAAGTGGTTAGCTATTGTTTATAAATAAGGAATTGTTGATAAACAATGTATGCAGGCAAGTGTATGCACAAAGATGCTACACAGTGATTACCGAGAACAGAAGCTTGAAGACCTATTTTGAATAACAGAATATAGAGCCCAGCAGATGGACAAGATTAGTTCTATGTCTATATTGTATTGAGCAAATAAGAATCTACTTTAGCATTTTAGATGTGAAGTTGCAAATAGATTTTTATTACTGTTATTTTGTAAAGTGATAGAAAATCTCTTAACTGAGTGGACTTAACAGTCTTATTTGTAAAACCCTTTAGCAAGGTGACATTCTGATTGAGTGTTTGAAATCCTTTAACAAGGTCACTTCTAACAAGGTGAAGATCCTAACAGATCTTAGGGAAATCCCTTAACTAGGTCACATCTAGCAATGTGTTTGTAATCTTTAATAGGATTTGCTTTTAACCGAGCATACTCTAGAAGAGTATATTTCTTAGTGGGTCGGAAATCCCACAATGGTTTTTCCCTATTTGGGTTTCCATGTTAAATCTGGTGTTATGAGTGTTATGATGTTTATATGCTTTTGAGTTTGCATGTTTAGTAGTTTTGATTATATTACTGATGTATAGGTTACCGAGGTTGAATATGATGTTTTTATGGAAGATTAAGTTTGTATGATTCACCCCCCCTCTCATCTTATTAGTTTGGCATCTGTACTTAACATTAAGTATTAGAACTATCAATTGGTATCAGAGCTTTGGACTCTAGAAAAAAAAGTTTAAAGGCACTTGAGGCAAAGATCCAAAGATTTATAAGAGGGATGCACTAAAGCTGAACAAGTCAAGTTTCTCTACATGGAAGAAAAGGATGAAGCTGCACTTATCAGGAGTTGGAGAATATGCTGTATATTATCTAGAGAATGATTTCATTACACCGAGCACCTATCCATTGACAATGGAAGAGATAAAGGCAAAGCAAGAACATATTCAAGTAATGATTGAAATAACATCTGCATTGACTGATTCAGAGTTTAATGATCTAGAAGGTTGTAATGATGCAAAGGCAATATGAGACAAGCTCATATCTATGTATGGAGGTGATTAACATGTTCAAAGAGCAAAAGTGGATAGTCTAAGAGGACAACTTGAATCTATGAGGATGAATGAAGTTGAGAACATAACCCAGTACAGTACAAGGCTAAAGGAGATTGTCAGTCAAATCAAAGGAGCAGGTGGAACTATTGAAGAAAAGGATGTAACAAGTAAGTTGTTAAGAACCCTTCTACCAACTTATGCAATCCGAGTCTCTGCAATCAATGAATTGAGGTTTGTACCCAATATGTCAGTTTCTTTAGATGCTACTATTGGTAAGCTACATGCATTTGAGTTAAAGTAACTTTGATAACAGTAGGTCATCGGTAAATAAAGTTGAATCTGCATTTAGTTCTTTTCATCTTGATGAATCTAATGATTACAATGAAAGAAAGTATAAGTACTCTGAAGAAGATCACAGTGGAGAAAGTGAAAGATTTCACAAGAACATGGAGGAAGTACACAAACTATATAAGGAAATCAGAAAGCAAGAAGAGTTTGAAGCACTATTGGCCAGAAGGTTACCGAGAGGCAAAGGTAAGTATAAAGGAAAACTACCTTTGAAATGTTTCAATTGTGATAAGATAGGACATATGTCTTCTAATTGTCCTGACAAAGATTCTACTGAAAAAAAAGATTACCGAGATGATAGACAGAAAGATAATCATTACAGAGGACACCGAGACTTCAGAAGAAGAGATAGAAAGTCATGCTTAATAGCTGATGAGGAATCCAATGATGATAAATCAGATGAAATTGATATAGAGGAAGTAGTTTATGTGGCTATCAAAGATGGATCAGATGAAGAAAGCTATGAAGAAAAATCCCTAATATCCCACATAAATACTAATGATTCTTGGATCATAGATAGTGGATGTTCATATCACACAACAGGTGATAAACACAAGTTTGTTATGTTAGAAGACTATGATGGAGGCTATGTAAGATTTGGTAATGATGCACCATGTCCGGTAAAAGGTAAAGGATCCATAACACTTCTTGACAATGCAAAGTGGAATAATGTTTATTGGGTTGAAGGTTTGAAATATAATTTGTTGAGTGCAGCACAGCTAAACAATACGGGATACCAAATAGAATTTTAGAAAGGAATTGTCAAAGTTCATGAAAAGCATGGAAAGTTAGCTACTACCGGGACACAAACAAAAGGTAACACATTTCACCTTGACTCAACTCAGAATAAATGTTTCTATGCAAAGATAGATGATACCTGGTTATGGCATAAAAGGTTTTGTTATGTAAATCTTGATAATTTGATCAAAATAAGCAAGAAGCACTGAGTAAGAGGTCTATCGAGTTTGGAAAATCCTGAGAATGCTATATGTCGAGGATGCTAGATGGATAAAATGACAAGATCAAGATTTACAAGTAAGTCTTATACTTTCAAGGAAATTTTAGATCTTGTGCACACTGATCTTTGTGGTCCTATGAAAGTTCAAAGTTATTATGGTGATAAATATTTCATATTATTTGTGGATGATGTCAGTAATGTTTTTAAAAGAAAAATCAGAAGCTTTTCAAATGTTTAAATGGTACAAGGCAAGAGTTGAAAATGAAACAGGAAGACAACTGAAATGTCTTAGATCAGATAAAGGAGGAGAGTTCACAACTGATGAGTTCAACTTATTCTACAATGATCATGGTATAAAAAGATAAGTCTCTACATCGAGAACTCCACAACAAAATGGAATTGCTAAGAGAAGAAATAGATCTATTGTGGATTGTGCTAGAACCCTGATGATTAAAAAGAAAGTACCACAAACATTTTGGAGAGAAGCAATAAGCACAGTAGTTTACACCCTGAACTGAGTACAATTGAAGAAAGGTACTTTGAAGACACCATATGAAATCTGGTATGACAAGAAACCTAATATAAGTTATTTTAAAATCTTTGGAAGTAGATGCTATGTACACAAAGATGATAGAAATGGCAAGTTTGATCAGAAAAGTGAAGAAGGTATATTTCTTGGTTATTCTTCTAGAAGTAAAGCATTTAAATGTCTGATTAAATCATCTAACAAAATAGTAGAAAGTGCAAATGTGAAAATTGATGAATTTGCAGAAAGAAATGATGAAGGAAATTCCAAGGAACTAGAAGATTATGATGAATTTGTATATGTTCAACCGACAAGTCTTACCGTGAAAACTATTGAAGGAAATGAAGAAAATATCCAGTTACCGAGTGATGAAGAAGATCATACAGAGCCTACCAAGCCTATATTAGCCAAGTATTTCAGAAGACATCATGCATCAAGTCAGATTATAGGAGATAAGGATGATCCAGTGATGACAAGGAACAAACTGAGACAGAACACATGTCTGATATATGAATTTGAATCAAGAATAGTGGAAGAGGCATTTAACAGTGAAGATTGGATAAATGCTATGACAGAAGAGATTGATCAAATCAAGAAGAATGACACATGGACACTGGTCCTAAGACCGAATGACCAAAATGTAATCGGTATAAAGTGGATTTTCATAAACAAGCTATATGAAAAAGGTGACATCATTCGAAATAAAGCAAAAATAGTTTGTAAAGGTTATGCTCAAGAAGAAGGAATTGATTATGGTGAAACTTTTGCACCTATGGCTAGACTTGAAGGAGTAAGAACATTGTTGGCATATGTTGCTTTCAAAAATTTCAAGGTATATCAAATGGATGTCAAATCTGCATTTCTGAATGGTATATTAGAAGAAGAAGTTTTTATTGAACAACTTGAAGAATTTGTTGAAGACAAGAATAAAGATCAAGTATGTAAAATGAACAAAGCATAATATGGTCTGAAACAAGCACCTAGAGCATGGTATGAAAGATTGCACTCTTATTTAATCAAGATTGGTTTTATAAGGACAAGTGAAAATAGTAACATTTACATGAAGAATGATGAAAATGGAATACTGATCTCAGCCATATTTGTTGATGATATTATCTTTTGTGGAAATGACTCTCTATGTAAGAACTTTGGAAATGAAATTAGCAAAGAATTTGAGATGTCATTAATTGGTGAGATAAAGTATTTTATAGGTTTACAGCTAATGCAAATGAAAAATGAGATTTTCATTACTCAATCCAAGTACATAAAGGAAATCTTGAAGAAATTTGGAATGGAGGATTCAAAACCAGTAAGTAATCCTATGACTACCAACTATAAATTATCAAAGAATGATGAATCTACATCTATTGATGAGACACTTTACCGATCCATGATTGGAAAACTACAATATATTGTTCACAGTAGACCAGACATAGCACATGCAGTAGGTATAGTTGCAAGATTCTCTGCAGATCCTAAGGAAACACACATGACAGCAATCAAGAGAATTTTTAGATACTTGAAAGGCACTGAAGATTATGGCTTAATATTTTAGAAAGGAAATGGCTTTGATTTAAAAGTTTATACTGATGTTGATTGGGTAGGCAACATTGATGACAGGAAAAACACAAGTGGAGGAGCTTTCTTTTTAGGAGAAAGACTAGTGAGTTGGCTTAGCAAGAAACAAGGATGTGTTTCACAGTCAATAGCAGAAGCTGAATACATTGTTGCAGCATTGAATTGTACCAACATAGCATGGATCAAACAACTGTTGGAAGGTATAAATGAGAAAGTTACCAAGCTAGTAACTATATTCTATGACAATACTAGTGCCATTAACATTTCAAAGAATCATGTTATGCACTCTAAGACAAAGCACACCTCTATCAAATATCATTATCTTAGAGAAGAAGCTCAGGCGAAGAAAGTGGTGCTTGAGTATGTTAGCACAAAGGAACAAATAGTAGATATCTTCACCAAGCCACTACCAAGGGACACTTTTGAGTATCTCGGAAGTAAGTTAGGGGTCCTACCCCTATCTTCTACTCACTGACCAAGTTTGGTGAAAGCATCAATTCGATGACTCTACAGAATATCTTTTAGGAGTTGATGCTGATTTACACACTTTAGGATGTTTTCTAAAGGTGTGTAGGAAACAATACAGGGAACAAGAATTGAAGACAAAATGCTCTGATCGAGACTAAATTGACACACAACAGTAGGAATTCATTTCTCAGCGAAAGAAATTATGTTTTAGTTCTTTACTTTTTGGCATTGTTGTCAAAGGGGGAGAAGACTGAAGAAAAGGGTAGAAGACTAATGTATGGGGGAGAGTTCTGATGAGCGGAGGAGAGCATTTTAGCATTTCAGAATCTCACAGCAATCCAAATCAATTAGGTCAAATCAATTGGTTTTCCCATCAATGACAAAGGGGAAGATTGTTGCCATTTGGCATTATAACAGACACGGAGAGATTGTTGGCATTTCAATAAGGATATTGAGAAGGTTGTTGATGATTATGGATATAACTGATTAAGGATATTTACTATCTTAATATTATTATTTTGTCATTGATGTCAAGAAATTGATTTTCTAATTCAGTATGATGTTGCCATATCTTGAGAAGTATGATTTGATGAGTATAAAGAAGTCAGTAAAAGACACAGAAAGAATATGATGAATAAGGGGAGGAATAAGTTATTCAATGGGCAATTATTACCAAGTTAGACAATGATGAGATCATGATGTTTAGATTGTTTTGATATCATACATATGTTATTGATTGTAAGGTTAATACTATACTATGTTATCGAGCAAAGAACCTAGTCGGTAAACCCTAAGGTTATTGCTATCAGTTAATGAAGGCAGAATGTTTACCGAGTAAAGTTTAGTATTTACCGAGATGCAACCGAGTAACAGCAGAATGCATTAAATGATTACATGCACTATTTAATGAAGGAAGTTGATGAGCTGGCTGTGATTAAATGATTGGTATGCCGTGAATGAAGTTTGTTAAAGAATCTATGGCAAAGGAAAATCAGCAGGAAGATCTATAGCTTAGATTGAACCACAATACCCTAGCACAAGTTCCAAGAAATGTATGCAAGTTCCTAGGCAAGGTAAAACATTTTCAGATCGAAGGATACATTGAACCTGGTCAAGTTTGAAGATCTAATGGCTATGATTGATCATGGGAAATATGATCAAGGAGATTAAGCAGTTAGCTATTGTTTATAAATAAGGAACTGCTGATAAACAATGTATGTGGGCAAGTGTATGCACAAAGATGCTACATAGTGATTACCGAGCACAAAAGCTTGAAGAACTATTTTGAATAACAAAGTATAGAGCCCGGCAGATGGACAAGATTAGTTCTATGTCTATATTGTATTGAGAAAATAAGAATCTTCTTTAGCATTTTAGATGTGAAGTTGCAAATAGATTTTTATTACTGTTATTTTGTAAAGTGATAGAAAATCTCTTAACCGAGTGTACTTAATAGTCTTATTTGTAAAACCCTCTAGCAAGGTGACATTCTGATTGAGTGTTTGAAATCCTTTAACAAGGTCTCTTCTAACAAGGTGAACATCCTAACACATCTGAGGGAAATCCCTTAACCGAGTCACATCTAGCAATGTGTTTGTAATCTTTAAAAAGATTTGCTTTTAACCGAGCATACTCTAGAAGAGTATATTTCGTAGTGGGTCCGAAATCCCACAGTTTTTTTTCCCTATTTGGGTTTCCATGTTAAATCTAGTGTTATGAGTGTTATGATGTTTATATGCTTTTGAGTTTGCATGTTTAGCAATTTTGGTTATATTACTGATGTATAGGTTACCGAGGTTGAATCTGATGTTTTTATGGAAGATTAAGTTTGTATGATTCACCCCCCCCTCTCATCTTATTAGTTTGGCATATGTACTTAACATTAAGTATCAAAACTATCACTCTGTTATTCAAATAGTTCTTCGAGCTTCTGTGCTCGGTAATCACTATGTAGCATCCCTGTGCTTAGACTTGCCCGCATACATTGTTTATCAACAGTTCCTTATTTATAAACAATTGCTAGCTGCTTAATCTCCTTGATCACATATCCCATGATCAATCATAGCCATCAAATCTTCAAAGTTGACTAGGTTCAATGTATCCTTCGATCTGAAAATGTTTTACCTCACCTTGGAACTTGCATACATTTCTTGGAACTTGTGTTAAGGTATTGCGGTTCAATCTGCACTGTAGATCTTTCTGTCGATTTTCCTTTGCCATAGATTCTTTAACAAACTTCATGCACGACATAGCAATCATTTAATCAACTCCAGCTCATCAGATTCCTTCATTAAATAACACTTTTAATCATTTAATGCATTCTGTTACAGCTCCGTTGCAATTCGGTAAATACTAAACTTCACTCGGTAGACATTTCGCCTTATTAACTGATAGCGATAACCTTAGGGTTTACCAACTAGGTTCCTTAGGGTTTACCGACTAGGTTCTTTGCTTGGTAACATAGTATAGTATTAACCTTACAATCAACAACATATGTAGGATATCAAAACAATCTAAACATCATGATCTCATTGTTGTCTAACTCAGTAATAGTTGCCCATTGAATAACTTATTTCTCCCCTTATTCATCACATTCTTCAGTGTCTTTTAATGACATCTTTATACTCACAAAATCATACTTCTTAAGATATGGCAACATCATACTGAATTAGAAAATCAATTTCTTGACATCAATGACAAAATAATAATATTAAGATAGTAAACATCCTTAATCAGTTATATCCATAATCATCAACAACCTTCTCAATATCCTTATTAAAATGCCAACAATCTCTTATTGTCTGTTATAATGCCAACATTTAATCTCTCCTACAAAGTTCTTCCAGGAAAGCTATACCAGGTTGGGTGGCTTCTTCTAGTTGTTTTTAAAGAAAATATTTTGTTTCTTCCCCCTTTTTGATTGATGTGTGTTAAAAATATTTGTCAAATCTAAAATCCTTTTTGGTTATTTCCTGGGTGTTTGTAGATTAAAATTTTGAGAAAATTGGGAAAAGTTAATATGGCAAATTTTGTCAAGATTTTTACTATGCATGAAAGTTGCAAGTTTTGGTAGAAAATGGGATTTACAAGAGAAAATATTCCCTCTTTGGTTTCAATATTTGGCTATGGTTGTTCTGTCAAATAATTGTACATCTCTGTGAAATTATTTAGTTACTATGGAAATAAATTTAATTATTAATTAAATTTATTGGGTTATTAAAAGTAAGGGGAAATTTTTTTTATTATATCATTTTGGAGAAAATATGTATTAATTAATTCCCTAGAAATATGTTGTATTGGAAATAAATTTAATTGGAAATAAATTTTACTGGAAATAAAATTTAAGTTTTTTTTTTAGGTTATTGAAATTTTAATATTTTAGGTTATTTAAATTTAATGTTTTATTTAGGTTATTGATTTTTTTTTTTTAAATATAATTAAAAAAAATGCATGTAGTGTCGGTAGTTTCTACCAACGGTAGTATGACTACAGTACAGTAGCAGTACTACCGATGGTAGCATGCTACTGGCGGTAGCACCTACTACCATAAGGTAGCATGTACTACCGATGGTAGTACCTGCTACCATGTGGTAGCACCTGCTACCATGTGGTAGCAAGGGGGTTTTATTTTCACTGTTCCCTAAATAAATTTCGTGCAAACCAAAATATGGTACTTTCGGATTTCCATGCCAGAGATATAAAAAATGGTTTCTAATTAAATTATTATATATATATATAATAATATATATATTTATTCATATATATATATATATATATGAATAAATATATATGTATATATATATATATATTAATATAGAATTTTATTTTAATTTTTTGACATTATATCATTTAATTATTAGTTTAATACTGTGCTAATTAATTCAAAATTTAGCTATTTTTAGAAAAGCTTATAATTTAAGATTCTATATTTATGCTTGGAAATACATTAGGGGGTTAATTTTAATGCGATTTTATTTAACCTTATTGGAAAATTGACAACATTGATTTCTTTGTATTAATATAGGTGCATTTTCTTATGTTCTGGAAAAATCTTCAATTTCAAGAATTTTATGCTTTTGGTTGTTTAAAGAAAAGATTGTCTGTATTAGGATCTTGTGTAAATGGTATTTGTAGTCAAGATTAATTTCGTTGCAATTCTGCTTGAGTTGTCATTATGTCATATGTTGTTATAATCCCTTGGTTAGGTGTTGTTGTATAACCTTGTTGATATGAGCCATTGTGTGTTTTGTTCCAAATGGTCAATCCTAGGTTAGTGATTGTTTATCCTTCACCTGTGGTTTGTCAAGATTAGATATGGCTGTCAGTTTCACCATAGAGTTCTCATAGAGAGACCTTTCCTGTTAGTGTCCTATGAGAGAGAGTGGATTTCGAGTGGGAGCTGCACCCAAAGTGGATGTCAGGATAACCCCTCGAAAGTCAATTAAGAAGTGATAGCCTAATATTTGATTAGGGGGTGGGTAGATTAAATATTAATTAAGATAATGTACTTCGCACATGGTTGAGTACTTGTATAGGCTCAGGATGTGGTGAGAAGGCCTGGAATGGCAAACCTGTCAGCTTGTCTTCATGAAAGGATTTGTAGGGTCCGCATGAGGCTTATATGGAGTCATAGGTTTAGGAGAGGTTACCAAGATAACCCAGGATGGTGGCTAGGACCTATGGAGGCCTACCAAGGTAACCAGAATAAGCAATGCGATGACACTCTTTCCTTAGAGTCACTAGTTTTTTTGAGTTGAGTCACATGGATGTTTGCAGAGTCATGTAGTTCTTTTGTACTTGTCTTATTTTTCTTGCTTGAGGGTCTTCTACTTTCTCCTAGCATGGTGGGGTGGTTCTATTTTGGGATCACATGGTCGGGTGGTAGTGCCACTTCCCATCTGATGTTTTGGATTGTATCTTTAGGTGAGGAAAGGCTTCACTAGTGTTTCTTGGTTTGTGGTTCATGTACCAGCTCATGTTCATGATCATTATTCAATTGAGACCTTGTGCTCATTGTATCAAACTTTTATGTAACCTTGATATTGTAACTTTTGGATTCTGTGGTATTTTTGGAAGTCATGTATTTATGGATATTGTAATATTATGTTAGTGGAATGTGTGTTAATTCAGTTGCTTTGATCTTTCATATATGATGGTTTATGGATAAGTAAATGTATTGGAATACTTTGATTCTTTCATTATGGAATTCAGGTGTATGTGTAGTTTTAATCTTAAGCATTTAATTTTCCTAATTGGATGGAAAATTGGATTAACCATGGTGTTAATATAATCTGTGAATTTAATCTTCATTGGTAACCCTTAGGAAATCATGTGTTAGACTTCTGTTGTGTTATTAAACATGCTATTGTTATATTTAATGCACTTAATCTTTAAAAAAAAAATATTTCACCCTTTAGTTTCCTAGTTGTGTTGTTTTTCTTTAGGGTTCCTAGCGAGGCATTACAGTGAAACTCTTGAGGAAGATGATATTGTTACTAAGGTATTGATATCCTTGCCTTCTCCTTATAAAGCTAAAGTTTCTACAATTGATGAGATCCAGAGTGTGACTATTGTGACAAGAGATATGTTGGTTGGTAAGCTAGCTGCATTTGAGTTGAGCGAGTTTGGAGAATCACATGGTAAATCTGAGATTTTATTTAAAGCATCTATATGATCTAGGAGAGAGTTCATCTAGGACTTCAAGATATAAAAGAGAGATGAGAGAGATGGAAGAACATGAGAAAAATTTGGATGAGCTTGAAGAACTTATTTCCTAGAGATTGCCTAAGGGAGCCGGTAAGTATGATGGGAAGTTACCTTTGAAATGTTTCTCTTATAATAAAATATGACATTTTGCTTCTAAGTGTCCTAAAAGAATGTCTAGGTATGATAAACATGAAAGAAATGATAGATTTGACAAGTATGATAGATATGAATAAGCATGATAAGCTCTACAAGCCCTTCCAAAAGTCCAAAAATAAGAAGAGATGCTATTATGTTGCTGATGAAGGTGTGACAGACAAAGAGTCAGAAATGGGAATTTAGGAGATGAGTTTGTGTTTATTGATACCAAAGAAGATGATCCAGTACCAATGAATCCTACAAGCTACATTGTTGAGGAGAAAGCTTTGGCAGCTAAGATTGAAGAGAAAGATGAATGGGTAATTGACAATAGTTATTCACATCATATGATAGGTGATAAAAGTAAATTTGTGAGTATGGAAAGGTATGATGTGGGTATAGTAATATTTGGAGATGATAAAGCTTGTGTGACTTGTGGTAGAGGTTCTATATCTTTTGATGGTAAGAATAAAACTGATGATGTCTTATATGTTGAAGGATTAAAGAATAATCTTATGAGTGTTGGATAGATGGTTGACAAGGGATATGATTTGCAATTCAAGATTGAAAAATGCAAGATCCTGAATGCCTCTAGTGTAGAGATTGCAATAGGGACTAAAACTAAAGGTAATATCTTTCATTTGAATGTTGGTGAGAAAAGTTGTTTGATTTCTCAAATAGATGAAAGTTCGTTGTGTAATAGGAGAATGTGTCTTGTTAACTTTGATTGTATGGTAAGATAGCTTCTACTCAAGCTGTTAGAGATTTTCCTAATATTGTGAAGCCCTCTAATCCGACATGCAAATAATGTCAGATGGAGAAGCAAACAAGAACGTCATTTAAAATAAAATTATATACATCTAATGGATTGTTAGATCTCGTGCATACTAACTTGTGTGGTCCTACTAGAGTGAGAAGCATGCATGGTGACAAGTATTTCATGTTGCTAAGTGATGATTACTCTAGAATGACGCGGGTGACTTTTCTAAGGGAGAAATTTTAAGCATTGGAGAAATTCAAGATAGTCAAAGAAAAGGTGGAGACTGAGATAGTGTTGAAGCTAAAGTGTTTAAGATTTGATAGAGGAGGAGAATTCACATTTAGTGAGGTTGATACATTTTTTGAGAGGAATGTAATTAGATGGCAATTATTTGCTCCTAGAACTCCTCAACATAATGGAGTTGTTGAAAGGAAGAATAAAACAATCTTGGATTGTTCTAGAATGATGTTAATAGAAGGAAATGTTGCACAAACCTTTTAGAAGGAATTCGTTAGCACTGTTGTTTAAACATTCAACCTGGTGCATATAAAAGGTGATTCTAGTAAGACTCCTTATGAGCTATGGTTTGGTCATGTTCCCACAATTAGATATTTCAAAGTGTTTGGAAGAAAATGTTATATAAAAAGAGATGAGGATATAGGAAAGTTTTATGCAAGATACGATGAAGGAATCTTCTTAGGATATTCTACTAAAAGAAAGGACTACCAATGTTACAATAAGAGGTTGAAGAAGATAGTAGAAAGTGCAAATGTAAAAGTTGATGAATATTTTGATAAGAAGATTAAAGCATGCAGATATGAGATTGATGAACAAGATATTTTATCTAAGCTTGCACAGATTGAGATCTTGAAGCAGATTAATTTTGTAGAGACAATTAATCTGGATATTGCTGCTATCGATGAAGGACTTCAAGAGCCCGAGAATTAGAATAATCTAAAGACTTTGAGGTATGTAAAATTGAATATCTGAGAATCAAATTATTTGTGATAAGAACAAGGGCATGATGACTAGGAGAAGACTTGCTGCTAAAGAGATATGTCTGATTTCTAAGATTGAACCTAAAGATTTTGTTGAAGAATGTAAGGATGAGAATTGGATAAAAGCTATGAAGGAGGAGTTGGATCAGATTAAAAAGAGTAACACTTGGGAGCTTGTTCTAAGACGTAAAGACAAAAATGTGAATTTCACTAAATGGGTGTTCCAAAATAAACTTAATGAATCTAGTGAAGTGGTAAGAAACAAAGCAAGGTTGGTATGTAAGGGAATTTATCAGATGGAAGGTATTGATTATGAAGAAAATTTATCTCTTGTAGCTAGAATTGAAGCTGTTAGACTATTGCTAGCTTATGCTGATTACAAGAATTTCAAAGTTTATTAGATGGATGTCAAGTCAGCCTTTTAAATGGTGATCTTGAGGAGGAAGTCTACATTGATAAACTGGAAGAAATTTCTTTATCAAATGAAGGAGACATGGTATATAGATTGAAGAAATCACTGCATGGACTAAAGCAAGCCCCTAGAGCATGGTTTGAAAGATTAGATAAGTATTTGATGAATTTGGGGTTTTGTAAACGTCCTGTTGATAGTAACTTATACTTTAAGGTTGAGAATGATAACATTTTGATTGTTGAAGTATTTGTGGATAACATTATTTTTAAGGAGATGATGATTTGAGTATGGAGTTTGTTGATGATATGCAAAAGGAATTTGAGATGTCTATGATAGGTGAGATTAAATTCTTCTTAGGATTGCAGATTACTCAGACCGGTAAAGGTATTTTCATTTCTCAATCTAAATATGAGAAGGAATTGTTGAAGAAATTTGGGTTAGCTAATACTAAACCTATTGGAACTCCTATGGTGACTAGATGCAAGTTGTCTAAGAATGATGAATCTAAGAAAGTGAATCAAACATTGTATAGATCTATGTTGGTGGATTGTTGTACCTAACTCAGACTAGACTGAATATTATGCAAGTTGTGTTTCTTTATGCTAGATTTCAAGTTGATCCTAAAGAGACTCATGTTACTGATGTTAAACAAATTTTTAAATACTTGAAGGGAACTGTAGACTATTGATTGTGGTATCCAAAGAATGATGACTATATGCTATGTGCCTATACTGATGTTGATTAGGCAGGTGATGTAGATGATCAGAAGAGCACTATTGGTGGAGCTTTCTTTTTGGGGAAGAAGTTGGTGTCATGGGTGGGAAAGAAACAAGATGTTATATCTCTATCTACTACTGAAGCTAAATATATTGTTGCCGCTACAAATTGCACTCAAGTAGTTTCAATGAAATAGATGTTGAAAGACATTAGAGTTGTGTATGATGATCCTACTATTATTTATTGTGACAATTCAAGTGCTATTAATATTTCCAAGAATCTAGTGCTACATTCTAAAATAAAGCATATATCAATTAAGTATCATTTCTTGAGGAAGAAAGTTAGCGATGAAGAAGTAAAATTGGAGTATGTATCTACAAAAGATCAGATTGTAGATATTTTCACTAAGCCTTTGCCTGCAGATACATTTGTGCATTTGAGAGACAAATTAGGAGTCACTTCCCCTCTTGATGAGAACTAGGTGCATTGAGATGCATCAATTCATGGAATTCACGGTCTTATCTCTTTATCTGGGTTGATGAGTTGATGGTGCTACTCAACTAGAGTAGTTAGTGAGATGTTTAGAGTTGTGACTATGTTGTTTGGGGGAGAGAAGCTTGATCATTTTATATCTTTGGCATTGATGTTAAAGAGGGAGAGAAGCATGTGAAAAACTACTTTATCTTTGGAGCTTTGTGTGCATAATCATAGGGGGATTTTTTTGTAGCTTGTTGGTGTTGATTTATTCCTTTGCATTGATTGTTTTTCACATTTATATGTTGCCATCAATGCAAAAGGGGGAGATTGTTGGACATTGCAATTGCTAGGATATGTTTTTCTCATTGATGTCAACATATTCTTGTGTTATGGTGATCCGGTGATTGCATTTGAGGTTTTGGTCTTTCTATTTAGTGGTTGGCAAAGTTTGGTTTTGGAAGAATGTATTGGATGTCCGTGTTTATCTTCATTTCAAGTGGTTCATGATTTGGTGCTTCAGAAGCTATCTTTCTTATCTAAGTTGCTACTATTGAGTGTTCTTGAACATTAGTGTGTTGATCGATGAATATTTTCATAAGTGGTGTAGGTGCAACTATTGTGGATGGTTATAACATGCTTGTTGGTGTTTCCTAATCATGTCCTATTTGTCTTGGTGGTCTACCTTGATTATTGTGCGATTTCTTGATGATCTTCATGGTTCGGTGATATTCTTCATGTTATATGATGTTTTGGGGGTGTAACATGTTACAGTTGTTCTTAGAGAGATTTCCGGTGGTGGTGCATGTTTGAGGAGTTGACTTAGGTCCATGCTATGTTGTCTATGGCATTGTGTTGGTCTGATGGTTGATTTATGTATCGGGTGATATAATTTTATAATTAGGTGATATGTGTTTGGTCAACCTTGTAGTCAAGGTTGATGATCTATATAAATGGTTGTAATATTCATGTAATTTAGGTGATAGGTGTTGAGTCTACATTATCAAAGAGTGGTGTATGTGTGAACAAGTAAATTCATCTTTCAGTGTGGTGTGTTGAGAAGAGACTAGTGAAGAGCAGACATTTGAGATTAGCCAGAACTATCATCAGGCATTAGCAGATGCTATTTTTGTAGTTCATGTTGGCATTTTTGATGTTTATGTTGTGATTGTCATTGATGGACACACACTTGCATTGAGATCCCCTTTATATGTATTAGTTAGAGCACAAACAGTATTTGTTCCAACCAATATGTTGTATTATTATCTTTAGACTACTGGTGTTTTGCAGAATGTGTTTCCCCATCTAAAGCGACATGTTGACCCCAAGCGGTTTAGGGATCCCAAGAGGTATGAGGAATTAAAGCGGCATAACACATTTTTGTCAATCTTCATTTTGTCAAACCAGTAACCGGCATTTTGCTTGAACTAGTATTTTGTATGAACTGGTAATACTCTATGATGAGTTACCAACTAGCATTTTGTGTTGAGTTACCATCCACCGATTGCTTGACAGTGCCGACACTTTAATGATTCTTTTTGTGTTGTGTTACCAAGTATGTCTAGATGCATTGAACCTAGGAAATTGTAATGTAATCCTATTGGATCAACATGAAATCAGATTCCTTTTTAAGGACATCATGTCTAGGGTTTTAGGTTGTTGTTAATGTTGTTATTGCGATAGTTGATATTGCGGCTAGGGTTTAAGGTGGTTGAGGAGTTGGAGAGAATATGAATGTGTAGAAGACTGAATTAATGCTGGAATGCATTAGGAATGAGATATCAAGGATCTAATCAAGCAATCTGTGCTATTAGCTAGATCATTCACTTGTTGATTACTCACATCTTCGACAAGTTTGTAGCCCTTAACCGGGTAGGTCCAAAAGCCTTTTGTAAATCCTCTAACAAGGTGTTTCACATCTATGGATCTAAAATCCTCTAGCAAGGTAGTCTTTAATCAGACTTATCTCCTAACAGAGATTGAGATTCCAAACAAGATCTGTTCTAGTAAAGAACATTGTAAGACCTTAACCAGTCTGACCTTAATCAGTCTGGTTCCTATTCTATAGATAGTTACTTGTGAGTTCCATCTCACCATGGTTTTTCCCATTTGGGTTTCCACGTCAAAATATCTTGTGCTATGGTGTTTTTGATTCTATGGGTGAATGCATTATTAGTTATTTGGTTTTCATGTGTGTTAACTGGTTTGTCTACTAAACTATTTTACCGGTTTACTGTTAGTCTTGCAAAGTGTTTAAGTGTAAAGATTTTTGGCATACAAATTCACCCCACTCTTAGTATTCATCAATTAGTATTAGAGCCTACCTTTCTATAAGTTTAACCACTTGGAAAGAGATATGGGGGAATACTCTATAAGGGAACTTATTCACCGACTCACTCACTTTGAGCTAGCCTATGATGAACTTATGGCAAAATATAAGGCCTCTCAAGAAAAAAGGAGAGAACATGCTGAAAAGTTGATGGAGCTATCTGAAAATAGTTCTTCAGATGAAGCAGACATGGAAGCCCTAATTGTAGAAGTAAATATGTTGAATGAATCAAAATCCAACCTAAGAAAGGAGTTGGAAGGACTGACTATCCGGATGTGTCAAGAGCTTGAGAACTAGAGGAAAGATGAAGATCTGGTGAAGGACAGAGATCATGAGATCTCCAAGTTGAAACAAGAGATCAGTGCCCTAACTGCTTAACTCCATGTAAGCAAAATGGAAAAGGAAGACATGTAAGGAGAACTGAACATTGCCATCTCTGAGAATGAAAACTTGATGGAAACAAATGCTTCCTTTTCCAAAGAACTCTCTTAGTCAAAGGAAATACTTGCTAAGTTCAACAAGAGTATTGTCAAGCTAGAGCAAAAGCTTGAATATGCCAAACCGGTTAAGAATACCAATGGACTTGGTAATTCTGGTCATGAGGAAGGTGAGACCCCTGGTACAAATGTTGGAACATCAAAGAAACAACCAACATCAAAGGATAAAGGTAAACAAACATACTGCAAATGTTTGTAGGAGTAAGGCTTACAACAATTTTCCTTATTTCCTAAATGATAAGCCTAGATTCTATAGATTTAATGGTAACTATTATGCATGCAACAAGTATGGGCATAGAGCATTTGAATGCAAGTCAGTTATGAACAACACTAGAAGATATCCTCAGAGGACCCAAGGAGTTGGTCCTGAACCTTTTGCTAATCGGAACCACAACTGATTTAATGCCTTCAATCACCAGACAAGAAGTGGTGCCCATCAAGCGACAACTGGATGGAGAAAAAATTGTATGGTTTGTCATGGTCATGGTCACACTACTGCAACATGCAGGAGGAAGAATGACAACATGAATAATGGACCTTGGAGAGCATCTGGATTGGTCTGCTATCACTACAACAAACAAGGTCACATTGCTAGATTCTGTAGATCAAGAAAGAACATATTTGATGATATACCGATCACTCCAGAAGGAAACATTGATGTTGACACTATTCACGTAGATATGAACAAGACCTAGAAGAAGAAACCAATGGTGTTACAAGAGGAACCGGTTTCTTCACCTAGTGTGGAAATCATGGAACTGGAAAACTAAGCTTCAGAAAAGCTTAGGGGGAGCAAACGGTGAAATGTTTCAAACCCCCGATTTACATCGATAAAAGACCTTAACTGGCATGTGATACCTGTTAGTTGGCAGAAGACCAGAAATGGTGAAAGGAAAATTAGGTTTTATGCCCTAATGGAGGAGCATTAATTGCGGTAGGTGAGGAATATGTTTAAAAGGATTTTTCAAATCATTTCTCACTATCAATTTTCGAAGCGAAGGAGATTTTCAAGTGTAAAGTGATGACAAAGTGATTTGTGCTAAGATTTTGAAAAATTGAGAAACCGCGAAGGAGATTCAAATTCAAATTGCAAACAACCAAGTGAAGAATGCAAAGCGGTGATTCTACAACCACCGAAGTGTGAAGTGAAGGAGAATCTGAAAGCCCTAAATTCACGTGTTTCAAAAAGTATTTCTTGAGTTTTTAAGTTTCTATCATGGCTTCCGCATCTCATACAAATTCTAGTGCATTTGTCGAGTCTGCAAGTTTTATTCAACGCAAGTCTAAGTATAATGCCCTATCACAAGTTTCAATTGGTGTTATAGTAGAAGAAGGGATTTCTGATTACATAGATTGCAAGATTGAAGACCTAGGGTCTCTAGCTATCCACTCCTAGCTAGGTTTGTTCTGTGGACAAAATAAAAAGATCAAACTGGAGTATAGTATCTTGGAGAAGAAGAAGCTCCACAATGTTGTTTATTTCATGGAGGATTTCATAGATGATCACATTAGGATCATTCTGAGCAGAGTTCATGATGACTGTTGGTGTAAATAATTATTTATCTTGGATATTATTACACCTTACTTAAGTTTACTTAGTAAATTCATTTCATAGTAGTTTGGGTATGAGACACTTGGGTCTTTGTGTCACATTGGGATAGTGTGTGTAGGAGAATTTCCACCTTTTATGGTGCGATCTTGTTGTTACACTTCACATTTAGTGGGTGATCCACCTCATGTGGAATATTATATTGTTTCTCCTACCTACCCACACCTATTTCCTACCTACCCTTGTTTCTTATTGAGCCATATGTCATGTTTGTGTGCTCACATATCCATATAGCCTTGCCTATATAAGCAGGCTCATATCCATTGTATGCATCAATTGATGATCCAGTTGATCAGTATTTTCATCTTGATAGAATACAGGTTATTCCTATCATATATTTTGTATCTCTTATTTGTGCTTTCCATTGTCTCTTGATCTTGGAAAAATCTCATAGTGACAAGATGTACTTGGAAAGAATGCATGATATAACACCCCAAGCAATCCATGTCATTACTAGTTTCTACAATACAAGGGATGTGTCTTCCCTAAGGACGGTAAGCAAAACTGATATGTCCAAGCTCACTGGTTGAGTGAGTGACACACGAGGTATGACCATCAATTCTATCAAAGATGATCTAATGAAGTATGCATGTATGGTGATTGGATACCAGACATTCTCAGCCAGTAGAGTTAACTTTGTATCTACTACAGTGGTAAATGCTGCTTACCGGATGATCAAGGAGGATGCATCATTTGACCTATGCACCAGTATGCAAAGGCAACTCCTATTGAATCTAAAATCTATCAAATAGGATAATGCTTTAAGATTCAAGTTTGGACAACTATTGGTTGGGTTGTTCTTTTACTTTCAAGAATACTTCCAAGGAGTGGGACACATTCAGTGGTCTACGGACCAACCGATTACCAAACAGATAAAGGAAAGTTTGCAAGCAGTGGGAACCGGTTACCCTAAAGTTCTGAACAAGTATTTTGATTAGTTCAGACAGAAAATGAGCCAAAGAGTGAGAATATCAGGTGATATTGTCAAGAAATATGAAGATGATATCTATTTCACCATCAAAGTGGATTAATGCATAATGGAGGCTGTTGAGCCTAGACAAGAGGAAGTGGAGCCTATGGGCTATGAGGTAATGAATGATATGCTAGAAGGATATGCCTCTACCCTTATTGCCTCACTGCTTGATCCAAAGGCAAAAAGAACCAGCACCTACCTAGAAAGGATAACACCGGTTGAGGAACCCTCAACAAAGAAAGGAAAAGAACCTTCAGTAAAGAAGGCAAAAGCAGTGCCCTCAGCATCAGCACCAGCTACTACAGCTAGTCCTAAAGTGACCAAGTGGTCACCGGCTAAAAAGAAACCTGAAGCGGCACCTACTAAAGTGTTCAAGAGAAAGAGGAAGACAAGGAATACCTCTCCAGACTCAGAAGAAACTATGTCTAAGGAAAAACCAAAGAAGACACGACAAGCAAAGAAAAAGACAAAGAATGAATCGACATCATCAGCACTGGTAAATATTAACATCTCCTCCTACAAACCTTTGACACATCATCAAAGAACTATCAAAAACATTAGGAGAAAAGTATTGAATGATTTAATTGATTGTTTTGATGACTTTAATGATGATGAAAAGGAAGTGGTAGAAAAAGAAATTATTCAGTATTTATGTATTAATGACCAGTCACCTTCAGAAATTAGAGCTGAGACATCAAATTCTTTTTATAAATCCTTAGACAATAAATGGCGCATTGCCATAGAGCAGGAACAAGAAATGAGAGGAAAAGTTTTTGCTGAACATTTTCCTAATGTATCAAATTCGGAACTATTTGAAGTAATGAACAAATACAAAGGCCTCTTCTTCATGAGAAGAAGAAGACTCCTATTACTAGAAGGGAAGGGTAAAGAAGTGCTCAAGAATATACACACCCTTGCTCTAGATGCCCTGAAGATGCACCAAGTGGTTGAAGCCGACAAGAAGGCTGATCAAGAACCGGCAATAACTAAACTGGATGAAGTGTTTGATGATGAAGGAAATCCAATTACTGAACTGATCGACACTATTGATGTCAATGCTCTGGATGGAGAAGATATTGCTCAGGGTACACCATCAGAAGCAACGGGACAGGCTGAATAGGAAATATAGCAAAAGGAAACGGAGAACAAAAAGGAGGAAGCAAAGAAGCAAGCAGAGGAGAAGAAGAAGAAGAATGAAGAGGAGAAGAAGAAGAAGAATGAAGAGGAGAAGAAGAAAAAGGATGAAGAGGAGAAGAAGAAGAAGGATGAAGAGGAGAAGAAGAAAAAGGATGAAGAAGAAAAGAAGAAGAAGGATGAAGAGGAGAAGAAGAAGAAGGAAGAAGATGAGGAGAAATGGAAATAGGAAGAGAAGAGAAAAGAAGAAGAGAAGAAAAGAAAAGAAGAGGATGAAGAGAAGAAGAAACAAGAAGATGCAAGGAAGAAGAAAGAGGAAGAGGATGAGAAGAAGAGAAAGGAAGAGGAAAAGTGGAAGGAAGTAGAAAAGAAGAAGGAAGAGGAAGATAAGGTAGAGGAGAAAAGGAAAGAAGCAGAAAAGAAGAAAGAAAAGGAGGAAAAGGAAGAGAAAAGAGAAAAGAAGTAGAGAAGAAGAAGGCATAAGAGAACAAGGAAGCTGAAGTGGCAAAGTGCACGTAGATGGAGACACATAAGGCAACCGACAGTCAAGCCAAACTGGCTGACCTTACTAGTCCTATCGACCTCCAATCTGCAAGTGAAATGGAGCTGATGCAGAGCATCAAAGTTGCCCAAGAACGGCTTGAAAAAATACGGAGGAAGAAGGAACAGGATGTAATTCAAGCGGCTATGGATACTCTTACCAGTTTGATACCCACTACTAACCTTCCCAACACTTAATCATCACTGGCTAAACTTAAGCTCCTATGCACAATATTGGATGATCAAGTCTAGAGCCTAGAAGAGGTAGTAGAGGCAAATGTCAAGAAAGAGCATCAAAAAGTTCTTAATACAGCTCTGGTAAAGAAGTTGAATGAGCTCCGGTCTGAACTACAAAAAGAACAAAAGGATATAAGGGATGCTCTGGATGAGGGGAATCTGCTACTCAGCAAGATCTATCAACCCCATTTGTTCTATGATGATGTGCTAGCTTAGAAGTAAAAGCTTCAAACAGACTTGCATTCCTACATGAGCACATTCAAGCCGCCTTATGATTCCTTTACAACTTATGGGCAAACTGTTCACCGATTTCACATCCAGTAAACAAAAATGGAGCAAGAGATCAGCACCCGGTCTAGATATTTGTAGGAGCTACAATTGGTTCTACTCCCATGATTGCAAATTCTTCAGAAGTGCTATCTAAACCTGGATGCCTTAACAGCAACATAGGAGATGAGCACAATTGATGCCATGGAAGAATAGGTCTCCCAAATGCAGATAGAGAAAGAAGTAGCCACCTCTCTACTTGAGTCCTAGTCTTTATCTATGAAACAATTCTTGTAGGACTTTAAATCTATTTTTGACAAATATTATTCCTTATTGTCATAAACTTTTATTATTTTAATATCAAATGAAAATAGGGTTGTTCAGTTCTACTTTGTCATTGTTGGCAAAGGGGGAGAAGAATTCTATTTGGGAGAAGTATAGGGGGGAAGTATCTGGTAATCAAAATTTTGATATATGCTCTGAATATCTCAATGTTTATGCTCTATATGCAAAATTTTGATACATTGTATTGTCAAAGGGATAGTGTATATGCTTAGGGGGAGCAATTTTGCTAGTGGCATGATTTTGTTGTAGAACACTTAGATGTCAAAATTTTATTTTCCTAAGTGTTACCATCAATTCCAAAGGGGGAGATTGTTGGCATTTTTTATGTTTATGTTGTGATTGTCATTGATGGACACACACTTGCATTGAGATCCCCTTTATAAGTATGAGTTAGAGCACAACTGGTATTTGTTCCAACTGGTATGTTGTATTATAGTCTTGAGACTATTGGTGTTTTGTAGAATGTGTTTCCTAGCCTGAAGCGGCATGTTGACCCCAAGCGGCTTATGGATCCCAAGTGGTATGAGGAATTAAAGGGGCATAACACATTTTTTCCAGTCTTGATTTTGTCAAACCGGCAACCAGAATTTTGCTTGAACTAGTATTTTGTATGAATCGGTAATACTCTATGATGAGTTACCAACCGACATTTTGTGTTGAGTTACCATCCACCGATTCTTTGATGGTGCCGACACTTTAACGGTGCTTTTTGTGTTGTGTTACCAGGTATGTCTAGATGCATTGAACCTAGGAAATTGTAATGTAATCCTATTGGACTGACATGAAATCAGATTCCTTTTTAAGGACACCATGTCTAGGGTTTTAGGTTGTTGTTAATGTTGTTGTTGCGATAGTTGATATTGTGACTAGGGTTTAAGGTGGTTGAGGAGTTAGAGAGAATAAGAATGTGTAGAAGACTGAAGTAATACTATAATGCATTAGGAATGAGCTATCAAGGATCTAATCAAGCAATCTATGCTATTAGCTAGATCAATCACTTGTTGATTACTCACATCTTCGACAAGTCTGTAGCCCTTAATCGGGTAGGCCCAAAAGACTTTTGTAAATCCTCTAACAAGGTGTTTCACATCTGTGGTTCTAAAATCATCTAGCAAGGTAGTCTTTAATTGGACTTATCTCGTAACAGAGATTGAGATTCCTAATAGGATATGTTCTAGTAAAGAACATTGTAAGACCTTAACTAGTCTGACCTTAACCAGTTTGGTTCCTATTCTATAGATAATTACTTGTGAGTTCCATCTCACCGTGGTTTTTCCCATTTGGGTTTCCACCTCAAAATCTCTTGTGTTATGGTGTTTTTGCTTCTATGGGTGAATGCATTATTAGCTATTTGGTTTGCATGTGTGTTAACCGGTTTGTCTGCTAAACTGTTTTATCGGTTTACTGTTAGTCTTGCAAAGTGTTTAAGTGCAAATATTTTTGGCATACTAATTCACCCCTCCCCCCCCCCCCCCCCCACTCTTAGTATTCATCAATTCACTCTTTCTAGATTGTAGTTCAAATATTTTTGTAAGGTAGTGAACCTTACCTAAGGGTTGGAGTCTTTTGGGTCATTGTAATTTGACTAGTGAGCTCTAGGCAGTGTGCCTAAATGCATGTGTATTCCCCATTGTAATATTTACACATACTACTTCAGAGTATCATCTTATTGTGGGTAGATTCCCACCATGGTTTTTCCCTTAACCAAGTTTTCCACATCAAAAATATTGGTGTTATGTGTGTTGTTGTTATTGTTATTATCTTTCATTTTTTTGGAGTTGATCTAATCTAAGATTTTTTTAATTGATTTAATCTGGTGAAAACCGATTCACCCCAACCCCCCCCACCCCCACCCCCTCTCAGTTTTCCTTCTTGTTGTTGCCAATAATAATATATAAGTTTATTCATTGGAAAGATCCCATAGGCACACAAATAGAAGACATCTTAAAATAAAATAGACATAGCAAGGTTTATGTGTTGCATAGAAGAGTGGCGCAAGGCATTAAAATCTAGAAAAGGAGAAGTTGTGTTGGATTTAGGAAGAAAGGAAGGCTAAGAGGCAAAGGAGGTGAACAAAAATGAAGATGAAACTTTAGCCAACATTGAGAGTGGAAAGGAACACACCAAAGAATAGAGGAGAAGAATAGGTGTTCTTGAAAATTTGGATAGATAAGGAATTTTATCACTTGAACAAAATAGAGCATAAAAAAAGAAGAAAGAATTTTTTGTGTAGGAAAGATAGCCTTAGTGCGAGGATAAAGCTCGAGAGATACAGAGCAAAAAATTGGCACACAAAGGATAGAAGGAACATAGGATTGATTGGTCACAAAATTGTTGTGCCAAAATTAGAGAGAGCATGAAGAATGTAAACGGACGTAGAGTTTTAGGAGTACAAAAAAATACACTTGTAATGATATAGGAATGCATATAGAATATAGAAATTGGATTTTAGAATATTATTGAATATTGTATAATTGTATTAATTTCCTAGCAATCTCCAATAAAATTTAAAAGACCTTCAATTTTGTGAATTGTGTTTGAGTATATTGTAATCAAATTGAAGTATATTGTGTTAGAAAAGAGTTCCATTAAATATAAAGAGCATGCTGATATTCATAGAAGAGTGCAAGAGTTTTAGATTGGTGAGTTGGTAATGACACATTTGTATACGGAATGGTTCCCACAAGGAATATCTAATAAGTTGAATTGGAAGAAAATAGTCTCATGAAAGATTTTGGAGAATTTTTCAACCAATACATATGAAATTGATCTTCCAATGGGTATCAATATCTCTCCAATATTTAATATTGTGGATTTGTATAACACAAATTTCTTACAAATCTTGAACTATCATAGATTAAGAAACATATATAGAAGGAGATATACAACATGCAATTTGGTTAAAAATAAACACAAGATATATCATGGGAAAAACCCTTTAGGGAGAAAAATTCCTCAGACAAAAAACCACCCACTATATTATTCAAAAATCAATCATAATGCAATATGCTTGTAGAGCAATCTTCTCACAGGAGTATCACCAACCAAAGATCTATAGATAACTCAATAGCTATAAGAATCTTTCACACAACCTCCATCTCACACACCTAATATATAGGAGATAAAATACATGAAATCGTCAAACGATATTAACAAAAACATGATCTAAAATCACCCAAAAAGTGGCACCTAACTTATCTCCAATCCAAGATTCCCTATGATGCATCAACACATATACCAATGTGTGTAACCCCCTTTTATGGCACATTTATGTGTCCAACACATTTTCATATTTCCTATTTTAGGAGACCCAATTTCTAGAGGCCATTAATTTTGAACTAGGCATCCAGTTGAAGAATCATTTGAAGTGTCAAAAATCTCGTGACAAATGTCTACTATCAGTAAAAAACCACCCTTCGAGTATCTCTTGCTAGCCTAGAATTAATATAGTATTTTTCAATTTCATATAAACATTTACATTTTTCTATGAAATCCAAATTTTTATAGACTTTAAAACCTAATCAACTAGGTAATTAAATCTTATCTAGATGCAAAACCTAGTAGTCCTTTGAAATTTTGATCTTTTTTCCCTTCAAATTTGACCCACCTTCCTCCTTAGATTTCTTCTCCTTCTCCTACTCCTAGATATACTCTTTGATGAATGGAAAACCTATTACCGCCTTTACTCACTGGTCATCTTTGATGTCATAAATGGTCGAAGTGGAGGTATTAAATCTGCAAATTGCACCCATCTAGCTCCTCAAGCTAAAAAACCTTCACCCAATATAGCCATGTATATATAGGCATGAAACCCCAAACAATATTATGTTTTCATGTAAGATTCCATAACCAACCAAGCTTCTTCCTTTGTTCCCAACTCTAGACACTAGGCAATCACCATGGACATTATGTCCACATTGGAGAGATATTTATGCTCCGCCTTCATAAATCCTTCCCTTAAAAATATTCTAATCATCAGATAAATGATAGGATCCCCATATTTGAAAATATTATTCATACATAGGTCAATGATCTCCCCCATGAATGAGATTTACCTTTTACTCAACTTGAGACTGAACGTGGCCTCAATTTTTCCTTTTACCAAAGCAACCCTATCTTCTACAAAGAGACTTTGAAAAGAAGACAGACACTTTACCTCCCACCTCTATTAAATTTTCTAATTTCTAGCACTCATGAAGAAAACACTTCCACACCTAGATTGAAATAAATGAATAGATACAAATTTAATTAAAACACCCTTCATCCCACAAACAAATTTGCACACACTAACTAAGACTCTAGACAATCACTTGCACCTAACATGATTTCACTTCACTTCAATCTACTGACCGTATCTCCAATGCCTCAAGATAGAAATTTCATACATCTAGCCACCAAAATTCATCATTAGTATTATTGTGATTTCACATTTCGATAAGGTGTCCACCACCTTATTCCCATCCCTCTCAACATGGGTTATTTTAAAATCCAAAAAGTAATTTAATTTGGCCCTTATAATATTAATACTTTTATTAATTTTTCAATATAATTTTTCTCCCTTAGCTATAATATTGACTATTATTTGTGTGTCTCCCTCTAAGAGGAGATTAGATATTGACATCTTGTTTGCCAAAGTGACTATCATTAACACTGCACTAACTTTAGCTTCATTATTGGTCCCATGAATTTGTGTGCTCGAATTGCTAATAGATTACCCTGCTCATTCCTAACCCCACAACCTACTTTACATGGCCCCAAATTTCCCCTTTAAGCCCCATCAAAATTAACTTTAATGTAATCTACTTCTGATTTGGTCCATTCAACCTCCTTTACCTTGATTAATGATGGATTGGCCAATAAAGGCCCATTAACAAGCTGATCTTGCAATGAAAAATTCAGTAGCACGCTTATCTAGCCAATCCAAAGATTTTGGGAAAATTATGACCAATTTATTGTCAAATGAAGAGAAAGTATAAATAGTAACCTTATTTTAATGCAAGGTTAAGACACAAGAACCAAGTAGTCAATGAAGCTTCATGGGTCAACACTTTAGATCTAGAAAAGTATAGAATCTAGCTCCAACATTCCCAAAACATTTATGAGCTAAACACTCATGGAACATTTTTATACCTGGTGTGTTTGATGTTAAAGAACTTGGGAACATAAGCAATCTCCATCACCCAAAAATATATTTTGTGTTCCTATTGCTTGAGTTGACGATTTCAGTTTTTAATTTTCAGTTTTGTGTTGATATTTCTATAGTCAAGGTATCATGGAACTTTGTTCTATTTTTTTCCAAAATTAAAATTTATCAAAGGCTTTATGACATTAGTAACATCTAAGTTCATTCTTGTCAAGATCTCATAGGTGCACAACTAGAATAAATTTTAAAAGAAAATGGAAATCAAGGTCTGCACAAAAGAATAGAGGAAGGTGTCAAAATCCAGAAAAGGGAAAGTTTGTGTTGTATTTGGGATGAAAGGAAGGGTGAAAAGAAAAGGAGGCATAGGAAAATATGAAAATTCAAGCATAAAATTCAATGCACATGGAGAGAGGAAAGAAACACACCAAAGAAGAGAGGGGAAGCATAAGGGTACATGGGAAATTGGATAGATAAGGATTTTTATTGTTTAAAATAAAATATAGCATAAAAAAGGATATAGATAAATTGTTAGAGAGGAAAGCTATGAAAGAGAGCCTTAGCATGAGGATAAAGAGAGACATGCACTAGAAAAAAATTGGCACCTAAGGGATCGAAGGAACAAAGGATTGATTGGAGATAAATTTGTTGTGTCAAAGTCAAAGAGAGCATGAAGAATATGAAGAGGGTACAGAGTTGGAGGAGTACAAAAAAATACACTTGTAATGATAGAGGAATGCATAAATAATAACATAACAATTGGAGTTTAGAGGATTGTTGAATATTTTAGAATTGTATTAATTCCCTAGAAATTTCCAATAAAAATTGATAGACCTTCCAATTTATGAATTGTGTTTGAGTATATTGTTTGAATTGAAGTTTAATGTTCATTTACTACAATCTTCCTTAGTCTAATAAGACTATGGAGAATTTAACTACATCACCCACATATAATGAGAAGGCAATGTGGAGGTTGAAAAACTATCCAAGTTGGCGATTGACATGATTATGAACTATGATGGGTTGGATATGATAGATCTATTAGCATTATGTTATGTGTAGTCATTGATGTCAAATCTTATGGTCTGAATTAGGTCCATCGGATGTAGTATGTTGTGCATAAGTATTTGGATAAGGTGTGTTGGGAATTTGAATGTTTCTTGGATTTACT
The DNA here is from genome assembly GCF_030272615.1 of Cryptomeria japonica. Taxonomy (NCBI): domain Eukaryota; kingdom Viridiplantae; phylum Streptophyta; class Pinopsida; order Cupressales; family Cupressaceae; genus Cryptomeria; species Cryptomeria japonica. The sequence continues at coordinate 189,670,717 of NC_081415.1, read as the reverse complement.
GGATGTTTTGGCTTTTCGAAAAATGCTATTCAGTGCTACTTTTGGGTCAGGATTGGTCCAAAGCTCAAGGTTTTTTGGACTGGACATTGAAGTTGTGTAATGGTAGTTATATAGCATGTGGATAATGTTTGGGGTCCATCTTTGGTGATATATGTTATGTGTTGACATGTTCAATGAGGAAAAGTGTAATGAGGTCTACTTCTCATTTCTTCCCACTGCCAAAATGATTAGTGGAGACATCTTTTAGATCTTCATCTCAACCGACATTGAGGATCATGTTTTTTTGGAGATTGTATATGTGGGTGTATGATTTGATGAGTTGATGTGTGGCTTTTGTGTTGAAGATATGCGAGATTGAAAGAATCTAGTTTTGTTGTGTGAGTATAGTGTTGCAGATTGTTACCGAAATTAGTTCCAATAGTGCAAACTGTGTTTCAATGGTGGATTCTCTTTATCTTTCTTTCTTCTTCTGCAGTGAGCCTTTCTGGGCAATGAGCCCTCTGATAGTGAGCCTTTCTAGGTAGTGAGCCCATCTACAGTGAGCACTTTGACAATGAGCCATCCTTTATAAAAATCACCTTAACCGGTGTTTATATATTGAGAAATGGATTCTTTGTGGTTTTTTCCTTCTTGGTTTTTTCATGGAAATTTTAGTTTTTCTTGTGTTTGATCTATTTTGTGTATATGCTTTCATGTTTTATTAATTCTACTAATTGTTCTAGATCTTTTAATTAAGTGTAATGTTTTTTTTATTGTCAACTGATTCAGCCCCCCCTCTTAGTTTCCCAAATATTCAACAATTGGTATTAGAGCTTTGGTTCCTTGATATAAAGCTTCACTACTTGAGGTAGATCCTAATCTGATGGCACACAAATTATCCATTCCTATCTTTGAAGGATCTAATTATAGTTTTTGGAAAGTAAAGACGAGGGGTTATATGGTTTCTCTAGGTTACAACACTTGGAAGGTTGTGAAGACTAAGTATGTTCTACCAGCGAATGGTCTTAACACTCCGGATGAGATTCAAGCCCATGAAGAAAATGAAAAACCAAGGTATATTATATTTAGTGCATTATAAAAAATTGAATTGACAAAGGTTATTTCTTTGAATACTTCTAATGAGGTTTTGCAGAAGATGAAAGACATTTATGAAGGGAATGAGAGAGTTAAGCTTATGAAGAGACTAACAGTTAAGCGCAAATATGAAAATCTAAAGATGGAAGAAGGATAAGACATTGTAAGATATTTTTAGAAGGTTGACAATGTAGTGAATGAAATCAGAGAACTCAAAGGCAACTTGAATGATGAAGATGTGATTAAAAAAATCCTGATGACATTACCGATAAGCTACAATGATAACATCTTAGCTATTGAAAAAACCTATGATCCAAAGAAGTTCACCAGAGTGCATCTTTTTGGTACCTTGACTACATTTGAAGTAAGAAAGTTTGGAAAGGACAAAGACAAATTAGAGACCACATTCAAAGCATCTGAAGATGATTTGGATGATGAAGAGAGCCCAAATGAAATGGAAGCAAACCTTGTAAGAAAACTGAAGAAAGGCACTGGAAAGTACAAATGTATGTTACCCTTTAAGTGTTTTAGCAGTGGAAAGATTGGTCATATTACAACTAGATATCCGAAAAAGGGAGCTAGACAAAAGTTTAGGGAAAACAAGGGAAAATTCAATAAGAAATCCTATTACATTAAGGATGATGTTGACATTTTAGATGATGAATTAGACTATGAGGATGGTGATTGTTTGTTTCTCGTAGAAAAGAATTTCCCAAGTTTTATATTTATAAGATTGTTGCTAATACATTTCATTCTAGAAGAGATAAGAATGAGTGGTTTATTGATAGTGGATATTCAAATCATATGACTATTGATAAGAGTAAGTTTATAACACTTGAAAAATATTATTGTGGTTCTGTTAGGTTTGGAGATGATCAAACAACATTAATTGTTGGGATTGGCTCAATTAATTTTGATGGAAAATATAACGCTGACAATGTTTATTATGTCAAGGGCTTGCACCATAATCTCTTAAGTGTTGGCCACATGTGCGGAAATGGATACAATGTTATCTTTTAGGACAATGGATGTGAAATCTGGAAGGAGTCTGAAATAGTTATTACAGTTGGAAGAAGCAAAAATGGAAATATGTATCAACTAGAAGGAGCTACAAAACATTGCTTGATATCATAACTTGATGGTAGTTGGCTATGGCACTAGATGATGTGTCATATCAATTTTGACAACCTAGTGCAGATCAATTCGAGGAGTGAAGTAAGATATTTACTCAAATTGACTAAACTGAAGAACAACATTTGCAAGGAATGTTAAGTAGGAAAGTAGACTAGAAGCACAATTAGAGGATGTTGGAGATTGTTGGAAGTATACTGCAAATATGTGCTTGAGAGATATCTGAGAGATGTGTTGTCATTGATGTCAACACATTTCTCTATCTATGAGAGATGTAATGAAGTTCAGTGAGTTGGTTTGTTCAACATGATGATAATAAGAATTTTTAGATTAAAGGGTTTGTAGAGGGATGTGTATAGATGATTAAGTGCAATTTGTAGAGGTCCGCATGAAGATTTGAGTGAATTATGATTATCTGTGTTGTGGATGGTTATTCTATTGTTCAGTGATGATAGTGGTCACTATTTTGATATGCATTGCTCCACATCAATTATCTTTATCTATGTATTTGGAGATATGTTTGGGACATTGATGTGTATCTTCAATTGAGTTGGTTTGTGGTTTGGAGCTCCGCAAGTGATTTTGTTTGTGTTCCCGAGGTCCTGTATAGAGATGATGATGAATTTGGTAATTTGAATTGGTGCGGATATTTTTGTGGTAATTCATGATGCTTGTGGATGTTTTTAGATTGTGTACCTTTTGTGTTGGTAGTCCACATTGATCATTGAGCTCGTAATTGATGATTTTCTTTGGCATATTGGTGTTCTTCATGTTTTTGGCTAACCAAATGATTGTAGCATGTTGTGGATGTTCAATGCATAATTCTTGGAGGTGTAGCATGTTCGATGAGGTAGATTTGGGTCTGTGTTATGTCTTAGTCGATATTTCTTGGTCTGCATGTGATATTGTAGCATGTGGTTATATTTTTGTATTTAGGTGGTGAGTGTTGAGATGACCTTGATGATCTTGACAAGGTTGATGTATTGTATAAATAAATATAATATCGTTGTTATTATGTATGTATAGATGAGAATAAGAATGTATGTGAGAAAATAATGTATACATCTTTCGGAGGTAGAGAAGAAGTGTGAAGAAGAAAGTGAAATTTTTTATGTGATTAACCGGAACTATAACCAGGCATTGAAGATGCTATTTCTTAGTTCATGATCTTCTGGATGTGATCCGAATCAGTTTGTAAGATAGTGAGTCTTTCTTGGGTTGTAGCCCTTATATTTTTGAGTAGTGAGATCTAGGCAATGTGCTTGAATGCATGCTCATTCCCCATTGTAATATTTCTAATACTTCTAACAGAGTATCATCATATTGTGGGTAGGTTCCCACCATGGTTTTTCATTGATCATGTTTTCCATGTCAAAATCCTTGGTGTTATGTGTGTTCTTCATGTGTTGTTGATTTATGTTAGAGTAATTGGGTATTTACTTGATTAATTAAACAATATTTGTTTAATTCTTTAAGTTCCCTATTATCTTTTTACACTTAAGCTAACATTAGGTGCATAATAATTAATTCTTAATAATTATTATGTGCAAGTGTAGGTTTTCCCTTTTAGGGTTTCTTGACCTAGTAGAGGTTATTTTTATTTTCTTTGTATCATTATGTCATTACACATTTTGTTAAATATTGAGCTATCCTCTTTTGAGCATATTTTCCTATGTTTTTGTTCTTCAGATTGCTTTGCTTCATTGCTTCTCCTTGTAACAGATTGTTTTAGCTTGCAGAAGATCTTTAGGCTCCTGTGGTGTTGTGTTTTTCAACTCCAACATGGTATTAGAGAACAAATTTGCAGCTATTTGTTCCTATTTTTGAGAACTTTTGCATTGGAAGCAGATCTAGGGTTTTAGGCAATTTTTTTGTGTGCTTAGGGATAGGCCTTTTTTCTGAGCACTTTGGGCCTAAACAGACCTCACCATCATGCTTAGAAGGCCCAAAAACCCTTATAGTCATATAAAAATTTTCTATTTTTTACTCCTAAGCATCTGGGTGAATTTTTTCTCCAACACCAGGTCGTACGGCTCTGGCATGCAAATCAAGAAAAAATTCAAATTTTTTTTTGCCTTTTTATTGCATGTAGGCTGGAATTTTTTTATTTTTTTTAAATCAAAAAAAAGGTAAAAGGCAAAAAAGGTAGTTTGTTTTTTCAAAAAAAAATTTGGTTTTTGCGCAGGGTACAAGACTTGATAGTGTGGCTGCCCTACGGCCTGCCAGACCTATCAATCTGGCCCCACTGGCTCCTTCCAACCCCTGCAGCTACCGTCAGCCTCCACCTTCCGGCACCTCCAGCCACAACTGACAACATCCCCCTGCAGCCATCATCACCTCTATGGCCCCCTCTGCCGGCTTAGTCTCTGCAGCCCCCTCCGTCGGCTCAACCTCTACAGCCCCTGTCACACTACCCACCACCGCACCTCTCCCTGCCCATGCTTCACCGAACCACAACTCCGCTCAGCCAACCCAACACCACCCACCACGCAGCCACCAATGTCGCCTAGCCACTAGCGCCCCGCCACCTCCACTTGGCCTCCTCCTCCACTGCCTGCTGCTCCTCGTTGGAGCGCCACCGGAGCCTGGCTCCTCCACCGGACCTCCACCCTCTAGTCTTTTTGAGGGGTTTTTTTTTTTGGGTCATATCTTGGGCATCTAGAGTCATTTTTTGGAAAACAAATAGGCATAGGAAACTTGGTTCCAAGATGAACATCGTGGCGGTAGATTTTTTTTTCGAATCTATTTTTTGTCTATACTTTTTTCTATTCAAAGTCAGGCCTCTTTTTTGCACTTCTGAGGCTGTAGAATGGGCAAACAAACTTCATTTTTTGAAAATGAATAGGAGTTGGAAAGCTCTCAGCATGCTCTATTCAGATTTGTGATCTTTTTCTTAGAATTTTCATTATGTACATAAGATATCATTTTGAATTTTTTTTTTCTTATGTACTAGGGTTTGGGTTTATCTATTGTGGGGGGGGGGGGGGGTTTCTTTCTTTCTATTATTTATATCAGAAATCCAGAACACCAAAACCCTCAAAACAAACAAACCCTTCTGCATCTTCTGTCTATTTTGAAAGATCACATAATAAATAAAAAAACAAGCAAGTGCAGGTGCAGGTACAGAGTTTTGTTCTCATGGCAGATCCTTCAATTGAGTTGTTGACTTCACACAACTATCACACCTAGAAGCCCCGCATCATGAGGCTTCTTAGGGCATGAGGGTTGTGGTCTTATTTGGATGAGGTTCAGCCTGTATTGCAGCATCCTTCTGAGCTTCTTAAGCATAAGAACAAGATGGATGAGGCCATGAGTTTGATCTCCTTGCATGTCTCAAACAATCTTATGTTTCAGCTTGATGAGTTGCTCACTTCTTGGGCTATGTGGTTGAAGTTTGATTCTCTCTTTGGGAGGGTTAATGAGATTCCAGTGTTACAGATTGAGGTAGAGTTGGTTTCTTTGTCCCCTGATTCCTTTCCCACCATTGAGGATTTTTTGAATAAGTTAAAGACTACCCGATCTGTTCTTCAGGGATGTGGCAAGATCAAGACAGACACATAGTGCATTCATTTGATTCTTTCAAAGCTTCAGGGTCATTTTCCATTTTTTGCCTCTGCTTTCTACTCCACCATGGATGGCTTGGGTGCTCATTTCACCATGCCTACCTTTGATGTCTTTTGTGAACATTTGTCTCGTGAGCAGTCTCATCTTTCTCAGCTAGATATGCTTTCAGGATCCAAGAACAAAGCATTGGTTGCTCAGTCCTCTAAGGAGAAACAAAAGCAAAAACCGAAGCTAAAGAAGCCTTCTCTAGGTAGTGAGAATCCCTCCAAGCCTACTCCTAAGTTTGAATCTAAACCACCATTTCCTCTCAAGCATGGGAAATCTTCACAGTCTTGTGAGTCTTCCTCCAAGACTAAGAAGAAATCAGGAGATACTTATAGTTTTTGTGGCAAGGAAGGACATCCTATTTCTAGGTGTTGGAAATGTTTAGAGGCTTTAGAGAAAGCCATGCAGCAGTTTCACATCTCCTCACCTTAGGCATTTTCTACTTCCACAGGGAAAGGTCATGCTCTCATTGCTCAGACTTCTACCTATGGGTCCACATGGATACTAGACTCTGGTGCTTCTCACCATATAACTCACACTCAACAGTTGGTTACTTCTCTTGCCTCTTGTGGTACTTCACAGATTGCCATGGGTGACTGAGTTCAACTTTTAGTCTTGGGTTTTGGTTTTGTCTCATTGGATGGGGGTACTCTACAGGATGTTCTGGTTGTCCCTAACATCTCAACGAACCTCCTGTCCATTTCTCAGATTTGCCACTCTTGCTCTCGTAAGATAGTTAAGTTCTCACCACATGGTGTGGTTATTCGAGACCTCCATGACTCTAATTGGGTTGTGGCTACTGGGATTGTGGATACTACATCTCATCTATATAGATTTGATGGATTTGAGCCCTCTATGGGTGCTGGTTCGTCTCTTATAGCACATACAAATTCAGCGAGTAAGCTTTGGCATGAGCTCTTAGGCCATGTCAATTACAAATATCTTTAGTAGATGAGTACATAGGCACTTGGTCTTGGGCTCCCATAGATTTCCTACACTGATGGTGTTTGTCATGGTTGTGTGCTTGGAAATAATCACAAAGATCCCTTTCCAAAGGGAAGAGCCCCTCGTGCTTTGGCACCCTTGGAGTTGATTCACAGTGATCTCATGTCCTTTCCCACTCCTTTTTCTAGGGCCAAGTATGTGCTCACTTTTATTGATGACTTCTCTAGATGCACATGGATGTACTTTCTTAAGTACAAGTCTAATGTCTTTGATTCATTTTGAATCTTCAAGACATTTGTTGAGAAGCAATCAGGTTGTTCTATTTAGTGGATACATACAAATAATGGGGGAAAGTATGTGAATCAAGCTTTCAGAGATTTTTGCATTGAGCATGGTTTGCAGTTTCAGTTTATTGTTCCCTACACCCCTTAGCAGAATTGTGTTGTTGAGCGAAGAAAAAAACCTTACAGGAGATGGCAAATTGTATGATTCAGTCCAGGTCCATGGATCCATCTTTTTGGGCTGAGGCAGTTAATTGTGCCAACTATATTCAGAATCAGATGCCTCACAAGGCTATTTGACATATGACTCTTGAGGAGGCTTGGTCTCATGACAAACCTAATGTTTCTTTTTTTCGAGTGTTTGGTAGTGAGACATGGGCTTTTATTCCTGATGCTCAATGGAAAGCCATGGAGCGGAAGAGATGACCACTCATTTTTGTTGGCTATTGTGAGGATGTTAAGGCATATAGGTTGTTTGATCCTGATTCTAGAGTTGTCCTATTTCGATGGGATGTTCAGTTTGATGAGCGCCTTCCCATAGTGGATACCCCGACTCCAGTGTCGACTCCCCTGCCTACTCCTTCCATTGCATCTCTTTAGGATCTTTTTGAGGATGATTGAGATGATGGTGTTGATGATCCACCATCCCCACCTCCACCTGCTCCACCTCAAATTCCCAAGTGGGATCGCTTTACTGTAGAGGCAGTAGGTCCTCTGGCCAGTGATCCTTTAGATACTTGTTAGACCCGTTCTCATACTATGGGTTCTAGTCTTTTGAGTCATGCTATTTTAGATGATCCTCAAAAGTTTTCATAGTCTACCAATCGTCCTGAGTGGGATTGTGCTATGGAGGAGGAGTATTCTTCTTTGATGAGGAATCATACTGGGGATCTTTTTCCTCTTCCTAAGGGCAAAAAGATGGTTAGGTGCCACTAGTTGTATCGCACTAAGTATGTTGCTGATGGTTCCATTGATAAGTAAAAAGCACGTCTTGTTGCGAAGGGTTTCTCACAGGTTGAGGGTATTGATTACCCTGAGACCTTTTCCTCTGTCACCAAGATGAACTCCATTTGCTTTGTACTATCTCTTGCAACTTCTCAGGGTTGGCTTGTTTTTCAGATGGATGTGAAGAGTGCCTTCTTAAATGGGGATCTATAGGAGGAAATCTACATGGAGCAGCCTCAAGGATTTGTGTAGGATAGTTCTTTGATTTGCAAACTTTGGTATTCATTGTATGGTCTCACACAGGCCCCTCAGGATTGGTATGAGAAGATGGATTCTTTCTTGCTCTCCACTGGGTTCACCCACAGTCATTCTGATCACACAGTGTATACTCAGCTTCTTGAGGGTGAGATTCTGATTCTTGTGCTATATGTTGATGATCTCCTTATCACCGGTAGCTCATCCTCTATGATTCAGCATACTCAGCGAGCCTTGATGGATTAGTTTAAGATGACAGATCTTAGTCTTCTGCACTATTTCCTTGGTCTTTAGGTGATTTAGTCTTTTGATGGGATCTTCATTTACCAGCAGAAGTATTCTCTTGACATGCTTTGGTGCTTTGGCATACTTGATTGCAAGCCTTCTCCCACTCAATTTCAGTCAAGGGTTGTTTTGACCACCACTTTCCCCACTCCTTCAGTAGATTCTACACTTTACAAGCAGTTGGTTGGCAGTTTGTTGTACCTAACTCACACTCATCCTGATGTTTCCTTTGTGGTTGGCCTTGTCTCTCGATTCTCCCATGATCCTCATGAGAGTCATTGGAAAGCGGCCAAACATATTTTGCAGTACATTCAGGGCTCTAGTTCTCATGGCATTCAATATACATCAGGGGACCCTCACATTGTTGGCTACACTGACTCTGATTGTGTTGGTGATGTCACTAATCAAAAGTCTACTTCTAGCTTTGTTTTCTATCTTGGCTCTAGTCCTATCACATGGTCTTGCAAGAAGTAGACTGCCTATGCATTATCATCTACATAGGCTGAGTACTGAGTTACTATGCTCGCCAGTTAGGAGATCTTATGGCTTCAACAATTGTTGACTGAGTTTGGTTTTCCTCTTGATAGTCCCATTGTCCTTTGGTATGATAATCAGAGTACTATTCATATTTCCCACAACCCGGTAGAGCATCAGCGGATGAAGCACATTGAGCTTCACATGCATTTCATCCCGCAGTTGATTCAAGATGGTGTTCTCATTCTAGAGTACATTCCCACTGCCGAGCAGGTTGGAGAAATCTTCAAGAAACCTTTTGCATCACTACGCTATCTCCAGTTGCACTCTATGCTTGGGGTGAAGGAAGTTGTCCTTGGTGGGTCTTTATGAGGCCTTCCTTCCTCCTTCTTCTTTCAACATGTTCTTTTATCTCTTTTTGGAGAGGATTTTTTTTCCAGTGGGTTTTCTCCTTTGTCTCCATTTCATAGAGATTTCATTGTATTTGGTTACCAAATCTGGACTTGTTGTTAGGACCCATCTTTCCTGCTTTTAGTAGTTGTTCTAGGTTTTAGCTTCTCCCTAAGTCTAGCTTAAGGGGGGTGTTAGATTAATTTGGTATTTACTTGATTAATTAAACAATATTTGTTTAATTATTTAAGTTCCATATTATCTTTTTACATTTAAGCTAACATTAGTTGCATAATAATTAATTATTTTATTAATTATTATGTGCAAGCCTAGGTTTTCCCTTTTAGGGTTTCTTGACCTATTAGAGGTTATTTTTATTTTCTTTGTATCATTATGTCATTACACATTTTGGTGAATATTGAGCTCTCCTCTTTCGAGCATATTTTTCTTGTGTTTTTGTTCTTCAAATTGCTTTGCTTCACTGCTTCTCCTTGTAATAGATTGTTTTAGCTTGCAGAAGATCTTTAGGCTCTTGTGGTGTTGTGTTTCTCAACTCCAACAATTTATACTTTCATTCTTAATTATCATATCTAAGAATAAGTTTAAATTGTGTAATTTTTTTGAGACAACTGATTCACACCCCCCTCTCAGTTGTCTACCTGGAATCAAAGATATTTCATCCGAGGAAAGGATTACTCATCCACCAGATTATTGGATTTGGTTCACATGAATCTTTGTGGTCTAACCCAAACAAGGAGCCTATAAGGTGAGAGGTATTTGATGTTATTAATTGATGATTATTCTAGAATGATGAGTTGCATTTCTAAGAGAGAAATCTAAAGCATTAGAAAAGTTAAAGATATTCAAGGAAATAGTTGAGAATGAGATTGATAGGAAAATCAAGTGTTTAAGGTCTAGTAGAGGAGGATAATTCATTTCAGCTGAGTTCAATGACTTTTGTGAGAAGCATGGCATCAGAAGATAGTTATCAACCCCATAGACACCACAATAGAATGGTGTAGTTGAAAGGATGAACCAGAATATACAAGAGGAAACTAGAACTATGATGAAAGGATTAGAGTTACTGGAAGTTTACTGGAGAAGAGAAATTCATATAGTAGCATACACTCTTAACATAATTTTTTATCAGAGGAAATATGGTGAGATATTTTATGAACTTTGGTATGGTAGAATGATAGTGAAATATTTCAAGGTATTTGGAAGCAAGTGCTATATCTAGAAATATGAGGAAAATCTTGGAAATTTGGATAGTAGAGTAGATGAAGGCATATTCCTAGTTTAGTCAACAAAAAGAAAATAATACCGATGTATTTGATTAAGCAAAAACATGTTTTAAGGGGACCCGAAACCATTGACATCATAATCCAAAGATAGATCATTAAATCAACTGGACCAAGATTAATAACAAATAAATTGAATAGGCTACAAGAGAGAAGGACAACAAAGACACAATAGCTAGAGAAAAGAACAACAAAAAACCAGCGAGGTGCTGGTGAACATAGCAACAAAAAAACCACAACTAGTTACATCAAAATATTGAGTGTTAGGATAACCAATGAACAAGTGAGAGGGGGGGTGAATCAATTGTTAACATATTATGAAACTTTAAGCACACAAAACCTTTTACCAGAGTGCATAAACTAAATACCATAATAGTAGATATAACAATTAAGTTCAAACATAAATCATAAACTAAATACCATGCATCCACAACACATAACACCAAGATTTGTATGTGGAAAACTCAGTAAAAGGGAAAACCATAGTGGGAAGCCTACCCACAGTCAGATGATACTTCTGCAATAAGTATATGAATACAAGAAGGGGCCTTCACATGTAGGAAGGCCAATAGCCTAGAGCGGACTTCTCATCACAAAAGGAGCCTCACTGACTACAAAGGAAATCTAGATTACAATCTTGAAATAAGATTGGACTGCAAGAATAGCTTCTCCTGTGCTTGAGTATAGTTTTGGTTAAGCTCAATGCCAAAGGTCTTAAACCTCTTACAAAAACCCAATTTGATCACCTATGATAGACCAAAACCTCCTACATATGATTAAAACTTTATTCACACATAGATAATCCCATAACCATGACTGACGATCTACAAAGAGATCTTACATTATATTTATACCAACCCAGGACCTAAACAATTGGGTTGGCCACCTAAAAGATAATACATTATGTCCATTACTTAAACCTGCAAACCAATGATAAACCAAGTCAGCCTAAGACCAAACCAACATTAACTAAACAATAGATCCAACTGGTAACACATCATGAGCATCCACCAACACATTACATAAATCTGTCGTTAACCTAGCAAAATAAGATCAGACCTAAAATAGGTCGCCATGAGCCAAATGAAATACCACCAATCATCTAGAACATGAACATGATAACCATCTACATCCTGAAAAACTTCTAGAAGCCGCACCACCACCACTTATCCAATCCATCAAAAGATCTTCAACAAAGCTCTGCCAGTAGAACTCTTACTGGTAACCAAAAGGCTTACTAGAACATATGATAGCTTCTGGATCACCAAATCTAGAACCAACTGAATGTGACACATATCTGAACAAAATGAGTGACCAAACCAAACCAATTCCACCAATCAAAAAATACCGGATACAAATCTCCTGTTCATCATCAAAGTCCAACCACTCTACCAGAATCTGGTAGATAACTAAAGAAGCTAGTGTTGACATCAATGGCAAACATCAATGCAACACATAATCAATTCCTCCAAATTGCCAACATTGAGACTATCAGTAGCCTCTTTCTCCAGTATTATCATGGTCTTTGTAGCTTCCTTGAGGTCGAGAAGATCCTGAGGCATAGGTACCTCCATAGCCTTGGTGCTTTGTCTAGTCCTCCTTATAGTGCAAGGGATATCCTTGGAGCTAGAGACCCCAACATCCATCTCCAGATCCACAAAGTTCATGTCATTGTGCATCATCTCTAATCTAGCCACCATAGCTGACATATTGGTAGTAGACACTCTCAGGATAGCCGCACTATTCTCCTTGATCTTCTTGAGAGCAATCTCAATTTTCTGCATTTTCAGGCTAATCTCCCCAAACTTTTCATCATATCTATTCTTAAAAATCTCAATAGCCTCACCATTTTTCTTAAGGCACTCCAACATCATTCTTTTTTAATCTTATTTCCATAGGGCAGACTCATTTTCTCTTTGAATCACATCCTTTCCCCTTGTCCTTAATTATCACCTGGCCCTCTTTCTCCACAACCCCTTCAACCCTTTCCAACTTAGCTAAGGTAGTTCTCTACTTGAGAAGTAGAGTCTTAATTTCATGGAACATGAAATGTTGGAAGCGGTACAAATCAACTGAGGTACTTCTAGTAGCTCACAAAATATCAAGCATCATTTCAAGCTTGTCTTGTAAGTCTTGGGAATCCAATTCCATCAGTTCTAATTCCTAGTTTTCAGAAGATTTAGGAGGCTTCTCACCCCCCCCCACCATATTAAAATCAGATAAAATTAACCTCTTACCTTTCCCCTTGGGCTTCACCTTGGAACTAGAGATTTCCTCCACCGACGAGACATCATTTTTCTTCTTGGGGATTTTAACCCTCTTCTTAGGGGGGTAGAGGCGATGACCTTAACCTTAGACTTAGAGTCATCAGAACCATCACTAGGGGTGTAATCCTCATCTTTATCTTCCAAACTGGCCTTCACCCTATTAACCCTAGCTTCAAAGTGATCATAAATTAAAAGTATTAAACCCCGATGAGCCAAAAGGCTCGACCTAGGGTTCATAATGTGGTTAGCTAGACAATCATTAAGGGAAGAAACCAAATAATAAGGAAAGGAAACTTTATTCCCATATCTAAAATTATTGAGAAACACAAAATGGTACCTATAAACTTTAGTAAACCTCCCATCAATAGTAACAAATTCCATTATCACTTTCAACATTTTATGCCAAAATATTTTTACTTGGTTGGGAGCGAAGTAAGTTATGTTGTGCTTGACAAGCCTCTCCTTTTCATCTTCATTCTCAGGAAAATATTTCACCACATTGTCAGAGAATTTTCTATCCTCAAAGAATTTGGCCCCTTCCATCGACATACATGTAACCTCTGCAACCAATTTCTCCTCCAACTTCACCATCTGCCCAAACAGAGTGACTTTCTTTTTGTTCCATCCCTTAACAAAGAGTTTGGAAACATGGTCCTTTTTACCATGTAGTTTCTCCAAATACCCTGTTATCACTCCTTTCTGTAATATTCTCCACACTTTTTGTTCTTTCTTCCAACCTTCACAGCTCAACGACTCATTCTGGTTAATATTGCCCCCTATTGTTTCAATGGTTCAAATAACCCCACCTTCACCTGAGAAAAAAGAGACTCTACAATACCAACAGAAAAACATAGAGCCAAGGTAGAGCATACAATTAAACACCCACAAAGTGAGCGGTATAGTCCACCTCACGCAATCTAGAAACTTCTTGCCAGCTCATCCATTGTTAATAAAGCAACTTGATCTAAGGGCCATCATGACATAATAAGGGAGTAACCTTTCCATTAATGTGATCAAAAAATAATTTATCCTTAGCCTCTAAAGACATATTGCTTTCACCTTGCCACATGATAGGGGCCCATAAATTAACTCCTATGTTGGCAAAAGTGTCTACAACCTTATTTTCTTCCCTATAGGTATGAACTATAACACACCTATCCAAGCCTTCAATAATTTTAAGGCTCTCCATAGCTGCCATAGCTTCAGCTATATGATTGGTCTGGGAACCCAAGGGCAGGGCCACCACAGCCAAACAATGCCTTTTAGAATCTCTAACCACTCCCCCCCAGCTGGTCCAAGGTTCCCCTTAGTCGCCCCATCAAAATTGACTTTCACCCATTCCTCCAAAGGGTAATTCCAAACAACATCATCTCTAGATTTCTTTGCTTTGACTTTGCTAATATCATCCTCTAACCCCCACTCCATAGAGATCCTCCTATCCTCCTTATAAATAGAAGTGAAAGGAAGGTAGCATATACCACTACTAATTAATTTCATATTTTCTCTGATGGATCTACACACCTTGTCAAAAATAATCTCAGCTATGCAAAATGACTCCCTAAATATTATGTTGTTGCTTTCCTTCCAAGAATGCCAGGAGACATAGGTAAACAGCAAGGACCAAAACTTTTTGATAAAAGAGTTGGAAGAGGGATACCTCCATTAAACAAAGAAATTCTCCACCTTATCTGGAAAGACCCAAGCAATCTTCCACTTATGCAAAATCATACCCCAAATCTCCACCATGAAGGGGCAATGAAGCACAAGGCGAGAGACAAATTCTTTAACATTGAGACATAAATGACATCTATTCAAAAGCAACAATCCTCTCTTACTTAAATTTTTAGTAGTATGGATTTTATTTTAGAGTAAAAGCCAGAAGAAAATATTAACTTTAGGGGTGAGTTTTTTTATCCAAGCCTTGACCCAAAAAGGAGGATGGGGTAGGGGAGATACCAATTTTCTAACAGTAGAGGCCACAAAGAAGGATCCATTTGGGGTCAACCTCCAAATAAAAAAATATTCAATTAGAGGGTTAACAAGCAAGGATAGCAATGCCTGCTGGATTGGAGACAAGACAACATTAATTTCCTCTAGATTAGCCCAAGAAGAGTTCTTCTAGTAAGAAACAAAACAACCAAATCTAGCTTTGCAAATTTTGACAAAGGGCAATAGATTAGGGCACAAGCAAAGGGGGTTCATAAAAAATCCATACTTCACAAAATCTGATGCTAGAACCCTTACCTAATACCCAATCAGCTCCAACTTTAGCCACCTTTTTAGCCTTGAGAATGTTATTCTAGATGAAGGAACCATGTGGAATGTCATAGGAATGAAAGAAGGACACTGTATTAGGGACACCATAAAGGTATTTGTTGAACCATAATCAATTTAATTCCTTCCTTTCACCATAAGTCCTCCACACCTATTTAGCTAACAAGAAATTGTTAAAGTCTTTAATAGTCCATAAGCCAAGACCCCTCAAAGCTTTAGGTAAGAAAACCTTCTCCCAGGAAACCAAAGGCATCCTTCTCCTATCTTCAACTCCATACCACAAAAATCTTTTTTGAATCTTCTCAATTGCTTCAAAAAATTTGGAGGGGATCATAAATAGACTCAAAGCATAAATAGGAAGATGTTGAAGCAAGGATTTCAGCAACTATAATTTCCCATCTTGATTAAGCAAGGCACCTTTCCATCCTACCATTTTCTTATTGAACCTATCTACAATGGAGCTCCAAAAGGTGATAGGAGGGGTTGATCCCAGTGGAAGACCTAAGTAAATTGAAGGAAAAGCATCCAAAACACATCCAATGATGTCAACAACTTTCCTCTGCCTCCATGGAGGAGTGTTGATGAAGAAGATAGATGTCTTATTCCAATTAATAATCTGACTAGAAGCTTGAGTATAGGTTTGCATGGCACCTTTGAAATATCTCACTTCATGGACAGTAGAAGACCCAAAGAGGATGGTATCATCCACAAATTACTGGTGTGAACAAACAAGATTGGAAGATGAAGGCCTTATTACTTTGATTTCCCCTGTTCTAGTCAACTCTTGAAGATATCTGCTTAATATTTCTACCATGATAGTAAACAAGATAGGGGAGATGGGATCCCCTTGTCTTAAACCTCTCGAAGGCTTGAATAATCTAGAGGGGGAGCCATTTATCATAACAAAGAAAGAAGTAGAGATAAGTTTCCAAGTAATACATGATACTCTATCATCAAAGCCATAAGCTTGGAGGATTCTTCTCATAAAACACCAATCAACTCTGCCATAGGCTTTAGTAAGATCTAACTTAATAAGAAACCCCTCTTTCTTAGAGACATCCAGAGAATGAATATTCTCATGAACCATAAAAAATGGAATCCAAGATTTGCCTTCCCCGAATGAAGCCATTATGTTGTGGGGAGATGAGGGAGGGAAGTACTGCCAGCAACCTAGAAGTGACAGCCTTTGATATAATCTTGTACAGAGAATTACAAAGACTAATAGGTCTAAATTTGTCCAAAGAGTCTTCCCCAGGGATTTTGGGAATAAGAACAAGAAAGGTTGATTTTGCCTCCTTGAGGAGAGATTTAGACCCAAATAATTCCTTAACAACATTAACAATATCATTCTCAACAATGTGCCAAAAGAAATGGAAGAAAAACATGGGATACCCTTCTGGACCAGGGGCTTTATTTCCCTAAAAGGAAAAGACAACCATTTTGATCTCCTCCATAGTAGGAATAGTCGATATGCTTTTATTTTGATCAACCCCAATAAATTTTGGAATATTTTCCAGCAAAGAATCTTGACTTCTCAGACAAAGATTAGACTCATCAGTCAAAAGAGTAGCAAAAAATGGACAGCCTCAACAACTATCTCCTCCTCTTTTTTAATGGCATTTCCATCTCTCACCAACTGGGATATTCTATTTGCAAGTTTGTGTTTCATAGTAGACATATGAAAGTATTTGATGTTTTTGTCCCCCACAGAAAGCCACATGGTGCAGGAGCACCTCTTCAACAAGAAAATCATGGCTCTGAGGATGAATACTAGGATCATAGTGTTTGTCATAGTGTCTTGTGTTTATGCAAATTTCATGTATTCAATAAGGACCCTACCATGTAAACCCATGTCACTGATTAGGCAATTTGATAAGCCAATTAGGACAATGTGGTCAATAGGGGTAGTAGAATGTTTGGTTTTGTGTTTGATAGGTTTTTAGGATGTTTTAGGAGTGTTTGGTTGATCCAAGTGTGTGGATCCCAACCTTAGAGAGTTTGACAACTTTTTATGCAAAAATGCAACTTTTGAGTGCAAAAGTGCAACTTTTCAAAATGTGATTGATGTAAGCCTCTCAACAACTCTAGACTCTGCCAAATTTGGTTGGTAACCATTGGAGAGGGATATATACCTTTTGGATATGATTCTCAAGGTTGGGTTTGATTTTGGATTGAATTTTGGAAAAAATAAAATACTAAAAATTTGAGTTTTCCCAGAAATTTTGAGTTTACAGAGGTTGTACGTCCTTGACAGGCTTGAATCTGACAAAATCAATCATGTAATATATGGATAAATGAACTAGCTTTCATTTGGCAGTGGTTTGAGGACTTGATCATTTGTGAGTAGTGAGAAACCCTTGTTTTACTGACTGTAACCTGGAAAACCAAGGTTTGGCTAGGGTTTCGCCAAATAATGGCCATACCTTGCATCTCCTTCCTCTAAAAGTTCTTTCCTTTGGTGGAATGCAATATTGGCTAGTTTATGTTAGGATTTCCATGGGTTTTTGTAGGGGAGACTTGGTTTTGTGGAATTTGAAGCTAATCTAGGTAGACATCTCCATGTGACTACCTTAAGCAAATTTAGGACAGTCACCATAAAATCTTATAGCGATGGATTCCAAGCATGTTACCCTAGAATTAGAGGTTATTCATCATTCCCCACATGCTCATAACATTGTTTTTTCAGTTGGGATACTAGTAATGGGGGTTTCTTTGTAAATTAGGCCTAATCGCCCTAATCAGGTCTCTAGGCTTCTAAGGCGTCCAGACCCTTAGGTTGCAGATCTTACCAATCAATTTTGGGGGATGAGTGTAACTCCCAAAAGGGTATCTAGAATGGTGAGTAGGCTGTTAGAGTGTGTGGAATATTTTGGAGTTAAGGTCAGTTCTCTCACTAAATAGGGATACTAGCCTAGGGGGTAGGTTTCCAAAGTAGGTATAAGGATTTGAAGACAAAACCCTAAACCAATGTTTGGAATAGTCCGTAATAGTCATGAATTGACCAAGTCCAAAATATTCAAGAGAAGGAGTCACTGGTGAGGCGTGTTTGATAATTTGAAGCCATTTACTCATCTTGAGTAGGTGTTAGCTTGAGTAGTGGAGAGTAGTTCAAAACCTTAAGATGTGGAGTCCTTCCTTGTAGGGTCATTTTTTTATTTTGAAGGGTCAGGACCTAACCTTTTGGACTTGTCCTTAGGTGATAAGGAGGCTTCTACATCAAGTGGTATTAGAGCATAGGAGTGTTCTTTGGATAGAAGAAGAAGACAAGATGTCAGAGGAAGAGGGATCCTAGGAAATCCCATCAAGAATGACCAATGTTGAGTTGGTTGTCTTGGTGAAGAAGGAGATGGAAAAGAGTAGAGTAGTCAAGGCTGAGAATTAGGCCTTTAGAGATGAAATGGACCAGTTGAAGGAAAAAGTGGAGAGGGGAGAAAGAGACTTTGGAAGTGTTGAAGAAAGGGATGAAGAGGATATCCCTAGGCAGGAAGAACAAGAGGTTCCTGCAGACCAGAAACCCCTGATGAGTGTCCTCAAGTCCATGGAAAGAAGAACTATGGATGTGAAATTTGATCTGCTAGTGTTTGTATGTAAGATGGAACCAGATACAGTGATGGATTGGATAGACACCTTGGACAATTTCTTTAAGAGTGAAGATATACCAAAGAACCAAAGGGTGAAGATGGCCCAATCCAAAATGAAAGGGGCTACACTAACTTGGTGGACTTTCATCCAAGATGAGAGGGTGAAAGAGGGGAAAAGAAAAGTTGCTACTTGGAAGAAGATGATGGCTTTGGTGAAGGAATCCTATGTTCCAGTGGACTATAATGTCCAATTGCATAAGAGAAGACAAAACTTGAAGCAGAAGGAGATGGATGTGAGTTCCTACATAGAGGAGTTCATGAAGTTGTGTGTGAAGACCAATGTAAAGGAGAGTGAATATGAGAAGGTGTTGAGATATCTCAATGGACTGAGATTTTCCATCCGAGAAGACTTGAATCTCCACACCCTGGAGATAGTCCAAAAATGTTTTGAGTTGACACTCAAGGTGGAGGAGAAACTAAAGAGAAGACAAGAACAAAATGGCAGAGGCGAAAGAGGCCCTTTCAGAGGTAGAGGAAATGCTTTTGGATACCAAGGTGAGTCTAATCAAGAAGGAACCAAAGGAGAGAGCAATTACAACCAAGGAGGAGGCTACAATCAAAGAGGGAACTTTAGGGGTAGAATACCATCCTCTAGAGGAAGATACCAAGGTAGAGGACCTCCTAGATGCTACAACTGCAACCAAGAGGGGCACATGGCCAATAGGTATCTGGAGAAGGCTACAAGCTCCATGGGAGAAAGGAGGAGCAACTTGGTGCAGGAATCTAATTGCCAAAGCGTGGCAAGTGCAAAAACCTATCAAAGTGTTAATTGTCCTAATAGCTATGGCTACCCTAAAAGAGGAGAGGCTCTGATGATGAGGAGAGTAGTAACCACCATGAAGGTACTTGATAAGGAGCCCCCACAAAGAAAGTCTCTTTTCAAAACTACCTGCAAGGCAGAAAGAAAGGTATGCAAGGTCTTGATAGACTCTGGGTCTACTGAAAATTTTGTGTTTCTTGAAATGGTAGAGAAGATTAAGTTGAGAAGATTGCCACATTCTTACCCCTATAAGGTCTCATGGCTCACCCAAGGTCAACAAGAAGTGGTAGAAGAGAAGGTTTGGGTAAAGTTTTAGATTGGATCATATAAGGACAAATTGCTATTTGATATAGCCAAGATGGATGCATGTCATCTCTTGTTTGGGAGACCATGGTAGTTTGACTTGAAGGCTTATCATGATGGGGTGAGAAACACCTATTCAATCACCAAAGATGGCAAGGTGGTAGAGCTTTTACCCCTGATGGAGAGTGAGATAGAACATAAAGAAAAAGATGCCAAAGTATTGTTAGTAGAAGGAAAGCAGTTCATGAAGGATATTACAGAGAAGGGTGTAGTTTGTTATGCCCTCATCCCTAAGTCCAAGATGAAAAAGAAGGAGCAGTTTGCAGAGAGGAAAGAAGAAGGACAGAGGCACATAGACCCTACACTCAGATAGTTACTTGATAAGTACAAAGGCATCATCTCTGATGGAATGCCAAGATCCTTGCGACCAATGAGAGACATCAGTCATTGCATAGATCTGATCCCTAGATCTACCTTACCAAATAAAGAAACATACAAGCTTAACCTAGATTAGAATGCAAATATGGCAAGACAAATTGAGGAATTTCTTGAATCAGGGCTAATTGGAAAAATCTTAATCCCATGTGAAATATCGACATTCCTTGCACCTAAGAAAGAAAGAACTTGGAGGCTATGCATAGACTCAAGGGCCATCAACAAGATAACTATAAGGTATAGGTTCCCAATCCCTAGGATAGAGGATTTACTTGATTTCTTGGGGAGTGCTAAATATTTCACCAAAATGGATCTAAAAAGTGGATACCATCATATTAGAATAAGGCTAGGGGATGAATGGAAAACAACTTTTAAAACCAACAAGGGGTTGTATGAATGGAAAGTCATGCCATTTGGGTTGTCCAATGCCCCTAGTACCTTTATGAGGTTGATGAATGAGGTCTTGGTGGAGTTCATAGGCAAGTTTATGATAGTATACCTTGATGATATTTTGATTTTTAGCCACAAAAGGGAAGAGAACCTCAAACACATAGATATGGTCCTCAAAAGTTTACATGACGAGAAGCTAATGATAAATTTGGATAAGTGTTTGTTCATGCAAGAGGATATCATCTACTTGGGCTTTGTAATCATCGAAGTGCCATATTGTCTTGGCCTACACCTAAAACTATGAATGATGTATGGAGTTTCCATGGTTTAGAAATTTTTTATAGGAAGTTTATAAGAGGATTTAGTCATGTTTGTGAACCCATTCTTGAAACCATAAAAGGAGGACAAAAGTGCAGGTTTAGTTGGACCAAGGAGGCAGATGACTCATTTGAAATATTGAAGAAGAAAGTTGCAAAACAACTAGTCCTTACCCTACCAGACTTCAACAAGATATTTTAGGTGGAATGTGATGCAAGCCACATGGCTATTAGAGAAGTACTCAGTTAGGAAGAAAGGCCAATTGCCTTTTTTAGTGAAAAACTAAATGATTCCAAGAGGAGATACTCATCCTATGACTTGGAGATGTATCCTTTGGTTCAATAATTAAAGAAGTGGAGGCACTATTTATTGCCTAAAGAGTTCATAGTTTTTACTAATAACCAGGCTTTAAGCTTCATAAACAGTTAAGAGAAGTTACACCACTAGCACATGAAGTGGGTAGAGACCCTACAAGCTTTCACCTTTAACCTCAAACACACTGAGAAGGAGGGTCTTAACCATCAACCAAATCAAAATGGAAAGTGTTGGAATTGACTCCTTGAAGAACATGTATGATGCTAATGAATACTTTAAAGAGATCTACAAGGTATGTGAGTCTTTTGGTGATCGGTATCATGTTGAATTTTTTGAATTTATGATACAAGAGGGATTGCTATTTAAAGGTGGAAAATTATGCATTCCTAAGTGTTCAATGAGACTGAATATCATTAGGGAGAAGCATTGTGGAGCAATGGTAGGTCATTTTGGTCTTGACAAGACCCTTGATATTATGAAAAGACACTACTACTGGCCTAATTTGCAAACAGATGTAAGGAAGTTTGTGGAGACATGTGTAATCTATCAAAAAACCAAGGGAAAATCCACCAATGTAGGCTTGTACCAACCCTTACCCATTCCTTCTAGGCCATGGGAGAGCATAAGTATAGATTTTGTATTGGGTCTACCTAAGATAGGGAGAGGATTTGATAGTGTTTTTGTAATGGTGGATAGATTTAGCAAAATGGCTCATTTCTTGCCATGTAAAACCTCTTGTGATGCTTCATATGTTACAAACTTGTTTTTCAAAGATATAGCCTGGATACATGGGTTGCCACTAAACATAGTTTCACACAGGGATGTGAAGTTCATAGGTCACTTTTGGAGGACTCTTTGGAAGAATTTGGGAACTAACCTAGATTTCTCATTAGCCTACCATCCCCAAATGGATGCATAAACTAAAGTTGTCAATAGGTCCTTGGGGAGCCTATTAAGATGTTTGACAAGACAACATGGAGAAAAATGGGACAATATACTATCACAAGTATAGTTTGCATACAATGACACCATAAATAGGAGTACCGGGAAGTCTCCTTTACAAATTGTGTATGGCATCCACCCAAGAGGTGTGTTAGAGTTGAGGGAGTTACCTAAAGAATAATCCATTAGTTCAAAGGGTGAAGCTTTTGCATCAGCCATAAAGGAAGTCCATGACCAAGTGAAATCTCATCTCCAACAATTAGCAGTGAAGTACAAGGCTTATGCTGACAAGAAAAAGAGAGATGTACAATTTGATGTTGGGGATTTGGTATGGGCACATTTGAAAAAGGAGAGACTCCCAAAAGGCAAATACACCAAGCTCATGTAGAGGAAGGTTGGACCATATTAGATTTTGAAGAAATGTGGGCAAAATGCTTATGAAATCCAACTTCCTCTTGATCTTGGATTGTCACCCATTTTCAATGTGTGTGATCTTACACTTTTTAAAAGTGATGGAAATGAAGTTGAGGAACCAATGCTGGCTGTAGCAGATGATGATAGTCCACGGCATGATTCACCAAAGTTGAGCAAGGTTCTAGACACTAGAATCACAAAGAGGACAAGGAACAAAGAGTACATTGAGTAGTTAGTGGCTTGGTAGGACAAACCAGACTTTGAGGTAGTTTGGATGATAGATAAACAAATTTCCAACCATGGTGCAAATCTCCAAACTCTGATCTCAAGTGGGCTTGAGATCTCTTCTCCTGGGGAGTATGGTGCAGGAGCACCTCTTCAATAACAAAATCATGGCTCTGAGGATGAATACTAGGATCATAGTGTTTTTCTTAGTGTCATGTGTTTATGCAAGTTTCATGTATTCAATAAAGACCCCACCATGTAAACCCATGTCACTGATTAGGCAATTTGATAAGCCAATTAGAACAATATGGTCAATACGGGTAGTAGAATGTTTGGTTTTGTGTTTAAAAGGTTTATAAGATGTTTTAGGAGTGTTTGGTTGATCCAAGTGTGTGGATCCCAACCTTAGAGAGTTTGACAACTTTTATGCAAAAATGCAACTTTTGAAAGTGCGACTTTTGAGTGCAAAAGTACAACTTTTCAAAATGTGGTTGATGTAAGCCTCTTAACAAATACAACCTCTTCCAAATTTGGTTGGTAGCCTTTGGAGAGGGATATATACCTTTTGGACATGATTCCCAAGGTTAGGTGTGATTTTGGATTGAAGTTTGAAAAAAATAAAATACTGAAAATTTTGAGTTTTCCCACAAATTTGGAGTTTACAGAGGTTGTACGTCCTTGATCGGCTTGAATTTGACAAAATCACTCATGGAGCATATGGATAAATGAACTATATTTTATTTGGTAGTGTTTTTAGGACTTGATCATTTGTGAGTAGTGAGAAACCCTTGTTTTACTGATTATAACCCAGAAAACGAGGGTTTGGCTAGGGTTTCACCAAATAATGGCCATATCTTGCATCTCCTTCATCTAGAAGTTATTTCCTTTGGTGGAATGCAATATTGGCTAGTGTAAATTAGTATTTCCATGGGTTTTTGCAAGGGAGACTTGGTTGTGTGGAGTTTGAAGCTGATCTATGTAGGCATCTCCATGTGACTACCTTAAGAAAATTTAGGATAGTCACCATAAAATCTTATAGCGATGGATTCCAAGAATTTAACCCTATAATTAGACGTTATTAACCATTCCCCACATGTTCATAAAAAAAAATTTGTAGTTGGGATACCGGTAATGGGAGTTGCTTTGTAAAGTAGGCCTAATCGCTCTAATTAGGTCTCTAGGCTTCTAAGGGGTTCAGACCCTTAGGTTACGGATCTTGCCAACCCATTTTGGGGGATGTGTGTAGCTCTCAAAATGGTATCTATAATGGTTATTAGGTTTTTAGAGTGTGTGGAATATTTTGGGGTTAAGGTCAGTTCTCTCACTAAATAGGGCTACTAGCCTAAAGGATAGGTTTCCAAAGGAGATATAAGGATTTGAAGACAAAACCCTATACCAATGTTTGGAAAGTCCTTAGTAGTCATGAATTGACCAAGTCCAAAGTCTCCAATAGTAGGAGTCATTGGTGAGGCATGTTTGAGAAGTTGAAGCCATTTACTCATCTTGAGGAGGTGTTAGGCTTGAGAAGTGGAGAGTAGTTCAAAACCTTAAAATGTGGAGTCCTTCCTTGTAGGATCATTTTTGTGTTTTGAAGGGTGAGACCCTAACCTTTTGGACTTGTCCTTAGGTGATAAGGAGGCCTCTGCATCACCACAACACTCTTGACCTTTGTCTCCAGAATTCTTCCTTGTTGGCAATGATACTATGATATCTGGCAAGGATTTCATTTTCTTTAGCTCATGAAACAGACTTAAATCCCTCTTTCTGAATACTATCCTGAACCTATTTTAACTCCATTTGTAAAGATGAATTAGTAGCAAAAATGTCTCCAAAGACCTCTTTATTCCAAGATCTGACATTGTCCTTAACAAATCTTAAATTTTTAACAACTTTAAACATCACAATGCCCTCTACACTAATATTCCACCATCTAAAGATATTTTCCTCCAAGGAAGGGTGAGATAACCACATTTTCTCAAATCTCAAAGGAAATTTGTTTTTTTAATGAGAGCATCAATAGTGAAGGATATGGGGAAATGATTCGACCTGACTATGTTGATAGTAGATAAAGAATAGTGGTATTTTGAGAGCCATTCATTGGAAATCAGAGATCTATCCAACCTAACCTGGATCAATTCATCACCATCCCTCCTGTTAGACCAAGCATAGGAAGCCCCTTGCAACTCTAAATCAAAAAGAGCCAAGTTATTGATAAACTCCAAAGATCCACTTTTTTGTCCAAGTGTGCTTGAGATCCCCCAAACTTTTCTACTTCCTGGAGAGGGGTATTAAAATCTCCCATAATCAACCAACTTTCATGAACAAAAAATCTTCTCTTCTCCTCAATATTTCTCCAAAAATTATACCTATCGGCCTTCATATTGGGGGTGTAAATATTAGATAAAATCCAATAGAAGTCATCCCTTGTATGGTTTAATCTCACAGCGATCAAGTTACAATCTACTTCAATAACTTCGCCCCCAATGGATTTCTTGTTCCAGAAGATAGAAAACCACCAGAAGCACCATTAGAGTTGCTACTAGTAGCACCTCCAAATTTGAAAAGGTTAACTTTTTCCACTTTTTCTTTACTCATCTTAGTTTCTTGAATTAAAACAATATCTGACTTATGGTCTCTTACCAAATTCTAGAGAATATCTTGTTTGTGGTGGCCATTAAGGTCCCTAATGTTCCACAAAATAATCTTGATTTTTTACTTGGGGAACATGTT
Organism: Cryptomeria japonica; assembly: GCF_030272615.1. NCBI lineage: Eukaryota > Viridiplantae > Streptophyta > Pinopsida > Cupressales > Cupressaceae > Cryptomeria > Cryptomeria japonica. The sequence goes on along the minus strand of NC_081415.1, from coordinate 189,645,013 downwards.
TCCCAGATAGTCTGTTGGCTCCCATCAAAAAAGTTTTATTTTCTTCCAAATTCTCTATGCCATCTAGCAGGTTTCCTACCTGGTGCAGATTTAGAATGCCCAACATCCACTTTAGCCCTAGTTCTGATTTGCACCTCACTATTAGGACCCATTTTCTTATTTTTCTTTCTTCCAACCAATGTAAAAGATTCATCATCTTCTTCTCCTTTTCCTGCAAATCTTTTATCATCTTGATCTTGGCAGATTCCCCCACTGTAACCCAGAATATGGGGATTCTCCTTAAGGGCATTAGAGTTCTTCAATTTGACTAAGTCTTAAGATCCCAAACCATCCAACCCATTAAGAGGAAAATGAGTTTCAGGGACGACAGACGTCCCACTATCCAATATTGGATCTACTCCACTATTTGGTAGAACCTCAATTTCTTCTTCTTCAAGATTATTTGCCTCTTTATTATCCTCATGATCAAGATTTGGGATAGGATTAAAACCTTGAGGAAGGGAAGAGCAGTCATCACTAGTAGGTTTAACTCCCTCAACCCTTAGATCTTCTAATAGGTGCATTTGAGATACTTGTTTGTCTATAGAAGGGGCATGCTCATGCACCATAGTATTTTCCATTTTACCCTTAGCAGAGCTAATAGAGGTCGGGGTTGAATTCTCCTTTTTCTATTGCATCTCCCCTTGAGAGATACCATAACCTTTATTTTGTTTCTCCCTCCAGATATGTTTATGAGACCCTTTTCTATTAGGTGGGTTCCTCTAAATTCTAGGATAACCCCTTGCCTAGTATCCCTCCTTTTTGCAATGGAAGTAAACAAAGGGTAAGGATTCATACTCTATAGCTTGCACACATTTCCCCAACTTAGAGAAAATATCAATTGATGATGGTAGATCAGTATTCTGATAGACATTTACACAGATCCTGGCATACACCAGCCTTTTTCTAGCTACAGTCATTGAGTCTATGGCAAGAAGATCACCAAAGGAACTGGCAATGCCCTTGAAGAAGTCTTCAAACCAAAACTCCATCAGCAAACCAATCAGCCTAACCTAGATAGGAGCTAAGTCAAAAAAGGAATCATTTAACTCCTGATTTGGGGACCATTTTCTTAAGGAAAGTGAAGATCTCCCAACCATCCAAGGACCTCCACACATAACACCTTCCAAATCTTCCTAACATGAAAAGTTGAAGGAAAAAAACCCTATAGGCATCCCAGAGATTTCAACTTGGCCTTTCAATCATCATTTCTTTTTTATGAAGTCTCTCACCACATCAATATTAGGTATTGGACCAATAAATTTTCCAACTAAGGTGAAGGCCATTAATTATATATTATGATCAATGACAACATTGAGAATGGAGATAGAAAACTTACCCGTTGCCTTGTCTGATAAGTCTGAAACACTAGGAAAGGAATATTTTCCAATGGGTTTTGACCCAAGTATTATGGCCCTAGATCCAACTATTCTAGCCCAAGATCTCGAGGAATCCTTCTGTACAACATTCTTTTCCTACTCAGGTCCCTCTTTGGAGATTCCCTCCTAGTTAGAGACTCCTTCACATGATTCCCCTTTATCTCCAAGGTCAAAAGGAGGGTCCCTAAATGGGTCCCCTTCCCTTTTGCTATCTCCATCTGCATGTAATTTAACATTTGTATTTGAATCCTTCTATCCATGTAATGAAAGTGCAAATAATCCAAGACAGATACCAGAACTAGCTTTCTCGCCCAGCTCTATTCAAAATGTCAAAAGCATATGGATGTTACAACAAAAGGCTAAATAATATTTTTGAAAGTGCAAGTGTAAATGTTGATGAAAGTATCACAAAAGATTCAAAAACTGTAGCGGGATATGAATCTAATGAGCCTGAAGAAGAGAAAAAGAAAGAAGAAAGAAGAAGTGAAGAAATGAATGATCAAGATGCTCTGACATCTACATCCAAGACTCCAAGATATTGAAGAACACAAGTGATCACTGAGAGGGGGGTGAATCAGTGATATTCAAAAAATTTAAACCAAAAAGTGCAAAAGTTGAAGATGCAGATAAGATAGAAACACACACACAAATCAAACTACACGAAACAAGATGTATGAAGAAAATCAAATGTGGGAAAAAGCTCAATGAGAATAGCTACTGGAATTTGCTACTCCAATCCAGCCTCACAATAAAATCACTGATTACAATATGTTTAGGGAAACAACCCAAGGAGTACCAACCCTTGATAATTTTTGAGCACCAACCCTTGCTGATTTTGAGAACCAACTCAAGGAGCACCAACCCTTTCTTTGAGTACCCACTCAGAGAAATACAATAAATAAATATTCAATAACAATTAAGCACCTTGCTACAAATAAAATTTTGTCTCACAATCTATTCTTTACAATTGATATTGACTCGATTGTCCTCTATTCTAAGATTCTATTATCTACTCTCTGATCTCTGTTGTTGATTCCACCACTCTGATCTCTTTTTTGAAAACTCCTCTTTTTCTATCCCACTTTGTATGTAACTCTTTCTGCAAGGTTATTGACTACTTAGATGTCGTGTTATATGCACCTTCAGGAGGAACTTCTTTATTAATTCTCTATTTTTTCTTCACTTCTCTGTAATCTACCTTTTTCACTTACTCACACTTTTTGCATGCCATCAAAAAACTTGTTCAACATCATCTCAAAAAAACATGCCCACTACCCTTTCACATTCAATACATTTTACTTGGCAATAGTCTCCATTCTTCAAGGGTGTTTCCCTCCAAAATGTAACAGGTTTTTCCAGCTAGACTTTCCCTCTAGAAAATGCATTCCGCAAAGGATTTCCCTCCAAAAAAAAATTTTGAACTAAAATCCCGCTAACAACTCTTTCCCTCTTTTAAATTTTGATCATGACTAGAAATCAAGATCTTTGATACAAATGCATCTTGCCAATTCAATGTCCAAACAAAAAGGAATGATTCTTATTTGTCCACTCAGCATTCACATCTTATTAGCCACATGGCGAATGGTGAGACACATCAACAACTCCCTCTACTTACAAAAATTCCATGTTTAGAAGAAATCCATGATGAATTTGCAGGCTGCACAAATGTCTTCCGTGGGTAGCATAACACACGTGTTATACTCATTTTGAAACGACAACTCTTCCTTCATGCGGGCTGGTGGGATAATGTGACATCTGGCATTTTCAATAACCCACACCATTTATTCTTAGGCCTTTTACCCTTGCAGGATAGCAGGATGCATCTATCCTCTTCGTATTTTTACTTTGCACAACCATCACTTCTCCCTCTTCAATACCACGAGGTAGTGGGAAACTCTGTTTTCTTTGTTTTTATGTAACTCTACAAGGTTATCATACTCCTATATAACATGTCACGGGATAGAGGAATAACCTTAGGCTTCTACCTTCTTCGTTATCATGTATAGCAATCTTCTACTAAGATCCTTGTCATGGGATAGCAGGGGCATATAATTTGTCATGTTATTGACTTCTTTGTCACAGTTTAGCGTTACGCCACAAGAACTTCTGACTCCCATTTAACTTGTCACCAAGACCAAAAAACTGTCTCACCAAATGAAGATATTTTGATGTAACACAAAGGGGCAGCCAAAGGGAGAAATGGTCTTGCCGAAAGGCAGACTTACACCAAAATCAAGCATGTTGGTCAAACATCCACTCCGTCTCACTGAAAAAAGAGAGTCTATTGGTATAGCTTATAAATGACTTCATATCCTAAAATGGGTCACAACGATAGACCATGTCTAATTGAAATAGAAGATGTCATTGAGATAGAAATACAGTCATGCCAAAAAAGTGCCAAACAAAGGATTTTTAAGATTTCTCGACTTATAACTCATAGTGATAACCTGCATGTTATTGACAACTACGACTAATACTCCCTGTAACTGCATGTGACTAACATAGCGTGTTATACACAACTGCAACTCTTTTTCTGAGTTAGACCAAATTTCACAATGCCTTACCAACTCAATAGCTAATGACTTCTTCATCCAATTTCCATTCCCAATACCACCTCCCATACTTGCCTTCTATATGTCCATATGGGACTAACATAATGTGTTATATGATATTGCAATAACACTTTTGCCAACCTATCAATTTGATCTCTCTAGATCTTCTCAATTATTTACATCAATGACAAACAAATGCCAACTATTGGTTAGCATATTTGTCCTTCTTAAATACCTTTGAAAAATGACTCACAAATGCCCAAATTGAAAGACAAAAAGAAGAACCAATAGTTGATTCTGTTGGCAAATGCACACTCCAATGAGAAATTGTAGGTGATTGAAGGTTTTTTCATTGATGGCAACCTTGCAATCATATGACAGCGACAAGACAAAGATATTGGCACCGACACCGATAAACTGACTCTACACTGGCATACAGAACACCGGCAGTGAAAGGAAGGATACCAGCACCTTGGCCGACTTCAATTTTGTTTAAAATGTATTTTTCTAATTAATTGTAAAATCATTGTAAGCTGACATGGTGAGTTGTAATATAACTCATATATGTATGAGATCATTGTAGATCATCTTGTAGTAAGGAGATAGGCAAAATTATGTAGACCTAATATGTGAATTATTGGTTAAGGGTTTATGCATGTAGCATAGCTTAAACTGGTACTGAACCTGGCATAGCAGATGCTAATCTGAAGTAGTATAAGACATTGGATTTTTATAATCCTTTTGTAAGTCAGTGTGACTTCTTTTTTAATTGAGCAATGAGCTCTAGGCACTTGGTCTTCCTGAATGTGCAAGCCCCTATTGTAAAAGTAATATTCTCTTATTGGCCAAGAAGTGAATATTGTGGGTCACAAATCCCACCAATATTTTTCCCACACCAGGTTTCCTCATTAAAATACTATGTTATGGTGTGCTTCTCATGTTGTTGTTATTATTCTTAGTTATTGCATTACTTCTAGTTTATCAGTACATAGTTTTGATATGCTTTTCATGTTTTAAGTCAAGTAAATTTATATACCGGTTAGATACTGATTCACCCCCCCCTCTCAGTATCTTTGGGAATCCTTCTTGGTATTTTGGTATGGTTTTATCATTTATGTCAACACCTACTAAACCTTATCAACTCTAGCACTTTGGAGAATCAACAACATTCACCAGCAAGCAAATGACTCATGCACAGTCACTGGTATCTGGTACACCAACATGATATAATGATCACCAACACTTGGAATGGCATGGAAAAAACTTGGTTATGTCGAAGACATCGTTTGAACACTTTGTCTTGAAGATTTGTTTATTATCATATTCATATTTGCATATTTGCTGTTACCGACAAATAGGTCTAGGTTATACACTTTCAGGCTTATCTTTTTCAGATCAGCACAACATGCTATGGAGATGTTTTATTATTGTTGTAAATGCATCAAGCCAACATGTTGAATCAGTTATTACCTCAGATAGTGTTTTAATTGTAAATTGATTTTATTGTAATATCCTTTAGATCTGACCTACTAAAATTGGTCTTAGGTTATGGTATAAATATAAGATCTTATTTGTAAGATCGAATGTGGAATGTGAAAAAAGATTGTGTGAAGGTATATGTGAGAATAAGCAAAGCTATACATGCAAACATCATTTGAAGGTGATGCAAGGTTTTTGTGAAAGCATATTAGAACTACACCAGTACTGAATCTAGCATATGAAGATGCTATTTTGAGCAGTACATCCTTATTGGATTTAACCATCCAATTGTAGTTAGTGTGACTCCTATTTTGTGTTTGAGCAGTGAACTCTAGGCGCTTGGCCTTTCTGCATGTGCAAACCCCATTTGTATACACATACTATCTACAGTAGTATCATCTGATTGTGGGTAAGATTTCCCACCGTGGTTTTTCCCCTTACATGGTTTCCACGTACAAATATTGGCATTATGTGTTGTGGATGACTTTGTCCTTTTGTTTCATGCATTAATCTTTACTGGTATTGCAATTAACTGATAAAACTGTCTACCAGTATAATAGATTGGTTTACCAGTATTAAACATTAAGTTGGTTAAACTATTTTTGGTTTGAATTTATTTGACAATTGATTCACCCCCCCTCCCCCCTCTCAGTTGTCTCTCGGACTGAACAATTGGTATCAGAGCCTAGTCCTCTTTTGCAGAAGTTTAACAACTTGAGCAGATCCAATGTCTACTAACTATTTCAGGAAGGACAATCCTAAACTTGATGGAACCAACTATGGCATATGGAAGATCAAAATGGAGACACATTTAAATTGCATTGGAAAGGACATCTGGGATGTTACAAAGAATGGCTATACTACTCCTACTCAGAATCAACCTAATCCACCTAACTTGACTAAAGATGAGGAAAATGATTGGAAAGCAAGAGAAGCACTTTTGAGTGCATTAACAGATCAGAAAATCATGGGATTATCATATAGATCAACTACTAAAGCTATTTGGGATCATTTGGAAACACTGAATGAAGGAGATTCCACAGTCAAAATTGCAAAACTTGAAAGCTTCTAGGTTGAAAATCTGAAAATGGAAGAAGATGAAAGGATTTCTACTTTTATGGAAAGAGTTAATGAAATTATTTCAGGTATTAAATGTTGTGGAGGAACCTTAAGTGAAGATGAAATTATTTCAAAAGTTTTAAGAGGATTGCCACGAGCATATAAAATGAAGGTTACTGCTATAAATGAGCTAAGAATAATGCCTAATACATTAGCAACTTGGGATACATTGATTGGAAAACTCTCAGCTTTTGAAATTGAGGAATTTGGTCTTGTTGCTACTATAAAGATAGATTTAGCTTTTAAGGCATCAACATCATCTACACCATCATTTGACAGATCTGATTGGCAAGCCTTTTATGCAAGAGAACTTGAGGAAAGCAAGAGAGAAAATGAAGAACTTGAAGAACTTGAAGTACTATTTGCAAGAAAAATGCCTAAAGGCTCAGTAGGAAGTAAGTATGAAGGTAAAGCACCCTTTAAATGCTTTAACTATAATAAGATTGGTCATATGGCTTCTAGATGCCCTGATAGACATGCTAGACTAAGAGAAGAAGCTAGAAGAACATACAAGCCTAACCCTAAATATCAGACATACTAATTTAAGAAGAATAAAGACAAATCTTGTTATCTTACTGATGAAGGAGTGACTGATGATTCTCATGAGGAACCGATAGACAATGGATGGGTTTTTGTTGCTATAATAGAAGATCAACTGGCACCTACTATTTAACCAGTAGAGCAGGCCCTGGCAGCTAAATTTGAAGTTAAGGATGAATGGATCATTGATTCAGGATGCTCATATCATATGACTAGTGATAAAAGTAAATTCTTGACCTTTCAGGAATATAATGGAGGTCTAGTGAGATTTGGAAATGATAAAGCTTGTTTGATCAAAGCTAAAGGTACAATATCTCTTGATGGTAAGCATAACACTGGCAATGTCTACTATGTTGAAGGTTTAAAGAATATTCTTTTGAGTGTTGGCCAATTAGTTGAAAAAGGATTTCAGTTACAATTAAAAAATGGAAAATACAAAATCATGAATAGAACTGGTTTGAAAATTGCAATCAGTAATCAAACTAGAGGTAATATCTTTCATTTGAATAACAATAAAAAGACATGCTTGATTCAACATATTGATGAAATTTGGCTACGGCATAAGAGACACTGTCGTGTAAATTTTGATTGCATGGTAAAAATTACTACAACTAAGGCAGTTAGAGATTTACCTAAAATTGTCAAACCTCACAATACAGTATGTAAGGAATGTCAATTTGGAGAACAAGTTAGAGCTACTTTCAAAAGTATTCTAGAAAAATCCCATAATGCTCTTGACTTAATTCATATTGATTTATGTGGTCCAGCTAGAACTAAAAGTTTACAAGGTGATAGATATTTCATGAAAATCATTGATGACTATTCTAGAATGTGTTGAGTTACTTTTCTTAGAGAAAAATCAGAAGCACTTGGGAAGTTCAAACTATTCAAAGCAATGGTAGAGAATGAAACCAGTAAGAAAATCAAATGTCTAAGATCAGATCAAGGAGGAGAATTCACATCTAAGGAATTTAATACATTTTGTGAAGTAAATGGAATCACAAGATAGCTATCAGCACCCCGGACACCACAGTAGAATGAAGTTGTTGAAAGGAAAAATAGAACTATCTTGGATGCAGCAAGAAGTATGTTATCTAAAGAAAATCTACCACATTTGTATCAGAGAGAGGCAATAAGTACAGTGGTCTATACATTCAACAAAGTGCACATCAAAGGTGAAACCGGTAAGACCCCTCATGAACTATGGTTTGGTATTACTCCTACTCTTAAATATTTCAGAATATTTGGAAGTAAATGCTATATTAGAAGGGATGAATATATTGGCAAATTTGATCCTAGAAATGATGAAGGAATATTTCTTGGTTATTCATCTAAGAGTAAGGCATATAGATGTTTTAACAAAAGATTGCAGAAAATTGTTGAAAGTACAAATGTGAAGATTGATGAAAAATTTAGAGGAACTTCATGGTATATAGACTTTGTATCGGCAACAAAAATTCTAACAAATAAACCTTCACTAAACCCACAGGTATAGAATGAAGATCTAGTTACATCGGTATCATCTGACAATTCCATAGTAACTAAGGAACAACAGAAAATGAAGACACCCTGTTATGTAAGACTGAATCACTCTGAAGATCAGATAATTGAAAACAAGTATAAAGGAGTTATGACAAGAGCAATATTGGCAAATGAAGAGGTATGTCTTATTTCTCAAATTGAACCATCATCTATTAATGAGGCATGTGAAGATAAACAATGGACTAAAGCTATGGAAGAAGAATTAGAGCAAATTGAGAAGAATAACACTTGGACATTAGTTCCCTGGCCTAAAGACAAAAATGTAATTGGAACAAAGTGGGTATTCAGAAACAAACTAAATGAAGATGGTAAGGCAATCAGAAATAAAGCAAGACTAGTGTGTAAGGGATATTCTCAGAAAGAAGAAATTGATTACAATGAAACCTTTACACCGGTAGCTAGAATTGAGGAATTTAGATTATTTTTGGCTTTTGCAGCACACAAGAACTACAAAGTATATCAAATGGATATTAAATATGCATTTCTGAATGGAGATCTTGAAGAAGTTTACATTGAACAACCTGATGGATTTTCTTTGACAGATAACAAAGATATGGTTTGTAGGTTAAGAAAAGCTTTGTATGGGTTGAAGCAAGCTCCAAGAGCTTGGTATGCAACATTGGATAAGTATCTTTTGAAGATTGGTTTTTCTAAAGGTAATGCTGACAACAACTTATATTATAAAGTGACAAATGATGACATCTTGGTTATAGAAGTTTTTGTTGATGATATAATCTTTGGAGAAGAAGATGGATTATGTAAAGACTTTTCTATTGAAATATAGCAAGAATTTGAAATGTCTATGATTGGAGAAATAAAATTCTTTTTAGGATTGCAAATTTCACAGACTGATAAAGGTATATTCTTGAGTCAATCCAAGTCCTTGAAAGAGTTACTAAAGAAATTTGGGATGGAAAACTCTAAACTGGTAAGCACACCTATGACTACAAATGACAAATTATCACTAAGGGATGAATCTACACCTATTAATCCGACTAGATATAAATCTATGATAGGAGGTTTATTGTATTTGACACAAACAAGACCTGATATCATGAATGCAATATGTATTGTTTCAAGATTTCAAAGTAATCCTAGAGAAAATCATGAATCAGCAATAAAAAAGATTTTTTCGGTACCGGCAAGGCACTACAAATCTTGGATTATGGTATCCTAGAGATGAAAACTTTAAATTATGTGCATACACAGATGCAAATTGGGCAAGAGATGTGAATGATAGAAAAACCACCACTGGAGGAGCATTTTTTCTTGGAAGCAGATTAATTTCTTGGTTGAGTAAGAAATAAAGTTGTACATCTTTATCAACAACAGAATCAGAATATGTTGCAGCAGCAACTAACTATACACAAGTATTATGGCTTAAGAAAATGTTAAAGGACATAAAGGTAAAATGCAAGGAACCTATTACTATCTATTGTGATAACACTATAGCAATTGATATATCTAAAAATCCGGTACTACATTCTAAAACCAAACATGTTTCTATCAAACTGAATTTTCTAAGGGAAAACGTTGAAGCAAAAGAAATAAAACTAGTTTATGTGAATACTAAAGAGCATATTGTAGATATTTTCACTAAACCTCTACCTAAGGAGACCTTTGAATATCTCAGAGATCAGCTTGGGGTCATACCCCCACCGGTAGAGACTTAGGAAGTTGATGTTTGTCATCAACCGACAGAATTAACAGAGAAATATTTTACTCCGACTTTGATGAGGAAGCTACTTCTTAGAAGGAGTAGTTGCTATATTGAATTGGTTGGTATTTTGTATTTGAATTTTTTTTTACTTTGGTATTTGATGTCAAAGGGGAAGAGATTGGTATGGAAAAACACACAAGGAAAATACATGTCACTCTCAGGGGGAGAGATTGTTACTTGGGGGAGAGATTTTTACTCTCTGTATCTATATTTTGATTTCTAGTTATGATCTGTTTTGGGAGATTGTTGGCTTTTGTTGGTTTTTGGTATTTGGCATTTCTGTTTTGGCACTTTGATGGTTTTTCCATCTTGTGTTGCCATCAATGCCAAAGGAGGAGATTATTGGTATTTTGGTATGGTTTTGTCATTGATGTCAACACCTACTAAACCTTATCAACTCTGGCACTTTAGAGAATCAGCAACATTCATTGGCAAGCAAATGACTCATGCACAGTCACCAATATTAGGTACACTGGCAGGATATAATGATCACTGGCACTTGGAATGGCATGGAAAACACTTGGTTATGTCGAAGACGTCATTTGAACACTTTGTCTTGAAGATTTGTTTATTAGCATATTCATATTTGCATATTTGTTGTTACCAGCAAATAGGTCTAGGTTATACACAGGCAGGCTTATCTTTTTCAAATCAGCACGACATGCTATGGAGATGTTTTTATTGTTGTAAATGCATCAAGCTAATGTGTTGAATTGGGTATTTCATCAGAGATTGTTTTAATTGTAAATTGATTTTATTGTAATATCCTTTAGAGCCAACCTACTAAAATTGGTCTTAGGTTATGGTATAAATGTAAGATCTTATTTGTAAGATCAAATGTGGAATGAGAAAAAGGATTGTGTGAAGATATATGTGAGAATAAGTAGAGCTATACATGTAGACATCATTTGAAGGTGAAGCAAGGTTTTTATGAAAGCATATCAGAACTACACCAGTACTAAATCTAGCATATGAAGATTCTATTTTGAGCAGTACATCCTTATTGGATTTAACCATCCAATTGTAGTTAGTGTGACTCCTATTCTATGTTTGAGTAGTGAGCTCTAGGTGCTTGACCTTTCTACATGTGCAGACCCCATTTGTATACACATACTATCTGTAGTAGTATCATCTGATTGTGGGTAAGATTTCCCATCGTGGTTTTTCCCCTTACAGGGTTTCCATGTACAAATATTGGTGTTATGTGTTGTGGATGACTTTGTCCTTTTGTTTCATGCATTAATCTTTATCGGTATTGCAATTAACTGATAAAACTATCTACTGGTATAATAGATTGGTTTACCAGTATTAAGCATTAAGTTGGTTAAACTATTTTTGGTTTGAATTTATTTGACAATTGATTCATCCCCCCCGCCCTCAGTTGTCTCTGGGACCTAATAATCCTAACAATTGGTATTAGAGCTTGGTCCTCTATTTTCAAAAGCCTAATAGCTTGAGGAAGATCTGGTTACTGGTGGAGATGGATAACTTGAGAAAGCAATTAGAAACAACTCTTTCAGACTATGATGTAGAAAAGGTGAAGAATATCAAACTAGAAGATGATCTAAATGCTACTCAAGATATTATTCAAGCACTTCAAGAAAATTTTACTATTGCATGGAACAAGAGGAGAGAACTTTGTGAAAAGATGCAAAATGAGGAAAATGAAAAGGAAACTCTTAATGATCTGGTAAACAAGCTAAGACAAGAAATCAGTACAACAAAGAATGAGATGCAGGATATGACTATGAGATTATGTAAAAAAATTTAAGACATAAATAAAAATGAAGAAGACTTGGTTAGAAGACTAAATGATGTTGGAAATGAAAACACAAGACTCATCCATGAAAATGATATGTTGAAGACAGATCTAATGCACACACAAAATGATAGAACTGAAGTCATGAGATAGAAAGGAATCTTGGAGAATGAACTGACTACTGCAAATCAACACAAGGAGAAATTCAAGAAAAGTTTAGAAGAAATTGGTGACATGCTGAAGAATCATAAACCTAATGGTGGCCTTGGCTTTGAAATTGGTGAAAGCTCCAGTACTACAAACCATCATGATCACAGCAAACCGGTAAGGCAACCTAATACTTACAAATTTAATGGCAAATGCTTTAACTATAACAAGTATGGTCATAGAGAAAATCAGTGTAGATCTAGAAATTATCAGAACACTAATACACCCACCAATCAATATTATAAATGCAACAAAGTTGGTCATAATTCAGAAAATTCCAGAATGAATGTAAGATGTTATGTTTGTGGAAGATTTGGACACTTATCTAATCAATGCAGAACACATACTAGCATAGGATATGGGAAAGATATTCAGAAAAACAATGTGACTTGTTATGCCTATAAGAAAATTGGATATATTGCTAAATTTTGTAGAAGCAAGTCCTCACCGGAAAATAATAAAGGTTTGAGTTTGAAAGGTAAATAAAAAGTTGAAGAGGTAAAGCAAGAATTCTCAAAACAATGGGTTAGAAAGTCAAATTAGAATATTGATGGGAATACTCCTCCACCAGCAGAATAGAGTAACACTCCACCGGCAAGAGAATCTTCATCTAACTGAAGCAAAATCTTTTGGGGGTTTAGCAACAAAATGAAAAACATGCTATTATTCCCTTGGTTGATGGTAAGAAGTTGAAATTACTTCTATACCGGTTGATGAGTTAAGTTGTAACTTAACCAGTAAGCATTAAATGTGGTAGTTGGAGAAAATAACATTATAAAGAAGTGTTTTGGCTCCTTTTTTTATTCATCGAGCATTCAAATCTTTGAGAGCATGAAAATTCTAGAGCGAAGGCATTCTAAGCGAAGAAGTGAAGCAATCCATCAAATCATTCATCCTTAAGGCAGATTGAGGTATTTATAGATATGGCATCTTCATCCACTCCTGAATTTATTACAAACCCTACTATTGTTGAAGTTGTTAAGCACCCTAGACCCATATTCTAGCTAGTTCCTGAAATTGCGAAGAAAGATGATAGCATAGGTGCATTCTCTCAAATCCCTAAAGGAGTAGTATATGTTGAAGACCCTAGGATGTATATACACTTTCATATTGAGGAATTAGGTGATGATGAGATTAAGAACATTTTTAAAACCATGATTTGTGATGAATTTGGAAATGTCAAGCTTAAACATAAGATAGTGGAAACGCTAGGTTTCACTGAAATTCTTAGTATCCCAGATTTTCCCAAGGATATCATAAGGATTATGTTAAGTAGAGTACATGGTGAATTTTTCTGGATGGACTCAATTCATAAAATCATAAAAGAAGCAGTAAAAGCTATAACAGGGTTACCCTCCACCAGTAATAGATCAGACAAAATAAAGGTGGTCTCAAATGACACAATGATAAACCTAACAGGTGCAACATTTGATAAAAGATCTCTAAGGGTAAACGATGTAAAAGATATAAATGTCAAATTTATCAGTTGATCTTAGGTTATAAGGCTACACATGCAAATAGGTTGAACTCAGTTTCTAGCATGTGTATCAAGAGTGCCTATGATATGATCAATGATAATGCAAGGATAGACATATGTGAATGGCTTAAAGATGAGTTGATAGACAATTTGGGAAAGATTAAAAGAGATAAGAAAGGAACATTCAAATTTGGAAACTTAATTGTTTGTTTGATGTTGTACATAACCAAACAAGTGCCCAGTATTGGTGCTAGAGATTTTGGTTTTGACATACCGATAGGAAAACAACTATTAGATTTACTAAACAATATGGGAGAGAACGGGGAGAAAAACCTTAATGAGTATTTTTAAGCATTGAAGGCTCGAATGAAAACCAAAGTAAGACTATCACAAGCTATTGTGGATAAGCATCAGAAAGAAATATGTTTTGTGATCAAGAAAGATGAAATTTTCATGGAAGTAGTTGTCCCTAAAACTATTTGGGTAATTGAAATGGGTTATGAAACAAATGACAACATCATTGAAACTTATGAAAAAGCCCTCCTTGAAGCTCCAAAGGAACTGAAAGAGGAAGTTTTTGGAAATGCTGAAACAATAGAAAGTGGAATTCAATCAAGAAAAAGGGTTCAGAAGGTTGAAGCAACCATAAGGAAAGGAACCCGGTAGTCAAATGCAATCAAGGAAGATGTTTTGAGACAAAGTGGTATAAGTGAAAGTGAGTTGGAAGCACCTCAACTAGAAACTCATCTTTCACCAGTTGGAACTTCTTCTGAGAGTGATGTACTGACATTATTTAAAAGGGTTGAAAGGAAAAGAAAACCCTCACCGACACCTTCTCCTACACCAAAAAGGACAAGATAGAAGCAACAGGGAATAAGGCCTCCAACAAATAAAATGACTCCTAAGAAGAAGAAGGTGAAACAGACTATTACTCCTCTAGAAAAACTTCTTAGCGAAATAACAGAGATGGTAAGTTGAAAAACATCAACAAAGTATACAACACACTATCAGTTGATGACAAGGAAAGCATAGAGAATAGTGTAATTTTACATTTAGATATATACAAGAAATTCTTAATGGAAGTTGTTGATGAAATTCCAAATGATCTATATAGGAGACTTGAAGCTATAAGATTAGCAATTGTTGAGCTGGATAAGAAGATTAAGATTGAAAAATTATTGGCAGGGCATCCAGTTAACTCACCTGATGAAATAGACAAATTAATCAGTGAAGCTAACCGAACAGTATTCTCCACTACTCACCGACATGTAGCACTAACGGCAGGTAGAGTAAATGAAGTATATGAGGAAATCGTAGATGGATGGGATATATTCTTTGTGGAAAAAGAAAAAGAGGAAGAATTACTTAGGCCTAAAACTATCAAAGTATATCAAAAGGATGAAGATAAGGGGAAAGGTAAGGTAGTTGGACCACCAAGCCTAAAAATAACTGACAATATGCCCCCACCTCTTTTAGATACTCCACTAGTAGACACTAATGATAGACAACCAACCACATAGAGTATGAAGACTCCGGTAGAGGATACAAATCCTGAATCTGAAATTTTGTATACGGTAAATATAGACACATAGGAAGTTGATGTCGTGGTTGATAGAGAAACCACTGAGGATAAGGAGAAAAATGTGATTACTAAGTCACCGGCTGCAAAGGTTGAGTTGAACATAGAAAAACCTTCATATGAAGAGCAACCAATAGAGGATACCACTAAGGAACCAGTAGATACAACAGATAAACCATCTAAAGAACCAGCAAAAGAGAGTTCTGAGGTACAAATAGAGATTACATCTAAGAAACTAGTAGTTAAAAGCTCTGAGAAACCCTTTGAGATATAGATAGAGAAACCAAAACTGGTACAAGTTAAAGCTCAAGTTCAGATAGAGGCAGTGCCACTGGCCCAAACTGAAAAGCATAAACCTTTGTTTGTAGAAATGCAAACATAGATTGACCTACCAGAGGTCAAATCAAGCAAGGTAATTACCACAACCGGTAGCATGGCTATTGTAAAGACTGTTGGACAAACATCTGGTACAACTATGGCAGAATTCAAACCTGCAAGTGTAATAGAGGTCCTGTTATATTCAATAAAGAAGATCATTGAATGCAATGCACAAGCCTTTAAGGCTATTGATGATACAATACTAATTCTTAAATTGATTGCACCAAAGTGCATAGTTGATAATAAGGATTCTTAGGACAACTAGACACATTGTCTAAGTTCATCACTGGCAACTTATTGACTATTGATCAAATAAATGAGGATACATTTAAGGAAAGAATGATAAAGGAAAAAGAGAAATTCTTTGAGGATATTGTGAAGAAGAACAAGGAAGAAATGGATACTCTATTACTGAAACTTGGAGAAATAATTTTTGACCTCAAAAAACTGTACAAAGACACTTGTAAAACAAATATTTTGACAGAGGATCTTGACAAGGAGATCAGCAAAGCACAAGATAAGATAAACAATATTCCTGACAATCTGATAGGTGCATCGGATTCATTTTTGGAGTTAGAAAAGAAGATTGTAGAACAAGAAGAGAAAATCAAGAAACTAGAAAATGACAAACAGGGAATAAAGGATAAAGCAAAGGACTTGAAATGCAAACTTAGTCCAAGACTAGAATACCTTATTTATTTGAGAAAAGAAATATCTGAGGCTCTGGTTCCCGAACTGAAGACATCGGAAGAGAAAATGCACATACTCGCCGGTATAGTGCAGAGAACTCAAGAGGCAATAAAAGGCAGCAAAACATTCAGTAATGGTATAAATTTGATTTTGACATATATCTTTCAGATTGTAACCCATCGGTTACAAGAATCCAGGCAGGACTCCACTGCCACCGAATGACAAGATGTCAAAGGGGGAGTAGTGGGATGAGAAAAATGGTCAGAAGAGAGGACATCATTTTCTCAGGGGGAGCATACATTTTTTGGCACACAGTTTTGGTAAGACAATTTTGGCATACCATTTTTGGATATTATTTTGGGCACATTTGATTTTTCTCATGAGTGTTGCCATCAATGCCAAAGGGGGAGATTGTTGGAAAATGCACACTCCAATGAGAAATTGTAGGTGATTGAAGGTTTTGTCATTGATGGCAACCTTGCAATCATATGACACCAGCAAGACAAAGATACCGGCACCAGCACCGACAGATTGACTCTACACCGGCATACAAAACACCGATAGTGAAAGGAAGGATACCAGCACCTTGGCCGACTTCAATTTTGTTTAAAATGTATTTTGTAATTAATTGTAAAATCATTGTAAGCAGACATGGTGAGTTGTAATATGACTCATATATGTATGAGATAATTGTAGATCATTTTGTAGTAAGGAGATAGGCAAAATTATGCAGACCTAATATGCGAATTATTGGTTAAGGGTTTATGTATGTAGCAGAGCTTAAACCAGTACTGAACCTGGCATAGCAGATGCTAATCTGAAGCAGTACAAGACATTGGATTTTTATAATCCTTTTGTAAGCCAGTGTGACTTCTTTTGTAATTGAGCAGTGAGCTCTAGGCACTTGGCCTTCCTGCATGTGCAGGCCCCTATTGTAAAAGTAGTATTCTCTTATTGACCAGTAAGCGAATATTGTGGGTCACAAATCCCACCAAGGTTTTTCCCACACCAGGTTTCCTCATTAAAATACTGTGTTATGGTGTGCTTCTCATGTTGTTGTTATTATTCTTAGTTACTGCATTACTTTTGGTTTACTAATACACCATTTTGATATGCATTTCATGTTTTAAGTCAAGTAAATTTATATATCGGTTAGATACTGATTCACCCCCCCCCCCCCCTCTCAGTATCTTTGGGAATCCTAGCAGAGTCCCTTGCAATGTAAGTGCAAGTTCTCTCTGAATTCTGATATGAAGGCACAACTCCCTTCATTGGATAAAATGTATGTTTTTTGAATATTCTTTTAACCAGAAAGCAATAAAGACAAACTAACATCTACCCCTAACCCTGAAAGTAGATGTGAAAAATTGATTTAAAATAAAGTGAATGAAGATAAGTAAAACATAGTTTAATTACCCACACCCACGAAAAATACCCTTTCCAATAGAATCAAAATGCCCTAGACTCTAATCGAGTCTCTCTCATGCCTCAAAGGACAAGAGGGATCAGAATGCCTAGGCAAAGAGCTAACAACAGATTTGTTTCCAATATACAAGTTATTTCTAAAATGAAAGTTTTAGAATTAAATGCATATATAGTTTACTGTAACAGAAAAGGGAATGAAAGGTATGTTGGCATTCTACACTCTTATGAGAATAGTTGATGTTGTCATTAATGGCAACCAACTGGCAATAGGTTTCTACATGCACAGGCATCACAAAATTCATACACCAGCAGACACCAACACCGGCAGACAATTACACTGGCATTTATATTACATAGGCAACAAAGCATACTGACACTCTAGCTGACATGGGATGACCTTTTGTTTATTGTAGTATAATTATATTTTGTAAGCCAACATGGTATATTGTAAAAGACTCATATATGTATGAGATCTTATAGATCATTTTGTAATGAATGATGGAATAGAGATGTATGGTAGAAGATAGTTGTTTAGTAGCAGCGAAGGTTTTTGGTTATGGCATCTATCTGAGCTTAAACCAGTACTAAACCTGGCATTAGATTTTTTTTTTTGAGAAGTACATTATATTGGATTTAATAATTCATTTTGTAGTCAGTGAGACTCTTCTTTGAGTAGTGAGCTCTAGGTTGTTGGCCTCCCTACATGTGCAAGCCACTATTGTAAGTAGTATTTATTCATTGACTGGTGAGTAAATATTTTGGGTCACAAATCCCATCGAGGTTTTTCCCACACCAGGTTTCCTCATTAAAATATCTTGTGTTATGGTGTGTTCTTATGCTATCTCTATTATTTCTATTTACTGCATTAATTCTTGTTTACTGGTACACTGTTTTGGGTGGTAAAATTAGTAATAAGTTTAAATATTATAACCACCAGTTAGACACTGATTCACCCCCTCTCTTAGTGTCTATGGGATTCTCATTGAATCTAACAATTAGTATCAGAGCCTATTCCTCTATTTGCAAAAGCCTAATAGCTTGAGGAAGATTCTGAAACTGGTACAAATGGAGAACTTAAGAAAATAGTTGGAGGGAGCTCTTGAAGATTTTGGTGCATAAAAGTTGAAGAATATCAAACTTGAAGATGATCTGAGGACTGCTAAGGAATTCATTAAAGGACTTCAAGAAAATCTTGTTATAGCACAAAATAAGAGAAAAAAACTTCATGAGAAGATGCAGAATGATGATGATGAAAAAGAAACTCTTAGAGACATTGCAAATAAGTTAAGGCAAGAGAACACTAATATGAAGAATGAAAAGCAAGATATGACTATGAGGTTATGTAAGGATATTGAAGATAGGAAGAAGAATGAAGAAGACTTGACTAGGAGACTTAATGATGCTAGAAATGAAAAGCTGAGACTTGGTCATGAAAATGATATGTTAAAGACAGATCTGATTCACATGCAACATGATAAGGAGGAACTTACAAGAAAAGTTGGAATTCTAGAAAATGAGTTGGTTACTGCAAATAAACACAAAGACAAATTCAAGAAAAGTTCAGAAAGGCTTGATGACATGCTGAAAAGACAAAAACCTGATGGAGATACAAATGGACTTGGATTTGAACATGGAGAAAGTTCCAGTACTGCAAATAATCAAGATCAGAACAAACTGGTAAGACAACCTAATTCTTATAAATTTAATGGGAAATGTTTCAATTGCAACAAATATGGTCATAGAGAAATCAGTGTAGATTTAGAAATAATTAGAATACAAACTCATCCACTGGTCAATGTTTTAAATGCAACAAAGTTGGCCATAATTCAGAAAATTGCAGAATGAATGTGAAATGTTATGTTTGTGGTGGATTTGGGTATTTATCTAATCAATGCAGATCACAAACCGGTCAAGGATATGGAAAGGCTATTCAGAGGAATAATGTAACTTGTTATGGATGTAACAAGATTGGACATATTGCAAAATTTTGTAGAAGAAAGACTATACCAGCAAACAAGAAAGGATCTAGTTTGAAGGGAAAAGAAAAGGTAGATGAAGTAAAGAAATTTTTTTCAAAACAATGGATTAAGAAGAGTGATCAGAAAGTTGATGAATCTATCTCTACACTGGTAGAACAGAGTAACCCTCCACTGGTAGGAGATTATTCTTCTAACTAAGGAGTAATCCTTAGGGGGTATTGCAGCAAGTTGAAAATCATGTATTCTACCCTCGGTTGATGGTGAGAAGATACATTTCTTCTTTACTGGCAGGTGTGTTAAGTTTTCACTTAACTGGCAAGCATTTAATGCGGTTGTTGAAAGAGATTTCATTATATAACATCAGAGATCCTTCATTTTTGACTCACCAAGAATTCAAACATCAGAGAGCATGAAACTGAGCAAGGGCATTCTAAGGTAGAGATGTGAAGTGATTTTCAGGCATTCAGAGAACTTCAGTTAAGAGGTATTTATCATAATGGCAACCTCATCTTCTATTACTGAGTTTATTGCAAAACCTATCATTATGGAAAATGTCAAATGACACCCATGTTTAAGATTATCCCTGAAATTGCAAAACAAGATGATTCTATAGGAGCTTTTTCAAAAATTCCGAAGGGTGTAGCATTTGCAGAAGACCCTAGAATATACATACATTGCAACATAGAAAACCTAGGGACTGAGGATTTAAAGAAAATATTTAATGAGGTTATTAGCGATGGAAATGGTGTGATTAAACCTGAACATAAGATTGTGGAAGACTTAGGTTTTGTAGAGATTCTGAACATTCCTAAATTTCCAAAGGAAGTTGTAAGACTTGTATTAAGAAGGGTCCATGGAGAGTTCATATGGATAGATTCAGTTTGCAAAATAACCAAGGAAGACATTAAGGCAGTAGCTGGTTTACCTTCAACTGGTAGTAGGCCTAATAAAACCAAGAAAATACCTAAAAAGGGAGTTATGGAGTTAACCAGAACCACATCTAATAATAGGTCACTTAGAGTGAATGATGTTAAGAATATAAATGTGAAATATGTGAGTATGGTACTAGGATATAAAGAAACACATGCAAATAGACTGAATTTTGTTTCTAGCCTTTGTATTCATAGTGTATATGAGATGGTGAACAATAATGCTCAGATTGATGTGTGTGAATGACTTAAAGATGAACTGATTGATAACTTAAAGAAGATTAAGGGAGACCAAAAAGGTACTTTCCATTTTTAAAACCTTCTAGTATGCTTGATGTTGTACTTTACCAAAGAGATACCCGACATAGGTCACAAGGATTTTGGTTATGACATCCCGGTAGAAAAACATATATAGGAAGCTTTCACTGGTATGGGCACTAACTGTGATAAGAACATTATAGACTACTTCAAAATAATTGAAACTAAGATGAAAGAAAGAGAGAGACTACTGCAAAGCATAACTGATAAGTATGACAAGCAAATCTATTTTGTCATTAAGTGAGATGAAACTTGGATGGAAGTAGTAAGCCCTAGAACTATTTGGGTTACTGAGATGGGTTATGAGGTAGACCTATCTATTCTAGAGACATATGTTAAAGCTCTACTTGATGCACCAAGGAAGCCATCTGAGAAATTATTTGGTAGTACATAAACCATTGAGTGTAATATATCTATGCAGAAGAGGACAAAAGTTTATCAGAGATGCCTCCAAGAAGGCCCAAGAAATCAAAGAAAGTGTCATGAATATCAGTGGTATATCAAAAGGACTGCAACCTGAAGCACATGTTTCACTGGTTGTAACATCTTTTGATACTGATAGTGGCAAGGCTGTTGAGTTTAAGAGAGTGGAAAGGAAAAGGAAAACCCCACCGGTACCATCTTCTTCACCTAAGAAAATTAGGATGTTGGCAAATGCACACTCCAATGAGAAATTGTAGGTGATTGAAGGTATTGTCATTGATGGCAACCTTACAATCCTATGGCACCGACAGACACCGGCATAGGCACAGACACCAGTAGCGGTAGCGGCAAAGATGTTCACCGGCATCCTGGCCAACAAGATTTTATTTATTGTATTTTGTATTTAATTGTAAAAAAAATTTGTAAGCCGACAAGGCAAATTGTAATAAGGCTCATATATAAGTATGATATCTTAGAGAATATTTGTAAAAGAGAGATATATGCGAATATGGTTAGATTATTGTAGAACTAAGATGCGAATGTTAAGGCAAAGTTTGGAATAAGGTTTTGGAAGTTGTATGAGCTTAAACCAGTACTGAACCTGGCATAGAAGATGTTGATCCGAAGCAGTACATGACATTGGATTTTCATAATCCACTTTTGTAAGTCAGTGAGACTTCTCTTTTTGTATTTAAGTAGTGAGCTTTAGGCAGTTGGCCTTCCTGCATGCGCAAGCCCCTATTGTAACAATAATATTCACTTATTGGCCAGTAAGCGAATATTGTGGGTCACAAATCCCACCAAGGTTTTTCCCACACTGGGTTTCCTCATTAAAAATATTGTGTTATGGTGTGCTTTCTATGTTGTGGTTGTTGTTATCATTTACTGCATTAATTCTTGTTTACCAGTATACTATTTTGAGATGCAATTCATTTAATAAGTTAGAAAAATCCATTAACTGACAAGATACTAATTCACCCCCGCCCCCCCTCTCAGTATCTTTGAGAATCCTAACAAATGGTATCAGAGCCTGGTCCTCTATTTTAAAAAGCCTAACAGCTTGAGGAAGATTCTGACAATAGTACAAATGGATAATCTGAGAAAGGAATTGGAAACATCTCTTGCAGATTATGATGCAGAAAAATTGAAGAATATAAAACTTGAAGATAATCTGAAGTCTTCATAGGAAATCATATAAGGACTTTAGGAGAATCTTACTATTGCTAGGAACAAAATAAGAGAACTTCATGAGAAGATACAAAGTGATGATGATGAGAAAGAGACTCTTAATGATCCGGTAAGCAAACGGAAACAAGAGAATATGTATTTGAGAAATGAGATGCAAGACATGACCATGAGATTTTGTAAAGACACTGAAGATAGAAAGAAGAATGAAAATGATCTAGCTAGAAGAATCAATGTGCTGCAAATGAAAATAGAAGACTCAGTCATGAAAATGATATGTTGAAGACAAATAAAATTCACTTGGAGCATGATAAAATTGAACTCATGAGACAAAAGAATTTCTTAGAAAATGAGTTGGCTACTGCAAATCAACACAAGGAGAAATTCAAGAAAAGTTCAGAGGAACTTGATGACATGTTAAAAAATCAGAAACCTAATGGAGATACTAATGGACTTGGCTTTGAAGTTGGTGAAAGCTTTGGCACTGCAAACAAACATGATCACAACAAATTGGTAAGACAACCTAATGCTTATAAATTTAATGGAAAATGTTGTAACTATAACAAGTATGGTCATAGAGAAAATCAGTGTAGATCTAGAAACTATCACAACCCCAATGCACCCACTAGTTAATGTTCTAAATGCAACAAAGTTGGACACAATTCAGAAAATTGTAGAATGAATGTAAGATGTTATGTTTGTGGAATATTTGGACACTTATCTAATCAATGCACAACACATACCGGCATAAGATACGGAAAAGCAATTCAAAAAAATAATGTGAATTGTTATGCTTGTAACAAGATTGGACATATTGCAAAATTTTGTAGAAGGCATCACTGGCAAATAATAAAGGACCCAGTTTGAAAGGCAAAAAGAAGGTTGAAGAAGTAAAGCAAGAATTTTCAAAACAATGGATCAGAAAATCATATATGAATGTTAGTGAAGCTATTCCTTCACTGGTAGAACAGAGTATCACTCCACCGGTAGGAGATTCTTCATGTAGCTAAGAAATAATCCTTTGGGGGTATGACAACTAATGCAAAACATGCTTATTTACCCTCGGTTGATGGTGAGAAGTTGAAATACTTCTTTACCAGCAGATGAGTTAAGTTTTCACTTAACCGACAGACATTAAATGTGGTAGTTGAAGGAAATGACATTATAAAGCAAGTGTTTTGGCTCTTTTTTCATTCACCGAGCATTCAAACTTCCTTAGAGCACAAAAATTCCAAGCGAAGGCATCCATAGTGAGAAGTGAAGCAAATCATTCAAGCACTCTTACCTAAAGGTAGATTAAGGTATTTATAACTATGGCTTCCTCCTCTGCACCTGAATTCATTGCAAACCCTACCGTAGTTGAAGTTGTTAAGCACCCTAGGCCCGTATTTAAAATCATTCTCGAAATTATGAAGAAAGATGATACCCTAGGAGCATTCTCAAAAATACCCAATGGAGTTGCTTATGCTGAGGATCCTAGAATCTACATACATTGTCATATAGAAGAACTAGGAGATGATGAAATTAAGAACATGTACAGGACTGTTATATGTGATGAAAATGGAAATGTTAAACCAGAACACAAGATAGTTGAAACCCTGGGTTTTGTAGAAATTCTAAGTATCCCTGATTTTCCCAAGGATGTTATAAGAATAGTATTAAGCAGAGTTCATGGAGAGTTCTTTTGGTTGGATTCAATTCACAAGATAACCAAAGAAGTAGTTAGGGCAGTGATAGGCTTACCTTCCACCAATAGAAGACCTAAAAAAGGGAAAAAGGTTCCTAATGACACTATAATGACCCTAACCGGTGCAACTTTTGATAAGAGATCCTTGATAGTAAATAAGCATGATACTTGGATACAAAGATACTCATGCCAACAAATTAAACTCAATTTCTAGCTTGTGTAAATAACAATACAATGATTGACATATGTGAATGGTTGAAGGATGAATTGATAGATAATCTGAAGAAAATCAAAGGAGACAAGAAAGGAACTTTCAGATTTGGCAATCTACTTGTATGTCTAATGTTGTATATAACCAAACAAGTTCCTGGTATTGGTAGAAAGGATTTTGGCTTTGACATCCCGGTAGGAAAACAACTACTGGACATTCTAAATATGGGAGATAATAGAGAAAAGAACATAAATGAATACTTTCATGCATTAAAGGCTAGAATGAAAACTAGGATAATGCTATCTCAAGCTATTGTTGACAAATATCAAAAGGAGATATGCTTTGTAATAAAGAAAGATGAGATCTAGATGGAGGTAGTGGTCCCAAGGACTATTTGGGTTACTGAAATAGGATGTTAGGCAAGTGACAATATAATTGAAACTTATGCAAAAGCCCTCTTAGAAGCACCTAAAGAACTAACTAAAGAAATATTTGGTAGTGCTGAAACAATAGAAAGCAAAATTCAATCCCAGAAAAGAATAAAGAAAACTGAGTAGATAGTTAGGAAAGGAACAAGGCAAGCAAAAGCAATCAAAGAGGATGTATTAAATAAAACTAGTATCAAGGAGAGTGACTTAGAAGGACTGCAACTAGAAACACATCTTTCACCGGTTGCTACCTCCTCTAACAATGGAATACCAGCAGAGTATAAAAGGGTAGTCAGGAAAAGAAAACCTTCACCGACACCTACTCCTACACCAAAAAGAACAAGACAAAAACAACAGGTAGTTAGGCCTCCGGCAAGGAAGTTGACAGAAACAAAAACAAGTTGTTCCTCCACTTGACAAACTTCTATGTGAAATAATTGAAGATGGGAAATTGGCTAACATCAACAAGTTGTATAACACACTATCAGATGATGAAAAAGAAAGTATAGAAAATAGTGTTATTTTACATCTTGATATTTATAAGAAATTTTTTATGGAAGTTGTTGATGATATACCCAATGACTTGTACAGAAGATTAGAAGCTAGAAGGGTAGCAATTGTGGAATTAGATAAAAAGATCAAAATACAAAAATTACTTGTAGTTCACCCAATGAACTCAACTCAAGAGATTCATGATTTAATCAGTGAGGCTAACCAGACAATATTCTCAATAGGTCACCGACATGTAGCACTAATGGCAGGAAGAGTAAATGAAATATCAGAAGAAACTACAAACAAGTGGGATATATTCTTTGTTGAAAAAGAGAAACAAGAAGAGATTAAGAGACCAAAGACTTTTAAAGTCTATCAAAAAGAAAAGGACAAGGATAAGGGGAAAGGTAAGGTAGGTGGACCTCCAAGCATAAAGGTGATAGATAACTTACCCCCACCTCCTTTTGATACTCCACTGGCAACAGAGAGTATGGAGAAAACACATGAGGACACAAATCCTGATTCTGAGGTGTTGTACATAATGAATATAGACACACAGGAAGTAAACATTGTGGTTGATAAGGAATCAACTGAGAAGAGAAGTGTGGCAACTGAGCCACTGGTAGAAGACACAACAGTTGACACAAACACTAAGCAACAAACTGAACAGACAATTGATTTCCTGGATACAGGAATTGTTCATATCACTGGTACACTTACTGATGTATCTACTGGGCAACTGGTAACTGATAGCAATGAAAAATCTGTTGAGATACCGGCTGTAGACATTTTTGAGGTGCAAACAGAAAAACTGGCAGTGGATACCACTGTAAAATCATCAGAGGTGCAATCAGAGAAACCATCAGTAGAGAGCATAGAGAAACTGGTAGAGACACACATAGAGAAATAGGTAGAGCAACAGGATTCACAAATACATTCAGAAACAGTGCCACCAGCTACAACAAAAAAATCTCAACCTGTGGTAGTGGAAATGCAGACATAAACTGACCCTTCGGAGAAAGAGGAAAACATAGCTATTACCACCACCAACATATTACATATTGTAAAGGTATTTGGACAATCATCTGGAACCTCTATGTCTGAATTTAGACCTACTAATGTGACAGAGATATTGCTAGATTCAATCAAGAAAATAACAGAGTGTAATGCA
Source organism: Cryptomeria japonica (assembly GCF_030272615.1). Taxonomy (NCBI): domain Eukaryota; kingdom Viridiplantae; phylum Streptophyta; class Pinopsida; order Cupressales; family Cupressaceae; genus Cryptomeria; species Cryptomeria japonica. Next base: position 189,618,305 of record NC_081415.1, on the reverse strand, counting down.
CTAGCTTATAAGGCTATTGATGATACATTACCAATTTTGAAGATGATAGCACCTAAGTGTAATATAGTGAATAAAGATTCATTGAGCCAATTAGACACATTGTCTAAGTATATAACTGACAACCTACTGACAATTGATCAAATCAATGAGGAGACATTCAGAGAGAAAATGAACAAAAAGAAGGAAAAAATCTTTGAGGAAACAGTCAAGAAAAATAAGGAACATATGGATACCTTATTACCGATACTAGGCAAGACAATTTTGGACTTCAAGAAATTGTATAGAGATACATGCAAGACAGACATTTTGACAAAAGATATAGATAAAGAGATCATCATAGCTCAAAAGGAAATCAATGATATTGTTGACAACTTGATAGGTTCATCGGACTCAATATTGGTAGTAGAACGGGAAATTACTGGATTTGAAGAGAAGATAGAAAAACTTGAAAAAGACAAGGAAAGATTAATGTTTAAGGCAAAAGAACTAAAGTGCAGACTAAGTCCTAAACTAGGTATCCTCATCTCTTTGAGAAAAGAGATTTTTGAGGCTCTTGTTCTGGGACTTAAGAGACCAGAAGAGAAAATGCACTTTCTCACCGGTACAATTCAGAGGACATAAGCAACACTAAAAGATAGTGAGAGATTCTACAATAGGCTGAATGTTGCTTTAGCAGAGTTATATCAAATTGTAACCAACCGGTTACAGGGATCATAACAGGAACTACACTCAATTGACATTAAATGACAACCTTTGTCATTGATGCCAAAGGGGGAGTAGTAGATGAGAAAAAGGATATGACAGAAGAGATCACTAGCTCAGGGGGAGCACATAGTTTTGATAGTTTTGGTAAGACAGTTTTGGACAACAGTTTTGGATACACATTTTGGATTTTTCTCATGAGTGTTGCCATCGATTCCAAAGGGGGAGATTGTTGGCAAATGCACAATCCAATGAGAAATTGTAGGTGATTGAATGTATTGTCATTGATGGAAACCTTACAATCCTATGGCACTGACAGACACCTGCATAGGCATAGACACTGGCACTAGCACCGGCAAAGATGTTCACCAACATCCTAGCCGACAAGATTTTATGTATTGTATTTTGTATTTAATTGTAAAATCTTTTTGTAAGCCAACAAGGCAAATGGAAGTGAACATGCTTTATCTTCCCCATGAAGCTTGGGAATGGTGCATTGAAAAATAGAGTTTAATATTAACCTCAATTTGAAGAAGACAAATGACTTTATGAGAAAAGATCATTAGCTACAACCTACATAAAAATTTCAATTCCTTGAAGCCAAAATCACTAGAGGTCATTACGGTGAGTCTCAAGGAAGATTTTCTATATTACTCCCCTACTACCATAATAATGATGACATAGCCCTATTTATGGCATGACTCTGTAGGCATGGGAAGAGAAGACCTCAGTGAAGTGGTTTATGCAAAAGTTAGGTAAAGCTTATTGGTGAGAGGACATGTAGATTTTTCTAGATATGGTGGTGGTTACATTTGGAGTATTGTGTTAATAAAGGAGATAGTGGGAGTCATCCAAGCAATTGGTGGGTTGATGTTGCTAGCCCTCTCTCTTATGCTTAGAACTCATGTTGAGATGGAAGTTGATGTAGAGGGTGAATCAAATTTATAGGTTTTGGCCTCTACCTATATGGAAAGTTCTATAATTTTGATATCATTGATGATACAATATATATTTTAGGTTATATGATGCTTATTTTGCAACATTCAATGTTTATACCACCTATATGTCACAAAAATAACTGAAACATTAATTTTGAAGGTTAGATAAGGTACCATCAACTTTAGCCTAATCTAGGTGATTTCAACAACATTATGTGTTTCAATAGAAACCTCAACAACAATCTTCCTAAAGTCATTGAAACACAATGCCATGTTTTTTTTAATTTTATAAAATTTCAAGAGGAACATCATGTTGGAAACATGGTTGTTGTTGCACCAAAAGATCGACCTATTAATGATTGATACATCTACAAGCTTTAAAGAATCCACATGAGGTGTTTAAGCCATGTTGCAAATCTGAGCACTACACTCCACAACACAAGGAGACCAAGGGTGCACACCTTGCAACAATCCCCCCTAGTGCAAGCAAGCAGTTTGAATCCATGACCTAGGATCTAATACCACTTGTTGGAAACATGGTTGTGTTGCACCAAAAGATTGACCTATTAATGCCCAATACTATTGTGAGATTTAATGAATCCATATTAAGCCATGTCACAAACTTGAGCATTACGCTGCATAGCACAAGGAGACCAAGGGCACATACCTAGACACTTGAATGAGCTTGTAGGGAAGAGAGATCATATGAAGAAAGAGTTCTATAGGTTGAAAAAAAAATTGGATATGCATCTCTCCAGCATGGTGAAAGTGCTCAAGGATTCTCAAACTTTGTGTGCATCTATTTCAGTTCTGGTTGATTGTTATATTGTAGAACAACTTTTTTTAGATATGGAAAGCTAGATCAATATTCTGGTATCTTTGCAAGTTGACCGGAGTTTTGCTTGGAAAGAATTGATTATAGTGGCTTCTTCTAAGGTGTTGGTTGTGGGCTAGCATCCCTCGTGGGGATTTGCAACATGGAATAATAGCCTCATGTGGATTCTATAAGTCTAGTGGTTGTATAGGACATTGACAAGTCAATATTTTGGTACAACGACAACCCTAGCTTGTAACAAGTGGTATCAGAGCTTGGTCATAGGTTCAAATCATGCAAGTCAGGATGAGTAATGCTGGTAGGGGGATTGTTGGTAGTGGGCTAGCGTCCCTTGCAGGGATTCACAACATGGTTTAATAGCCTCCTATGGATTATATGTCTAGTGGTTGTATCGGGCATTGACAGATCAATCTTTTGGTGCAAGGACAACCCTATCTTGTAACATAAGGTTCTTTGACTGGGTACAGTGACAACTTTTTCCACTTCTCCCACTAACATACTAGATATGTCAGAATTAGTTTTCATCTTCTTGCTTGTTTTCTTACCACTAGAGGGCTTGTCCTTATACACTTTAGAAGCTTTGGTGCCCTTTGACTGTATCTACTTCATAGCCTCATCGGACTCATTCTCTTCATCATCCTTGATAGTAACATGTACCTTTGTTCTCTTATCCTTCTTCCTCTTCTCTACTTTGTTGGATGATTTGGCTCTAATTTCACAGAACTGGCTGGCTTTTGGGAACCCGAGGAGGGTGTAGAGCTCCTCAATCATCTTGGTTTTGTGTAGGAATCTTTCAGATTATCCTTGTTAGCCTTGACTAGATCCTCTACATTTGGCATATTCCCTTTTCTTTCCTCTCTGTCTACTTCAACAATGATGTCGATGCTCTCTGCATATTGCTCCACCTCCTTTCTTACCTTATCATTTTCAGCTTCTTGAATTCCCTATGCAATTGCAAGTCCTTTTCAACAAATGTACCAAACCTTTCTTTTCAATCATCAACTGGCTTACTTAACAAATGTTGAGCATACACTACCAATATCTTCTCATCAACTTCATACACCACGAGCATGATCCACATAGTCCTAGGCTCGATTACTTCCATTAGGCACTGGTCAATTTCTACCATGAAGCATATTGTATCTTTGTATTTATCCACTATAGATTTAGGGATCCTTTCCCTAGCTTGCATCATGTCTTGGAAGTTCTTAAAATATCCCCAAAGAGGAGTTCTTTGAGATTTTCTATCTCCAATGCTATACAAGATATCTCTAATCTAGATAGCCACCGGCCTATCACTAGCCCATTGAATGTTATCAATACCTGAGACTTCATTCATAAAGTAGAAGAATATGCATAAGATTAAGGTGCCAAATTTGAAGGTATTCATCTTGTCTTTCTTGATACTGGTCAGATTCCCCATCAATTGGTTCCAGAGCAATTCACATAGGTCATAATCCTTGTTCTCCTTCACCATATGATATGAAACATATATGGTGGTTGTACCATATATTGAATTTTCTTTGTTGGAGCGGTAAACCTTGTATCTGACAATCATGGAAGCAAAATTCAAATCTGGTTCAACAATATCATTTACTATCATAGGTCTTTTATCAAACTTGGAATCAGTTGCATCTATCACCATCTGATTTTTCATAGACCAGGGTGCGGGTAAACCACCAGATGAGCTCAAACCTATCACAATTCTAATTACATCCTTCATGATTTTGAATGGCTAGTTCAACCACATGAATTCATCATGAATTTATCTCAAGACATATCAAACCCACTCATTCTCATCAAATATTGGAAACCTAACAACTTGTGTAAATTGATTTTCCCTCAATGCATTATATTTGGGTTTAATCTTGAATTCCTATCCTAATATGTGATTGGTGTACAAATTCAACAATTGGCAACCTCCTAATTCTTCAATAGTCACATGAATACATGCGCTGATGTGTTCCACATGAAGAACACCATACAAAACCGATGAAAATGTGCCTTGTGGATCATCTTTCACCGATTTGTAAGGGTGATTCTTGAACTTGGGTCAGGATATATTATTTATATCAACTACTAAAAGTGTATCCATTGTAGATATATCAAATTTGCAAATTTCACAAAGAAATACCTCACTTCGCCAAATTAGGGTTTTCACACCAAATCGCCTTCACACTTCAATCACATAAATTTTCTTCACAAAGCTTTCTTCTACTCTCTTTTACAGAATGAAAAGTGACAAATGAATGGTAAAGGTTCCCTTTTAATCACTCGCACTTATAACTTTTTAATGTAATAAATGCACTTTTCCCTAAACCTTCCGGACACCCTATATCTAGAGACTACTCTCAAGAAATTTCCTGTGGATCTCCAATTTCACCCAAAATCTTTTGAAAATCCTTCCAAAATATTTTTAGTACCTTAAAGCAACCATTGACAATATGTCGATCTTCCAGCACCAGCCGCTAGTAGGGGAGAAAAAGATTCTCTTGAAGACTCCCCCTAGGCCAGAGGCCTTAAGCTAATTCCCGAAGGAATTTCCAGCACCAAATTCAAGTGCGGATCCATTTCCTTCATCAAAATCACTATTCTTCACCCATGTCTTCTTCATTTGATCTCTAATTTCATCCACTTTCACATTTCCTTTATTATCTGACTACACATTCTTGTTCATTTTTGCCAGACCCTTCCTATCCGCATTCTTGCTTCTACAAAATTTTGCAATGTGACTGGATTTGTTGCTATTATCACACAAAATTTTTGTCTAGGCTTGTAATTCACTTTATTTCCCCTTTATCTTCATTCATTAGCAATGTGTCCAAACATACAACAAGCATAACATCTAACATTCCTTCTATTGAAAGAGTTATTTGTCATACTTCTCCATTCACTTGATCTATGACCATACTTATTGCGATTAAAACACTAGCCGAAGAAAGATGGACCATTCTGATTCATTCTATTTCTGCATTGACTAGCCTTATGACCAAATTTATTGCAAACAAAATAGCTACCATTGAACTTTTGAGCATTAGGTTTCCTTATTGGAGACCTTTTAGCTTTGTTCTTCTAATTTTCTGACTTGGGATTGCTTTGACCAGATCCGGAGCTTTCACCTTTCTCAAATCCAAGACCTCACTTGTCATCTTCATTCTTCTAACTTTGCAATAACACATCAATCTTAGCTGAGCTAATCTTGAACCTCTCCTTGTACTCATTTGCAGTAGCAAGTTCATCTCTAAGAATGATAATCTTCCTTTCAAGCTCTTGCTCATTGTTCTTGGATTGTAGTAGTTCAAGCTTCAGCTGATTATTCTCATAATTAAGTCTACAACATTCATTAGATCTATCTTTCAGGGAGTGATTAAGATTTTGTTTATTCTTCTTGCTTCCTTCAATCTCCTTGGTCAACTTAATCATTATAGATTCCATCTCATGCTTCAAGACAACATTATCACTTGTAATATTTTCACATTCTTCAGTCTTCTCCTTCAAGGCTTCATCATTCATTCTTTGGATTTCTTTTCACTTTATTTGATCAACAAGTTCCTTTCTCTTCTCCCTAGACTTATTCAGTTGCTCCTTCAATGACTGAATGAAATTTGTAGCATCCTTAAGATCCACTTTCAAGTTCCAAATTTCAGCTTTGGACTGATTAAGATCATCAAGTGCTACTAGAAGTTGATGTTGAAGACCATTGAAATCCATTGTGCCACCTTCTTGGATCCTCCTCAAGTTGTTAGACTTCTTTTGAGGAATTAAGCTCTGATACCAATTATTGGAATCAAGAAGCACTGAGAGGGGGGGTGAACCAGTGTTATGCAAATTTTAACTTTATTAATCCATTCATTCAACCACTTAATACATTGAGCCAAAAGAAAGATGCAAGAACACAAAGCAATCAACCACAACACCATAACACAAAGATTTTATAGGTGGAAAACCCGGTAAAGGGAAAAGCCATGGTGGGAATGAGACCCACAAATGAGTATACTCTTTTTATGGTGAAAATGGATAACAATAATAACAAAATTGAAAGGCTAAATGAATTCAACCACAAAACCCTAGCCTAACAACAACAAAGATCCACCATAACATATGAAGATTACCTAAGACAATGAAAATCAAATGAAATCACAAAGATTATACCATTACATGTCCAATAGGGTTTTGATCTCCATTCTTCCGATCTCCATTGATCTTGCTTGATATATTTGCTCTCAGATTTTATGTGCACAAGAGCTCAACAAAGAATGGAATGTGGTTGCAAGTAGGATCGTAGTGTAGTCAAATGATCAAGTAGTTAGCTAATTAGGATGATTGATTAGGGTTTGATAATGAAGAAGGCATCTCCTTAAATAGAAGACACTATATGAAATGGAGGGATAAGATTGAGAGGTGTAAAAAGAAGGAGGTCGGCTAGGATTAGAGGGTAGGTAGAGGAAATAATAAAATAATGAAATGGGTAGGTAGTGTAGGAATTAAGAGATGAATGACATGTGTCATGGGTGGAAAAGGTTAATGAATTAATTAAATAAATAAAAATTTATTTAATTAATAGAAGAAGTGGGATGATTAAATAAATAAGATATTTATTTAATTTAGGAAAAGGATAATTTAAATAAATAAATGTATTTATTTAAATGAGAAATAAGGCTAGAAGAGGATAAATGAATTAATTAAATAAATAAAGATTTATTTAATTAATAGAAGAATTAGGCTTAGATAATTAAATAAATAAATTAGACTGGACAATTTTAGGTGTCTACATTTTGCCCCTCTTTGAGACAATGTGGCTTGTCGCGTTGTTTCAAAGAAGATAAGATGAACTGATACATAGTTGCCCCAAGATGGGAATGATATGCCCCTTCGAGAGATTGGATGAAAATGTCTGAAAAGATTACAGACAATCTCTCGATAAGAAAGACAAGGTAGAATGGACTAACCGGATAAAGTGACAAAGTCAAGGGATAATGAAGACTGACACATCTAAGAGATTAGAGTGCAGAGCGAGATAGAGCAGCAGTAGTCAGCAGCGATGGCAATGGCTCACAGATTCGATCGTGCTCATCAATTCCAGAGGCTAGCAGAGGCAGAAGAGCCAATAAGTACCACAAAACCTCCTTGTACTTTGATGCATTTATTGTTGTCATTAATGCATGCTAAGTAATGTAATAAATGTGTGTTTATGTCAAGAAAACGCGTTTGTGTCCAAAAATGTGAATTTTTGTCTTCTAGGTCAAATTGGCAATTCTATGATGAACATACTGTCGATTGGATAAGCTGCTGAGAGGATACACTCAAGCAGGTCCTCTAGGGAAGACTAGGATAACAAATAGGGCTATGATTGACAATTCTATGATAGAACATACGTTGCCAATTAGGAAACTACTCAAGAGGATTCACTCAAGCACAGGCCCTAGGATAAGATAGATCAAGGCACTTTGTGATGAACAGTGAGTACCAAGATATAGTACTTTGTGATGAACAGGGAGTACTAAAATATGAGCAGCACTTTGTGATGAACAGTGAATGCAAATGTGAGGAGCACTTTGTGATGAATAGTGAGTGCCAATGTGAGGAGCACTTTGTGATGAACAGTGAGTGCCAAACGCGTAGTACTTTGTGATGAACAGGGAGTACCACTAAGATAAAAGCAACACTTTGTGATGAACAGTGAGTGTCACTAGGATAGAAGCAACACTTTGTGATGAATAGTGAGTGTCACTAGGATAGATAGCCATATGCATTTAGATAAAAAGTAGCATTTTGTGATAAACAGTGAATGCCATTATGACTGACACAATTGACTTGCTTGACTGCAGGAGTATTTGCCGATGTTGGAGTCACGGGAGAGATTCCCTTCGACATAGAGATTGAGACCTGAGTTGACACTTGGAGACCGAGCGGTGATTGAGGCGATGGGTTTGAGACATGTTCTGTATGTGCCTGAGTTTCGAGTGAATATGGGACTACTGACTGCACTAGCGGAGAGATGGCACTCCGAGACATGTACATTTCATTTGCCAATGGGTGAGATGATAGTCACCCTTGAGGATGTATATAGGATTTTGCGGATACCGATCGACGGGGATCTTATTCCATACGATCGAGATGGAGACAGGGAGGCACTGAGATGAGTGTTCTAGGATATGGGACTGGAGATGTGGTATGGGATACCATGACATGGACAGGATTAGCACTACCAACAGTGTTGGCAGGAGTTATCAGTGGGTTCCTCTGTATCAATTTTGTACCATTTTGTATGATGATGTAGACACCTGCGGGTGATTGTAGCCATTTGATTTTGACATCATTGTATCATGACACTTTATATATATATGAGATGATTCATCTTTGTGGAAGCTATATGCATGTGCACCTATGTGATGTATGTTTCTATGTGATGCTTATGATATGGATGCAAATATGTATATGATGCAATGCAATATATTTTTTTTGTTCTTTTATGTTTTATATGTGTATGCATGATGCAAATGTGAATGTATGTAATGCAGATGAATATGATACTGCAAAGAACTATTTACATGATGAAAATGTAAGATGTGCTAACATGTGTTGTGTGCAAGATATGGTGCAATTGTGATATCTATATGTATGTATGAAATGCTTAATATGTGGTAATGCAGGTGCAACTACATGAAATGCAAATGTTTTTGGTGTGTCATTATACTCAGTCATGTGATAGCAGGCTACGCAGACTCGAGAAGGATGATGGAAGTCAATCAAGAAAGGGGGATGGAAGACAGAAGATATGAAAGTGAAAGAGCTTCTTGTGCGTTATCATCATTGAGCTTTATTATGGCAAGTAGGTTATGACAATCGAGGCATATGTTCGACCCAGAAAGTCATTGTACCTGTTTGCATGGAGATAAGATAGTCACAAACAAACAATGCCCCAATTCACACTAGACTCATAGTGTCCTCATATCCTTGGACAAGTCATAGCATTACTAAGAGACAATCCACAAATAGCAAAAGAAAATAGGTGACGATACCCCATCCTTGCCTTTCTAGTCAAAGACATCCTAGAGATAGAATCTCTAGTCAGAGACGTCCTAAAAAAGCTAAAAGACATGTCACCAAAAGATTAAATCAAAAGAAAACTAAGACTCGACACCAACATCCACTATAGTCCTCAAGTTTAGTGTCTCTTGTCACTTGTATAAGTCGTATTTGATTGTGGTCACAATGTTTACTTTCACAAAATGGATAGATAGCACTAAACCATAATGTTGTCTGAGTCTGTTGAAAGATTTGATTTTGTTGAAGCCCATTGTTGCTATTGTGTCTCATCTGAAACTAATTGAATCCATGAAGCTCATACTTTATTACGGATCTGTGATGCAAATGTTGCTTTATTGTAGATTGTGCACGGATAGACTAAAGGAAGCTGGAAGAAACTATACTCCTTGAAACATGTGATGTTCTTAGTTCCACACCCATTACTAGACGTAGGATTTGCCTTAGCCACAGATAGGATCTAATTTATTATGGATGGAAAGGGAGTGAAAAGGGAGGTTTATTATGAATGGCTAACCAATCTTGGGTAGATCAATAACAAGCCATGATGGGAATGGGTAAGTTTATTATGAATGAATTGGTCGTGAGTGTGTGCAAAGTGAAAGGATAAAAGTGAATCCTGAAGGAGGGAGGAGCAATGTCTCTATGCATGGCGCTGGTGACCCAGTTTTCACCATGGTACTTGCCCAAGGTGCCACCGAAGTGGTTTTCACCATTGGACAAAATTATTTCTCTTTACTTTTTTTGATTTTTCAATGTTTTCTGTGTCACAAGGCGCCTGTTTGCTAGGTTTTCAGCAAGTAACGATTTTTTTTGTTTTATAATTTTTTTGTATTTTTGAATTTTATTTTTTTTTCTGAAATTTTTTATTTTTTTGTATTTTTGAATTAGGATATTCCAAAGAGCTATGTGTAAAACCTGTGAAGCTGCATGCTGTTGATAGCATCCTCCAAAGGTTCACCTTCTGTAGTTGAGAGCTGATATGCCCCAGATCCATATGCTGCTGTAATGATGTAAGGACCAAGCCAATTTGGTTCGAACTTTCCCTTCTTCTCTTTGTCTTGCTGATTTTTGGGGTTTTCTCTGAGAACCAAATCACCTACCTCAAATGTGCGAGGCTTGACTTTATGATTGTAGCTGCATTGTTCCTTGATTGAATGACGTGTAGCTTGAGTGACAGTCTTCCTTGATGAAGGAACTAAGATAGAATTACTAGTGTGTGGACTACACAGGCCCATATGCGTGTCACCTAAAGAAGTTTGGGCATCCTTGATAACAAATTCCCTCGAGGAAGCTCCATTAAAGGTCCATGATGTATCGCCAGAAGGGAAAGGATGTATGGAACAAGTGGATGATTGATGAAGGCTTATGATTGCGAAAAGAAGTGAAAGTAGGATAGCACGATGGAGACTTAGGATCAACAAGTATGCTTTTTGATGTAAAATTGTAGAACTTTTGCCCCCAGTTATTTTGATATTAGGGGAGATCATCTCTTGTTCCTTTTCTTTCATAGGATTTTTATCCTTGACTTTGATTTTTTCAGAGTCCAATAGCTTTTGATTTTGATTTAGACTGAAGGACTTCTCTTTATTTTTGACTTTTAGATTTTTCTTTTCAAAGCTTGATTTTTGATCCCCAATGAGTAAGGACTTTTGTAAATCTTGTTGATCCAAGACTGGGAGAGGAGTGGAAATGGAATGAGTGGATGAAATGGTAAAGCTATGTGAGTTATCAAGAGGGCTGGTGATACGCTCAATAGATTCTTTGTTGGAACCACTCTTAGGACTATTGATATCAAGAGTTGCTTGCACCACTAGAGGAGATTTGCATTCAGACTTAGTAGCCACAACACTAGGTGGTTCACACCCAATTCCTTGCAAATTGTTTATAGATTGTTCCTGTCGACTAAATACCTTAGGAGACAGTGGGAGTTAATCAACATGAAAGATATACTCACCACATCCCAGGTCTTTAACCTTGAACTTTTCTTTGATCTCTGTTTGTTTGGATGTAGAAGCTTTCAAGGATTCTGGATCCACATATGCTAAAGAAGGAATAGCTTGTCGATTGACTGGTATTGTTATTTCTGATCGAGGTTGCAGATTGTTGCAATATATGAATGGATTTGGGTCAGCTTTGATAGTCACTTCAACTCCATTGTGTGGAAACTTGATACATCAATGATATGTAGATGGTACTGTGCTCATCTCATGAATCCATGGACGTCCTAGCAATATGTTGTATGTGAGATCAAGGTCTAGGACTTGACAAACTACATCCTTTGTAACTGGCCCAACTCTGAGAGGTAAAGTGACTATGCCCTTGGATGAGCGCTCTTCATCATCATATGCCTTGATGGTGATTTGATTTGTAGAATTTACATCTTTATCAGAATATCCCAATTGTTTAATTGTGCTCAATGTACAAATGTTTAGACCAGCTCCTCCATCTATCAGGACCCACTTTATTCTATGTTTGCATATGAAGGCTTCAACATGTAGTGGTGCATTATGTGGCTGACTTACAGAGGCGTCATCGGCTTCTGTGAATGTAAGGGAATGTGGAATGGACAGGTATCCCACCATGGCTTGAAACTGGTCCACATTCAGATCAGTAGGAATGGCGGTGTCTCTCAAGATTTTGTCAAGAATAGCTTTATGAGCGGGGGATATGCGTAAGAGCTCAAGTATGGAGATGAGCGCGGGTGTCTTCTCTAACTGTTCTACAAGGTCATACTCAGGTTTGGTTGATGAAGAAGTAGTGTTTTTAATTGAAGCACCTGGCAAAGTAATTTTACCTCGACGGGTTGTAACATTACATTCAGAAGTAGGTTCGGAAGAAGATCCAACACCTTTTAGGACAATCTTGGGTCTCTGAGTAGGATTCTCAGGGTTTTTGTCCTTGATGATAATAGTAGAGGCATAATTGTCCATTGAGATGTGATTGATGGTTGAATCATAGTTGTAAAGTGCTCTAGTATAGTTGGTTTGATCATCTGTGGCTTTAGCTTTTCCCTTGTCATGTTTTGGGAAAGGTTCCTTAAACATCTCATGTTCTTGATTGGATGAGTGTCCCTCAATCTCAATGTCACCTCTATCAATGAGATCTTGTACGATGTTCTTCAGTCGGTGACAATTTCCTGTCTTGTGACCCTTGCTCTTATGAAATTCACAATACTCATCATCATTCCACCAATTTGGTTTAACCTTTGGTTCATATGGAGGAAAATATGGAACTGTGATTACCTTGTTTGCCACTAACTTTTTGAAGACTAACTCAAGTGGTTCTCCCAGTGGAGTGTACTTCCTTCATGATCTAGAAGTTGTTTGAGTATTCACTTAATTGTTTGTAGAACTTGATCCCGAAAAGATGAATTTTGGTCGCACTGTGTTGGCATCAACAACACCATCATTGACTGTGTTCTTGTTTTTATTCCAAAATCTTGGCTTGTCTTTTCCTTTAAAGTCATCTTTGTTCTCCTTAAATATCTTAATGACTCCTTGTTCAATTAGAACCTTTTCTATCGCTAAGCCCTTTTCAATGACATCCTTGAAGGTGGACAAACAAGCTTTTCTTAGATCATAGCCAATGTCTTTATTAACGTTTTGTGTGAACATCTCTACCATTTGTTTTTGTGGAATTTTACAAGAGCATCTGCTGGCTAGATTCCTCCATCTTTGTAAAAATGATGCAAAAGACTCTCCCTCTTTTTGCTTGGTGTTGCACAAAGTAGTGACGGATATGTCTGTCTCTATATTGTAGGAGAAATGTTGAATAAATGCCTCTGCTAAGTCACCCCATGACTTAATACCAGGTGGTAGTTGGGAGAACCATTCCATAGCTTGATCGCCTAAGCTTTGTGGGAATAATCTCATCAAATATGTCTCTTCTGCTGCTACTTCAATGCAAGCTGTGAAAAACTGTCTTATGTGTGCCTTAGGATCCCCTTTTCCTCTATACTTATCAAACTTAGGCATCACAAAGTGTGTAGGAAATGGAGGCATTGGAATGCTCTTGTCAAATGGATAAGGACATATGTCTCTTATTATGTATGTTGGCTTCGGTGTATTTATGTCCTCCATTTTCTTTTGTAAGTCCCTGATTTGTTGCTCCAAATTGCTCTTAGGTGGAGATCGACTTCTCGGACCATACCCCATGCTTGAGGCACCAATTGGAGGAGGAGAATGTTGCATATATGGATGATATTGATCATACACATGTTCATATGGAGGAGGTCTATAATGATGTTGTGCATATGGACCACTTGGTATAGATTCATGTTGAGGAACTCCATATCTATTTTGTGCATGTATACCATATTCTATAGGCATGTCATGTTCTACTGTGTTGCCCCCAAATTTGACACGGGGTTTCCTTGTGTCCAAATTTTGAGCATGCCTTGGAATATCCAATTGCTTTGGTGGTTGATCCTTAGCATTGGTATGTGATTGAGCATATCTGTCTGCATAAGACTTCCATAATGGCCTGCGAAGGTGAGTATCATATGCTTGACCATGTGTATGTGGGACCTCTGGTTTTTGAAACAAAGATGATGGTGATTCAAGCACCATATGTGGTCCTCTATTGCATCCACTATTAGGTCTGCTTTGATCCATGTTGGAGTGAGTTTGTTGCAAAGGTCTATGTTCCATTATTTGAGATATGTCAAAATAATGAGGTATCTTGGCTCCACTTTGTGCCATCATTTGTAGGAAGTATTGTCTATCTCTCCTCATTATTTCCTCAACCAAACGATTGAAATGGAGATTCATAATGGATTCTTCCACATCTGCTGAATGTACTGAAAAGTTGCCCGTATTGTCATTGTGTGTATCATTATTGTTTGTAGTGTCCATGTTCTCAACATTTGGAATGTTTCTATAGGCATCCATGTCAGGTAATGTAGTATGATCAAAATTGAAAAAGATATCATTATCATACTCATAAGAACTCATGTTTGCAGACTCTTGAGCCTCTTTAGCTTCTCTCCTAGATTTTTGAAGATGGGTTTCAACCATGAACTAGGTATTAACCGAGATGTGTGAGACTAGATGAAAATGGAAAAAGTATGGAAGACCAAGAGTTGGATGGAATGTAAATGAATTTGAGGTGTACTTGCAATGTCCAAAGTGTAAGACCAAGTATGTATGTAGTAGAGTAGGTGTGACTTCCAAAGAGAGGATAGTTTCTCTTGATGAGGTAAGTTGACCTTGACTCTAAGTAAGACCAAATGAGACCCAAAGGTGATAGACCTTGATGAGGGACCACTTAGCAAAGTGTTGTTGTATGTAGTGTGTTGACAAAGTATGATGAGGACAATCAAGTGACCTTTTGACTCAAGTTTAGACAAGTGTGAATGTAAAGCAAGATGTAAAGCAATGATCCCAAAGACAAGTTGAATGCTAAATGAAACCTGGAGAAATAACCTAGGAAGCTCAAGAATTCTGAAACTGATTGCTCATGTTTGTTGGACTGTAAAATTTTTCCAATTTGTGAAGTTGTTGGTTGTGACTATTTTTCGTGACAAGAGGACACAATGTTGATGAGGACTCAATGTTTGCAAGTGTTTAGACTAACAATGACTCCAAGAAAAGTGTGTTGTTTGATGTAAAATTGTTTTGCATACACTTGAAGACACAAAAGACACAATGTTTTGTTGTTTGGTCTTGAATGTTTGAATGTTTAAAATAAGTCAAGCACAATTCTTATGGCTAGCCAAGACAATAGTTGTTGATCCCACATGGGGTTTTACCCCTGAGGCTATGCTATTCAGAGCGGATACTTAGATGCTTGACCTCACTGGCTCCACCTTCGGCACTCACTTCTCGGGTCAGCCAAGCATCAGTCCCCACGAAAACTCCCCGTGGTGAACTTTGTATCTCTACTAAGAACCGTATGTGTGTGGGCCACTACCAGAGGTCCGACCTCCTGCCCCAACAACTAGAAGGATTTGGGCTTCTAAAACAAAAAGGTGCCAGTAAGGGCATCCGATCGTGTGGCCATACATGCGGCACTTTCAGCTCTGTAAATACAGAAGGCTCCTAGCCAGTAGGGGTTACGCCCTACAAATGGTCAAATAAATTTAATCAAATGGGTTTATGGGGAGACATAGTGTCGGTATGAACTAATCAGCACACGTTATCCATAGTTTTCACCATGAATACATTTGTTTATAGTGGTTCGAAAGAGGTGGGTTTTCCTCACTACCACTTGGGTCGTTCTCTTCTCACTAGTAGTCCTAATGACCACATGGGAAGACAGGCCCTCTAAAGATTAAACAAAAAGAGCCTATTGCTCAAGACACAAAAGATAATGATTCAATTTTAGTGCACCAATTGAAGTGTTTGCTAGTCTATGAAAACAAAGCACACAATAAAAATCAAAACCCTTGCCAAGGACTTGCAACAAAGAGTTGTTAGTAGTTTGGATTGTTTCAAATGATCACCCCTTCCTGCAAGCACACAAGTTAGATAAATTTTAGATCCAAAAGACTTTGTGAAATAGGGGCCTTCAACCATGCGTTTTGTTGACCAATTCAAATATCTGATTCATCATAAAAAAAATACCACCTATAAAATTTCAAGAGATTTCCAGAAATGTAAGAAAATCCAAAAAAATTGCTAATTTGCTCCAAAAATTAATTTTTTATGAAAAATCATAAAAAATTCATATAAAATGCAAAATCGATCCAAAAAATCTGAAATTTTTATTGGAGAGTCCTGATAGTCTTCCAAACCTTCATAAAAAAATTTCTACAACAAATCCAAGCAGTTTGTGAGATATGAGTAAAATAATGCAAAACCCTAATTTTCAAAGATCTAATTTTTGAGGAATTATTTTGCATCAAATTTAAAATCACAAAGACTATATCCTATTTAAAATTTGGATATATTTCCAAAAAAGTAAGAAAATCTGAAAAATTTGCTAATTTTCTCTCAAAATTAATTTTTTATGAAAAATCATAAAAAATTCATATAAATTTCCAAATATATCCAAAAAATCTTAAATTTGTACTAGATCCTTATGATACTTTTCCTGACATTAAAAAAAAAATTTATGCCAAAATTAAAATCTTTTTGTGAGATATGATCAAAATAAGGAAAAACCCTAATTTTTAAAGATCCAATTTTTAGGGAAATATTTTGTATCAAAATTAAAATTAAAAAGAATAGATCATGTGTATAATTATGAGATATTTCCAAAAATGTAAGAAAATCCAAAAAATTCTCTCATTTGCTCTCAAAATTAATTTTTTATGAAAAATCATAAAAAATTCATAGAAAATGAAAATGTGCTCCAAAAAATCTGAATTTTGTATTGAGAGCTCTTGATACTTTATTCAACTTGAAAAAACAATTTGGTGCAAAATTTCCTAGCCGTTTGTGAGATATGATCAAATCTCTCCAAGATCTTGATTTTTGGTCCAAAACCCTAGCTGCACAAGGTTATTCTCCAAATTGTTTTACAAAACAGCAATATAGGGTTAGAAAAATCTGCAAAAAAAACAAAAATCTAATAAAAATCCATGTCCCATGGGGCGTGTCAAAATGTTTATGGTGAAAATGGATAACAATAATAACAAAATTGAAAGGCTAAATGAATTCAACCACAAAACCCTAGCCTAACAACAACAAAGATCTACCATAACATATGAAGATTACCTAAGACAATGAAAATCAAATGAAATCACAAAGATTATACCATTACATGTCCAATAGGGTTTTGATCTCCATTCTTCCTATCTCCATTGATCTTGCTTGATATATTTGCTCTCAGATTTTATGTGCACAAGAGCTCAACAAAGAACAGAATGTGGTTGCAAGTAGGATCGTAGTGTAGTCAAATGATCAAGTAGTTAGCTAATTAGGATGATTGATTAGGGTTTGATAATGAAGAAGGCATCTCCTTAAATAGAAGACACTATATGAAATGGAGGGATAGGATTGAGAGGTGTAAAAAGAAGGAGGTCGGCTAGGATTAGAGGGTAGGTAGAGGAAATAATAAAATAATGAAATGGGTAGGTAGTGTAGGAATTAAGAGATGAATGACATGTGTCATGGGTGGAAAAGGTTAATGAATTAATTAAATAAATAAAAATTTATTTAATTAATAGAAGAAGTGGGATAATTAAATAAATAAGATATTTATTTAATTTAGGAAAAGGATAATTTAAATAAATAAATGTATTTTTTTAAATGAGAAATAAGGCTAGAAGAGGATAAATGAATTAATTAAATAAATAAAGATTTATTTAATTAATAGAAGAATTAGGCTTAAATAATTAAATAAATAAAATATTTATTTAATTAGACTGGACAATTTTAGGTGTCTACATACTCAGGTACAATGTTTTACAATTAAATACACATGCATTCAGGCACACTGCCTAGAGCTCATTGCTTAAAACAAGAAAGGGCAACAACCCTGGGAAGGCTCAATGCCTTACAAATGAGTTACAAATGATCACAAGAGAATTTGAACTATTGAAAAAACATCTACAAATGCTTGTGTATAGTTCTAGTTAAGAACATTATCCATTGATTTCGCATTCTGCCTTATACTACTCTGCTCCACTGTTCTTCTCTGATCTAGAGAATAAATCTCTAATGTGCGCACGTGCAACTATGCACAATGGATTATCAATATTTTTCACATTCACCACACATACTAAAATGATAAAATGCATCACATATATATCTTCAACAAGATATTAGATCATCTGCATGTCGTCTTCAAGACCACTTAGCATATTATGAAACGTGTACACACGGTCGGCTGAATTTGAAATCAAAATACCAATGCAGACCAAAATAATTGTCCACCCACTACCACAACCTTTGGAATAAACACCTAGACCACAAAAATAATCACCAAAATTGATCCACATATTTCACATAAGGATTACCTACACAAGACTATTAAACTGCACTAATAGATTGAGAAACGATTTACTAGATCTTCTAACTTCCACAACAATTATCACCGGAGGCTAAAATCATGGAATAAGGTACTTCATACATCTATCAAGTTGTTGGCAAGAGACACTATACAAGTCATCTGGTGTTTTCATTGATGGCAACCGAAGTCAGATATTCCATCTACAGTGTGTTATTTGATCCTACCAGAAGTCAGAATGAAGATTTGGTCAAGTCCGGTGAGCTAGAACAAAACATTTGACAAAGTGTAGTATTTTGGTTGACATTTAATTTATGTTAAATATTTTGGGTTGCAAAGCTAGAGGAATATAGTTAGATGTCTAGAGTACCTTTTTCTAGAATCTTAGCCTCCGGTGATGATTTCTGTGTGAGTTAGAAGATCCAGTGTACAAGTTTTTGGGTTGAACAATGTGGTATGACCATCTTAGATAGTTGATCATTGTATGGAATTGATGGAGTAATTTTGGTGATTGTTTTTGTAATCAAGGATGTTTAGCTGCCATCTAGGAAACATGTGGAAAATTATTTTTGGTCCACATATGCATTGGAGTTCGGATTGAGCTAACTATGTATGCACATTTCATCATTTGTATAGTGTTATTGAAGCCGACAGGTAGAAGATCTAATTTCATGTTGCAGATATATAAGACCAATGGATATGATCATTTTGGAAATCAATGAATGTGTGGAAAGTGTCTCTAATCGATTGTGCGCAATTTCATGTGTGTATGTGTAGGATTTGTGCTCCAGAATATTGCAAAACAATGGAATAGGGTAGTGTAGCAGAGAAAGTGAGATTAAGTGGTTTGTCCTTAACCAGAACTATACTTTGGCATTTGTAGATGTTGTTTTTCAGTTTAGACATTCCAATTATCTTTTGTAAAAGATATTGTAAGACAGTGAGTCTTCCTAGGTTTGTAACCCTTGATATTTTGAGCAGTGAGCTCTAGGTAGTGTTCCGGAATGCATGTGCACTCCCAATGTAATTTTTCAATACTTTTGCAAAGTATATTTATATTGTGGGTCTCATCCCCACCAGGGTTTTTCCCTTGACCGGGTTTTCCACGTATAAAATCTTGGTGTCATGGTGTTATTGTTGATTACTTTGTGTTTCTGCATCCTTCTTTTGTTAATTTACATTAAGTGGTTGAAAGAACAAGTTAATAAAGTTAAAAATTGCAGAACACTGATTCATCCCCCCTCAGTGTTCCTTGATTCCAACACAAGCTTCCCTTAGCTCTGCAACACTAGATGATCTGTGCAGTGTCTCTGATGTTGAGGCCTTCCCAAAATCCTCATGACAAGCCCAAATAAGGTTAGTCTAGTTACCCCCTAACTACACACAAGGGTCCTACAAGGAAGGACTTTGCACCTTGGATGAAACTACACACTCATTCACTATGCTTAGGCCTACTCAAGATGAGTAAAAGACTTCAAATCCTCAAACATGCTTTACCGGTGACCTCTACTCCTTGGGATTTTGAAGTTGGACAAAACATGTCATCTAAAGACTCTTCCAAACACTAGTTTTGTTTTAGAGCACCAATTCCTTATACCTCCTTTGTAAACCTACCCCCTCGACTTGTAGCCCTATTTGACGATAGAATGGACCTTAACTCAAAAATGTTCCACACACCCATACAGAAAATTTAGAATTTCAAACACCCTTTTGGAATTTTTATTGATCCCCCAAATGGTTTGGCCATATCTGTAGATACAAGGTTTGTTCCCTTCAGAGGCTAAGAGACCTAATAGGGGCAATTAGCCCTATTTTCCAAAGCAACTACCTTTACTAGTACACCAAATGGAAACCTGACTCTATGGTAATGTAGGGGGTAGTTAGAAACCTCTAATTCTAGGGTTGCATGCCTGGAATCCACCATTTTGATAACTTATGATGACCATCCTAAAACTTGTCCTAGGGAGTCACATAGAGATGCCTACCTAATCTTGCTCTTTTCTCCGCACAACAAAGTTTCCCCTGATACACACCATGAAAAAAATAAATTATAGAGGCTTATATTTCATCCCTCCAAAGGAAGAGTCTTCTAATGGACTAGAGTGCAAGATAAAGCCATTTTTGTTCAAAACCCTCTCCAAACCCTCAATTTTTCGGGTTATAGTGAGAAGAAGGGAGGGTTCTCTCTACTCTAGAATAGTCAAGACCTCAGACCTCCACCAAAAGAAATATATTGCATCTCCCTATGTACTCCATGGATGGTGGGATCTAGATCAATCCATACAGGCACATACAACTCCTGCAAACTCAGAATTTCTGGGAAAATTGTAGTATTCTATGTATTATTGATTCTCAAACTCCAATTCCAACATTAGCAACCTTGGGAATAATGGCCACAAGGCTTATAAAAATCTCCAATGGTTTCCCACTGACTTTGGAGTAGGTTGGAGCTGTTGAAAGACTTCCCCCAACCAATTTACAAAAAGTTGCACTTTTGCACCAGAAGTTGCATTCTACAAAAGTTGCATTTTTAAAATTTTGCACAAAAAGATGTCATACTCTCTAAGGTTGGGATCCACATACATGGAAAAACCAAAAACACATAAAACCTGTCTAAAACCTATCAAACACAAATCTAGACCATATGTTACCCCTTTTTACCACATTATCCCAATTGGCTTCTCAAATTGCCTAATTGGTGACATGGGCTTTCATGGTGGGTTTTATTGCATACATGAAACACAAAACACACTAAGACACCCTAATGATCCTAGTATTAATCCTTAGGGTCATGAATATCTTGTTGATGAGGTGCTCCTGCACCATACTCCCCAAGAGAAGAGATCTCAAGCCCACTTGAGATTAGAGTTTGTAAATCTGCACCATGATTGGATATTTTCTCACTTGTCATCCAAACTGCCTCATAATTTGGTTTTTCATGCCAATCCACCAAGTACTCAATGTACTCCTTATTCCTTGTCTTCTTTGTGACTCTAGTGTCTAACACTTTGCTCAACCTAGGTGATTCTTGTCGTGGAATGTCATTGTCTACTGCAACCTGCATTGGTTCTTCTTCTTCATTGCCATCACCTTTGAAAAGTGTAAGATCACACACATTAAAAATGGGTGATAATCCAAGATTGGGAGGAAGCTAGATCTCATAGGCATTATGTCCACACTTCTTCAATATCTAATATGATCCAATCTTCCTCTGCATGAGTTTGGTGTATTTTACTTTTGGGTGTCTCTCCTTCTTCAAATGTACCCATACCAAATCCCCAACATTAAACCATACATCTCTCTTCTTCTTATCGGCATGAGCCTTATATTTCACGACAGATTGTTGGAGATGAGACTTGACTTGGTCATGCACCTCTTTTATGGCTGATGCAAAAGTTTCACCATCTGCACTAATGGCTTCTTCTTTGGGTAAATATCTTAACTCCAACACTCCCCTTAGGTGGATGTCATAAACAATCTGGAAAGGAGATTTACCGGTACTCTTATTTATGGTGTCATTGTAAGAGAATTATGCCTGTGACAAAATGTTATCCCACTTCTCTCCATGTTTCCTTGTCAAACACCTTAGTAGGTTTCCCAATGACCTATTGACAACTTCAGTCTGCTCATCTGTTTGAGGATGGTAGGTTGATGAGAAAGCTAGGTTAGTCCCCAACTTCTTCCAAAGAGTCCTTCAAAAGTGACCTATGAATTTCACATCTCTATCTGAAATAATGTTTAGGGGCAATCCATTTATCTAGACCATCTCTTTGAAGAATAGGTCTGCAACATATGATGCATCACAAGAAGTCTTATATGGAAAGAAATGAGCCATTTTACTAAACCTTTCCACCACTACAAAGACACGGTCAAATCTTCTCCTTGTTCTAGGAAGACCCAACACAAAGTCCATACTTATGCTCTCCCATGGCCTAGAAGGAATGGGTAAGGGCTGATACAAACCTATAATTGTAGACTTCCCCTTGGCTTTCTGACATATAACATATGTCTCCACAAACTTTCTTACATTTGCCTGCAATTTAGGCCAAAAATAATGTCTCTTCACAAGGTCTAGGGTCTTATCAAGACCAAAATAACTTTCCATGGCTCCACAATGCTTCTCCCTAATAATATCCAACCTCATGGAACACTTACGAATACACAAATGCACTCCTTTGAACAACAATCCATTTTGTATCAAAAATTCAGAAAAATCAAGATGATATCGGTCACCAAAAGTTTCACATACCTTGTATATTTCTCCAAAGTCTTCATCAACAACATACATACTCTTCAAGGAATCAATACCAACACTTTCCATCTTAATTTGGTGGACAGTTAAGAACCTCCTGCTCAAAGCATCTACAACTTTGTTCTTAACTCCCTTCTTGTGTTTGAGGGTGAATGTGAAGGCTTGTAGGGTCTCTACCCATTTCATGTGTCAGTGGTTTAGCTTCTCTTGGCTATTTATGAAACTGAATGCCTGATTATCAGTAAAAACTATAAACTCCTTTGGTAATAAATAGTGCTTCCACTTCTTCAAAGACTACATCTCCAAGTCATAAGATGAGTATCTTTTCTTAGCATCATTTAGCTTTTCACTGAAAAAACCAATAGGCCTTCCTTCCTAACTAAGCACTGCTCCAATAGCCATGTGGCTTGCATCACATTCCACCTGAAATATCATATTGAAGTCTGGTAAGGCAAGGACTAGTTGTTCTGCAACCTTCTTCTTCAATGTCTCAAATGAATCATCTGCCTCTTTGGTCTAACTGAACCTACACTTTTTTCCTCCCTTTATGGTGTCAAGCATGGGTGCACAAACATGACTAAATCCTCTTATGAACTTCCTATAAAAAGTTTCTAACCCATGGAAACTTCAGACATAATTCATAGTTCTAGGTGTAGGCCAAGACAGTATAGCACTTACCTTCTCTTGGTCCATTTTCAACTCACCTTGTGAGATTAAAAAACCCAAGTAGATGATCTCCTCCTACATGAACAAACACTTATCCAAATTGATAATTAGTTGCTCTTCATGTAGCCTCTTGAGAACCATATCTATGTGTTTGAGGTGTTCTTCCCTTGTGTGACTAAAGATCAAGATATCATCTAGATATACTATGACAAACTTTCCTATGAATTCCACCAAAACTTCATCCATTAACCTCATAAAGGTACTAGGGGCATTGGGCAACCCAAATGGCATGACTTTCTATTCATACAACCCTTCATTAGTTTTAAAAGATGTCTTCCATTCATCCCTTGCCCTTATTCTAATCTAATGGTATCCACTTTTTTAGATCCATTTTTGTAAAATACTTGGCACTCCCTAAGAAATCAAGTAAATCCTCTATTCTAAGGATTGGGAACCTATACCTTATGGTTATCTTGTCGATGGCTCTTGAGTCTGTACAAAGCCTCCAAGTCCCTTCTTTCTTGGGTGCAAGGACTACCAGTACTGCACATGTTTCTTAGAATCTTGCCAATTAGTCTTGATTCAAGAAACTCTTCAATTTGCTTTGCCATTTCTGCATTCTGGTCTGGGGTGAGCTTGTAGGCTTCTTTTTTTGGCAATGTAGATCCAGGGATCAGATCTATGCAATGGCTGATGTCCCTTACCAGTGGTAGGGACCTTGGCATTCCATTTGAGATGATGCCTTGATTCTTATCAAGACACTATCTGACTGTCGGGTCTAGGTGCTTTGGTCCTCCTTCTTTCTCTTCTGCAAACTTCTCTTTCCTTGTCACCTTGGGACTAGGTATGAGGGCATAGTAAACTGCACCTTTCTCTGCAATCTCCTTCATGAACTATTTTCCTTCTACTATCAACACTCTTGTATCCTTCCCTTTTGATTCCATCTCTTCCTCTATGAGAGGTAAGAGTTCCATCACCTTCCCATCTTTGGTGATTGAGTAGGTGTTTTTCAACCCATCATGATGAGCTTTCAAGTCATACTGCCATGGTCTCCCAAACAAGAGATGGCATGCATCCATTTTGGCTATGTCAAATAGCAATCTATCCTTGTAAGATCCAATCTTAAACTCCACCAAGCCTGCTCTTCCACCACTACTTGCTGACCTTAGGTGAGCCATGAGACCTTATAGGGATAAGGGTGAGGCAGCTTCCCAAGTTTAAGCTTTTCTACCATTTTCAGTAATACAAAATTTTTAGTGGATCTGGAGTCTATCAGAACCTTGTATACCTTTCCTCCTGCCTTGCAAGTGGTTTTGAAAAGAGATTTCCTTTGTGTAGGCTCCTTATCAGGTACCTTCATGGTGGTTACTTTTTTCCTCATCATTAGAGCCTCTCCTCTTTCAGGATAGCCATAGCTATCATGAGCATTAACACTTTTATAAGTGTTTACACTTGCCACACTTTGACAATCAAATTCTTGCAGCAAATTGCTTCTCCTTTCTCCCATGGAGCTAGAAGCCTTCTCCGGACATCTATTGGCCATGTTCCCTTCTTGGTTATAGTTGTAGCACCTACGAGTTCCTCTTCCTTGGGATTTTCCTCTAGAGGGTGGTCTCCTACCCCTAAAACTTCCTCTTGGATTGTAGCCCCCTCCTTGGTTGTAACTGCTCTCTCCTTTATTTCCTTCCTGGTTAGAGTCTCCCTAGTAACCAAAACCATTTCTTCTACCTTTGAAAGGGCCTCTTCCTCCTCTCTGTTGTCTCCCTTTACCTCTTCCATTTTTCTCTTGCCTTCTCTTCAACTTCTCCTCCACCTTCAGTGCCAATTGAAAGCACTTTTGGACTATCTCTGGGGTGTGGAGATTCAAGTATTCTTGGATTGTAAATCTCAACCCATTGAGATACCTTGCTACCTTCTCATCTTCACTCTCTTTCACCTTAGTCCTCACACACAACTTCATGAAATCCTTGGTATAGGAACTCACGTCCATCTCCTTTTGTTTCGAATTCTGTCTCCTCTTATGCAATTGGATATTGTAATCCATTGGGACATATGATTCTTTCACCAAAGCCAACATCTTCTTCCATGTAGCTACTGTTCTCTTTCCCTCTTTCACCCTCTCATCCTAGATGAAAGTCTACTAAGTTAGTGCAGCCTCTTCATCTTGGATTGGGCCATCTTCACCCTCTGGTGGTCTGGTATGTCTTCACTTTCAAAAAAATTGTCCAAGGAGTCTATCCACTCCATCACTGTATCAGGTTCAATCTTGCTCGCAAATACTGGCAGATCCATCTTCACATCCATTGTTCTTCTCTCCATGGACTTGAGGACACTCATTAGGGATCTCTGGTCTGCATGCACCTCTAGCTCTTCCTGCATAGGGATCTCCTCTTCATCCCCTTCTTCTCTAGGGTCTCTCTCTCCCCTCTCCACTCTTTCCTTCAACCGATCCATCTCGTTTCTCAAGGCCTAATTTTCATCCCTGACTGCTATGCTCTCTGCCATCTACTTCTTCACCAAGACATTCAATTGTACATTGGTCATTCTTGAAGGTGCCTCATGGGGTCCTTCTTCTTCCGACATCTTGTCTTCTTCTTTTCCGAAGGACACTCCTTCACTCTGATACCACTTGATGCAGAGGCCTACCCAAAATCCTAATGACAATCCCAAAAAAGGTTAGGCTAGTGACTCCCTAACTAAACACAAGGGTCCTACAAGGAAGGACTCTTCACCTTGGATGAAACTACACACTCATTCACTATGCTTAGGCCTACTCAAGATGAGTAAAAGGCTTCAACTCCTCAAACATGCTTTATCAATGACCTCTACTCCTTGGGATTTTAAATTTGGCCAACACATGTCATCTAAAGACTCTTCCAAACACTGGTTTAGGTTTAGGGCACCAATTCCTTATACCTCCTTTGTAAACCTACCCCCTCGACTTGTAGCCCTATTTGACGATAGAATGGACCTTAACTCAAAAATGTTCCACACACCCATACAAACAACTTAGCATTTTAGACACCCTTTTGGAATTTTTATTGATCCCCCAAATGGTTTGGCCAGATCTATAGATACAAAGTTTGTTCCCTTCAGAGGTTAAGAGACCTAATAGGGGTAATTAGCCCTATTTTCCAAAGCAACTACCTTTACCGGTACACCAAATGGAAACTAAACTCTATGAGCATGTGGGGGGTATTTAGAAACCTATAATTATAGGGTTACATGCCTGGAATCCACCGCTATGACAACTTATGATGACTATCCTAAAACTTGTCCTAGGTAGTCACATAGAGATGCCTACCTAATCTCGCTCTTTTCTCCGCACAACAAATTTTTCCCTGCTACACACCATCAAAAAAAAAAATTAAAGAGGCTTATCTTGCATCCCTCCAAAGGAAGAGTCTTCTAATGGACTGGAGTGCAAGATAAAGCCATTTTTGTTCAAAACCCTCTCCAAACCCTCAATTTTCGGGTTACAGTCAAAAGAATGGAGGGTTCTCTCTACTCCGGAATAGTCAAGACCTCATACCTCCACCAAATGAAATCTATTTGATCTCCCTATTTACTCCATGGATGGTGGGATCCAAATCAATCTGTACAAGCATGTACAACTCCTGCAAACTCAGAATTTCTGGGAAAATTGTAGTATTTTGTGCATTATTGATTGTCAAACTCCAATTCCAATATCAACAACATTGGGAATCATTCCCACAAGGATTATACAACTCTCCAATGGTTTCAAACCGAATTTGGAGTAGGTTGGAGCTGTTGAAAGGCTTCTCCCAACCGATTTACAAAAAGTTGCACTTTTTCACCAAAAGTTGCATTTTTGCAATTTTGCACAAAAAGTTGTCATACTCTCTAAGGTTGGGATCTACATACATGGACCAACCAAACACACATAAAACTTGTCTAAAACCTATCAAACACAAATGTAGACCATCTATTAGCCCTTTTTACCACATTGTCCCAATTGGCTTCTCAAATTGCCTAATTGGTGACATGGGCTTACATGGTGGGGTTTATTTCATACATGAAACACAAAACACACTAAGACACCCTAATGATCCTAGTCTTCATCCTTAGGGTCATGAATAGCTTGTTGATAAGGTGCTCCTACACCAGTCTCTTGCCAACAAGTTTTACTTGTTTAAGTTTTAATATATGTTGATTCACACCCCCCTGTCAGCATCCAATAGTGTTCAACACATTAACATATAAAAATATTCAACCTTCAACTCCATTTTGCCATTATTATTAACTCTACAATAGAGTTTCACACAAATGACATGACCCCATGGTCCAAATTTCAGAAAGAGACTTGATTACAAATCTCTTGCCTTGGAAACTTCTCAAAGGTGTCCATCAACATTGTTTGTTTTACATATTCAAATTCTAGGAGATGAGACAAACAAGTTTTAGATAGTTAGAACTTCATAGATCATTTTATCTTAGAAAGGTTGATTATATGAGAAAATTTTACTTCCATAAGCACAAATTCTATTCAAAGAACAAAAAAATAGTACAAACTTTTTGTCAAAGCATTCCATAACCAAATCTAATATTAGAATACAAATCACTAAGCCTTAGTCTTCAACAACACAACATCAAACTATACACAAAGCCAACTGATCCTTTCTTTTCATTTCATTAAATGTCGAAGGGCATTTTAATTATATTATAACTTTTTAACTCATATTAATTACTTATTTTGTTACTCCATTATACATATTTCCCCTTTCAAGTGATACAGTCTTCTTAATATAATGATATATGGTTATACTACCATCAAATTTAGGTTCTAGTGTTATAAGTGTTGTTTATATAGTTTTTAAAAAATAAAGTATAATTTCTTTTATCTTTAATATTTGCAAAGAAATTTAAGTAAATGGAATCTTGGCTTTTTAGTGAAGTTGAATGATTATGAATGAGCGCACCACACCACGTATCAAGTTTTCTTAAGTACGAAACCTTGATGCTATAAGAGATGACGTTAGGATCATGCACAATATGACTTTAACAAAATGTGGTTTTGAACAAGCCCATCACTTATCAAATTGTGTAAAGTTGAGACCTTGATGCTATAAGGGATGAGGTTAGGATCATACACAATGTGACTTTGATGAAATGTGGTTATAAAGGAACCTACCACTTTTGAAATTTTGTTACATACATGATCTTAAAACCATAAGAGATGAAGCTAGAATCATGCATAACATGTCGTTAACTAAATGTGACATAAACTTACTTTGTCTACACTCAAATTTACGCCACATCTCAAGATATATTCATAGAGATAGAGGGGAGTACCTAAAATATGAAATGAAACTATACTTATTTGAAAAGAAAAACATTTGCGTATGCACAAATCCACCTTATTTTTCATTTGCTATAAGGGATGAGTTTAGGATTATGCAGAATATGACTTTGACAAAATATGGTTATGCACAAACCCATCACTTATCAAATTTTGTTAAGTTGAGACCTTGATGTTGTAAGAGATGAGATTAAGATCATACAAAATATGACTTTGATGAAATGCAATTATAAATGAACCCATCACCTATTAAATTTTGTCAAATAACCAAAACTTAATACCATAGAAAAAGAATCTAAAATTATACATTATATGTACAATAAATTTACTTTGTCCACACTCAAATTTAGGTCACACCTCAAGATATATTCATATAGATGGCAGTACCTAAAACATGAAATGAAAATACACTCTTTTGGGAAAAACAAACATTTGCTTATATGCACGGATCCTCCTTTTTTTCCGTCTAGCGTTTTTCACATGGAATCCTTTAATGTCAAGGGACGTGCAAAGAATTTGTTCCCTATTTTCCGGGCCAAAAAATTGGGGGCGTGTCCCTTCACGTGTTAACATTACTTGTGGTGGGGTCTTCTAACACGTTAAATTTCACGGTCCATTTTGCCTGTCAAATGATTTCCTTTTCAAAGGAGGACAGTATTTTTTTAAAAATTATTAAAGAAGTTGAATTCCAAATATTAAGGAAGACAATATTTCCTATGTTAGTTTCAATTTTTCCGCATTTTGATAGATTGGGTTTTCAGCAATTTAATTTAAATATTTTATTTTTATTAAATAAAGTTGAACTATAGTAGAACATGTTACCTAAATTAAAGTGAAGAAAAGAATCTTGGAGGACAAAATTATTATATATAAGAAAAAACAGCATTCACATGAATAACTGAAAAGATACCCAAAAAAATTGAATAGAAAGAAGCACAAAAACTCAAACATAAAACATAATTTTATAAAGTATTAGAAAATTTAAAAAGATATATTCTTTGAAAACATAGTAATCTTATATAAAAACATAAATACTAATAATATTTCTATAATTGCACAATATCTTAATTTTTTTTTCTTTTTAGATTGACCCAAACAAAATTCAAACTAAAAAATATGACCAAACTAAAAAATAAACTGTTTTTATATGATTCAATTATTTAACTTTTAATTGATTTTCACAACAATTTGAAACTACCTACTCAGTCAAATCTCAATAAATTTCACAAAATTTTACTTAAAACTATGAAAGTAAATTCCAATAAATCTCACCCAACATTAATCACATGTTCTCATTTTATCTTTTAGAAGTACTAAAATTGTACATATTTGAGAGATAAGATGGTTGAATGAACCCTAGCTAGGTAAGGTCCCCTATCATTTCTTTGCCCTTTAAAGTACCTCCTTGTCATGAATATTAAGAATTGACAGACATTTATAAATATTTTTTAATAAAACTTGTGTACAATTTTTTTGCCACCAAATTTCCTATTAATTTGCATTCTTGTAGGTCACGCATCACAAGTACACATTGAAATTAATTTAGTACATTGAATTGAAAGCTATTAGCTTTCTCCCTCCAAGGTGACATGGATATGAGATACCTATGTGATACCTATGTGTATTTATATTGACTTTGTTATTAAAAAAGGATAGTCACCTCAAAATTGAAATCTCTTTTGTTGTCGGATATATGTATTTAAGATATTTACGTTAGTAGCATTCATAGTGCGACAAGAAAACCTTAGCATCTTTTTTTGTGTGTTTGTATCAAATATTGTCTTCCTTTGACAAATAAAGAAGCTTATCATATTCATCCTAATGTATAACATTTATCCATACATATATTAATTAAATCTCTCTTCGAACATTTGGTGGTTGACAGGCTATTAATGTTGTATGTTGAAGAATAGTTCATTCATCCATCACCATTGGTGGTACACATTCATAATTTGCATTATCAAACTTCATATGGACAGAGTTCAATTGGTAAAAAAAAATTTATTCGAATTGGATCTAATTTGACTGTGAGCATTTTCATTAATTTGAACATCTTAATTAGACTCAACATGTATTTAAGTACTTTGTATACCCTTTCTCTATTGTCTATTAAATTATAATTTGTTCCATGTTGATTCTTTTTCAAACAACAATAAAAATATATTTTATTTGATGTGGCAAAATGTTATTATTTGTTTTATTTCATGTATATATACCATAAAAATGTATATATATTTTTCTTCCTAATGTTTGATTGTCGACTATTTTTTTTAATGTTTTATTATCATGTAAATTAATATGTGTCAACTCTTCTTTTTGTTAACACATTCATGTCATTACACTTCACTCCATCTGTTGCTACCACTATAGGTTACACTTCTTATTTTAATTGTATTTTATATCACATATTATTTGCATCTCATTAAAAAATATATAATTACAAAATATAAAATTTACAAAAAAAATTAATTTGTTTAATTAAACGATAAATTTAACATTTCAAATTATAAATAATTCTAGCCTTTAAATGGTAGCATCTCAAATTTTATTTTTATCAAATTCCATAATCTATTAATTAATTTGGGAATACTTAATTATTATTGAAATTAGAAAAGAGTCTTAGAGAGTTTATGAGTGATCTTAGGAATTTAAACATTGGTTTTTATGCTAGTTGTTTGTTAAAAAATCCTAATATTATATCATTGGAGATATTCATAACAATATTTTCCTCACTTTCATTGGATTTTTCTCTCAAAAATATGATATTTTAAATATATGTTCTCTTAGTATTTAAAATATTTTTGGTGCTTTGATTTAATACACAACGAAGTTTCAACCTCTTTGAATTGTATCGTATGTTAGCAATTAGGTTGGTAGAAGACATGTATGAGATGGACTATGCATTCATTACAAATGAAGAAACCATGTGCAATTTGTTGGCACAAAAAAATACGAAACCCTAATTCCGTAAGGGAAAACTACACGATAGTGCTAGAGGTGCCAATTTACAGTGGATAGCTTGTAGCTTATGATTAGAAAAAGATAATGGTTCAACTAAGCAATAATGATGAGAAATTACTTTCATTTTAAGCTCTACTACACCAAGGGGATGCTCCATGAGGTTTTTAATATAGGAAATAAAAGATAAATGAAGGAATAAAATCAAGGTCCTAACAATGATACCTAATGCACTATTAATTCCAAAATATATCACTAAGTTCGTATCACTATTTGTGGCAACTAGACCATTAAGACCTCTAAATGAGAATATGAGAAGGTTATTGCATGCACACTTAAGATAAGACTACTTATAATCCCTAGTATGAATGCTAGAAGTTGGACCTATTTCTAAACCCTAAACAACCCAACCAGTAGTCTAGAATCTACCTAACCATTCAACAACACCAATGGATTACTATATCATGCATGCAAACAAAATGAAATAAACCAACTATTATACCTTCACACATAATAGACTTGTCTTCATTGTTATCCTATCCTCCAAGATCTTGTGAAAATGGATTTTTCTCTTAGCTAAGCAACACTAGCACAAGAGGTCATGAAAGAATGGAGTGTGGTTGATTGATGATGTAAGGCTATGAGGCAATGTTGAGGATGATGATGTAAGATATTGAGAGATTTTGTCATTTTATAATTACTCTAATGATTATGGACATTCAAAATGGAAGGAAGAAACCTCTTTTAAATAAATCTCCAATAGAATCAAGGGCTTATACTTAGAGGTTAAAAGGTGTATGGCCATGATCACATAGTTAGAAGAGAATCAATAGGATTGAAGGGTAGGTAGAGATGAAGGGAGGAGATTGAGTAGTAGGTAAGAGTGAATAGAATTAATAGGTTAATTTGAAATGGAAGGATAAGATTAAGAGGTGGGTTGACTTTTTGGTTCAATTAATGTGGATATTGGAGAAAGGACAAATCAAATGAAGAGGACTATGACACTTGTCGCATGGCTATGGATTTAGATTATTATCCATGTAAACAAGTTGGAGGGATAGGATTAGACAGAAGAGGATAATAAATTGATTAATTAAATAAGTATTTTTAATTAATATAGGAAAAGGGTGGGGTTAAGATAATTAAAATAAATAATAAATATTCATTAAATTTGTAGAAAGTGTGATGGTGAAAAATTAGGGTTTCACCATGGGATGTAGTAAAACCACTAATTTTTGTTTAGAGGCCAAGACATTGGGGAAAGGTGAAATTTGATAAATCTAAGGCTAAAAGACCAAGATTCTAATCAAATTCTTGGTTTCCTAAGTGGAAACTCTTATTTCCCTTTAGTTGAATTGATTTAATTAATGTTGTTGAAATTAGGATAAATGTGTGAAAAATGAAGCAATTATGCATGAATAGTGAGCTATAGTCATTGAACAGAGCCACAAATCTAGATCTGAGTAGTAGATGAAGGTTCATAAGTATTCCTAGAAACTCAACCTAAATTATTAGGACCGTGGTGGTAGTTGCCATGGTCGTCCACACTTTTCGCCATCCAAAAGCAAACCCGTTCTTCTTTATGAATAATGTTGTTCCTGAAAATTGTAGCTCTGTACGTGTTCCTACACATAGTAGAAAGGGGGAAATGGTTGGGAATAGAGATTTGCCTTAGGTCAAACCTTAGTTTTATAATTAAACATGAAATAGAATTGAAATGTAAATGAAATACTGTAATGGAAATGCTTTCCTTTTGAGGGAAAGGCTAAAAATATTTGAAACATTAATGATATTCATTTTAATGAAGTTTTGTTTGTCTTCAAAAGGAATTAGGGTTTCATGTGGATAGTCTTCATAAAACATAGAACATGAATATCATCTCCAATACTTGAATATTGACTTTACTTTTTCTCCAATGGTTAAAAGAAGACTGATTACTTGCTCACTTGAATTTGCTAATGTGTGATTGAGGATGAATTTGTTCGTTGGGTTTGAAATGAGAGGGGTAGACCTCCTTTTATACATTCTAGTTGAAAAACAAATTAATTTTTTGACATTGGCCGACATGGGATCTAGGTTTATGCTCAAATCATGTTACCGTTATGAGGCCCTCAAAAGGACCCTATTTGGGAGGACCATGGCACTGGGCACCTTGGTCCTTAAGGACCATGGTGCATAGTGTCATGGTCTTGGACATCAGGGTCCCAGGATCTTGGAGAAAGAAATTCAGATCATGAAAACATGACTTGATACATGGTGTAAGCATAATTAGCGCTTCAATTAGGCCTTAGGGGATGAACACCAAAGTGAGGCCTAGGTGAGGAAAAAAAAAGGTAGGCAAGTACAAGTTAGGACACTACGTTTAGCCCCCACTTTAGCAAGAGTATGAGACTAAACATACTTTTAGTAAAGTATAAAGGTTTGCATTGAAAAATTTCATCAAGACATCAAAGAGACAAGACACACCAAACCCCCAAGGGATTTTGAGGTCTTTCTACCTCAATATCAAGATAAAATGGACATCATAAGAGAGAGAGAAAATCATGACTGCTAGCCTAGTAAGATTCACTTACTATATCATGAAAAATGAAAAATACCAAATTACAAAGCAAAAGATCGGTTTGCAAAGTAACTTGAGTATTGAGACATGTGATAGTGTGTGCATAAAGTGAAACATTGAGCAGAGTGTATTCCCCCACATTAAAGAAATTGTATATACCTTATCAGGAGCAATTGCTTTATGATAGCATGCATCCAAAGACAAGCATATTATCACAATGATATGCCCCCAAGAAAGGACAAATCAAAGGATAATGGTCACGAAACATGAAAATAGATACGGGATCCACTAACTCTGGGGTCAGTATGCTCCTATGATAAATAATGTATATCATGAAATGTTTGTATTGAATTGACCTCATCTACCAAAGGTAGTGGAACCATAAGCACAATGAAAGCTAGGAACAAGTGTCTTTTTAGTCAACATGGAAGAGACCAAAATAGATCTCAACACTTTTCATTATCCCCAAGTAGAAAACACAAGGGACAACAAATAGAAGAATTGAGATACAAATAGAAGAATGTCACAATAGATTCGACCTCTTTATTACCTTACACCAACGAACTGACAAGGTTCATCAAAGAGAACCTATCAAAATAGAAAAACACATCACAAACAAGCAAGAGGAGAGTGTTGAACATCCAAAATACTGAGAGGGGAGGGGTGAATTAGTATTCCCTTTAATTTATTAAAACTTTTGAACAACCATCCACATAACATAACTAAATTGCAGAAATAAAAAGAACAGTAAGCAGAAATAGGGTACACCACATGACACTAGTATTTTATATGTGGAAAACTTGAGATGGGAAAAACCATGGAGACGATTAGCTCTCAATATCATGTAACCGGTTATAGAGTACAAAAGGTGGCTTATTGATGGATGGACCCACTGTCCAAAGCATAACAGCTCACTGTCGAATGATGGCTTGAAGTCAATATTACAAAAATTAAATTGTTATTTTTGCATTTGTCATATGCATGAGATACAGTTTTGTTGAGGTACATAAACACTTTTTACATTCATTACACATAAACACCTTTTACATTCATTGTATATACAATACAAGGATAAAAAAGACCATACTCTACTCATCACTAAGCAACTACATGTATATTGAGTAGGTTTTCATAAAGTTGGCTTAGTAGGAGTAAAGGTTAGCCTAAGAATATCCTTTACACACTACTACAAAAAGTAATCTTTATCATATCGAGGATGTCAGCCAAAACACAAAAATACTTTCAACAAAACTAGAGAAATAAGTCTCATCATAAGTTACCTCAGTACATGCTGCGTAAAAAGCTCGAATATGATCTTTTGGATTATCATTTCCCTTGCATTTTCAAAATTCGATGCTTCAAAGTGCTTAGGAAAGGGAGGCATGTACAAAATTTTATCAAATGGATTAGGGCATAAGTCTTGCTATGTGTATAACTTCCTTGTACTTTTGGTTTTTAATGCCTCTATTTATCTTTGCATATTTTCAATTTGTTGCACCAACACATCTGATTGTGAAGGCTTTTGAGGGTCATCATTCATCCCTGGATATCCTTGTTTTTGATATATAGTACTTCAAAATGGTTGTTGACGTTCAGAAATCATTGTCTTTGGTGTCTTTGGCATATATTCATTTTGGAATTACTCGTGTTTTTGAGGTACTGCCATGCTTTGGTGCGAAGTATTTTGTTGTGCCCATTGAGATGAAATTGCCATGTGCATCTGTGGTTGATACTACACTTTGGGTTGTTGAAATTGCATTTGTGTTTGGTAATGCGCATTTGCCTATTGTTGTTGTTGTTGGGGCATATAATAGCTTTCTTGCCCTTGTTGTGCATACTGAGGCACATATTGTTGTTGATAATGATGTTGTTGACTTTGAATCATAATTTGTTAATTTTGTGCCATTTGCTTCTCCCCTGATGTAAACCCCATTAATTTCAAAAATCTTTTCTTATGTGATTTAGGTTGTTTCACTTTTAAATGCGGAATGGCACTTGCATTTACTTATTGTGAATTTTGTCCAAATGATTGTTGTTGTTGTAAGTTTGTATTTACTTGTAGTAGCGCAGAAGGCACTATTATTTGTTGCTGAGTATAATACTATTGTTGTGCATTACGTGTTTACATATTCGATGGTTCTTGTTGTGCATTTATAATTTTTGCAATATTTGTTGTGGATGTGTGCCACTATTTTTTCCTTTTGTTGCCATAATTGAAGGTCCTATCAACAAACTTTGTGTCATTTGTGAATGTGCATTTGTCACATGTACTAAACTTGAGTGAACATAAGAAATTTGTTGTATCATTGGATTAGTTTGGACACCAGTAATGTTTGGCATTCTAGTCGTAAAATGCTCTTGCATTTGTGATTGCGATCCACTTTGGAGAACTTGTGATGTCTTTGGATACATTGTGTTTGTCAATGATTTTGCCATCACCATTTGATCTTATGAAAATGATGTAGTATTGAACAATGGATTATTAATTGTTTCAAAGGTTGATTTTAATGGAACACTCACACCCAATGATTTAGAGACACTCTTCTGAAGTGGTGTGGTTGTTACTTCCTGTTGTGCATTTTTTTCATCTGGATGAGGTTCAAAAATTGAAAGATTACCGAATTCATGTTGTGTTTGTACATTATTTTGATCATTTGAGGTTGTAGCAACTTCAAGCATGCTTCTATACTTGTCGGGAAATAATCTAGACACTTTACTGAAGAACTTGTTCATTTTTTTTATAATTTTTTTGGATTGCTAATAAACATTTCAAGATCATTTGAATCATTAGAATTTGATGGGTTATTTGGATCCATTTCTTGTTGAAGGTCTTGGTTTGAGCCAAATACTTGTATAAGGTTTTGTTCCTCATATGAAATTGGAGGTTGTGTGTCATATTGCTGGTTTAATTGATTGAAATCGAATGGTGCACTCCCTAATGGTGTTAGTGGAACACTTCCAAATCATGGTTTCATTGGCACAAATATGGGTTCATAATATCCAGGTGGTCCCAATTGTACTGTCTCATATTGTGGTAGTACATTTCTTGACGAACCCACATTTGGATCGAGTGACTGAGTTTGATGTTGTTGCATTTGCATGTTTTGTGTTTTTTTTGGATGATGGATTCAACTAATGCAACCTAGATGATTGGCAATGCAATCTATGAAGGTTGGACTCTTGAATGCTTAGGATGACAATAATGTGCACCTAAATGCAACCTAATGATTGACAATGCAAACTAAAATAAGTGTGCAACCTATATTTTTTGTGATTTTGGAGAGTTTAGACAAACTTTAAAATGCAACCCTAAAAGATTCGACCCTTGGGAATCGAAATGATGTCTAGACCTTAAAGGACAAAAGGACCAAGTGACGATAGGAAAAATGACGATGTCTCACCTGTATGCTTCAATAATAAGCGAGGTTTGATAATGATGTTGATGACAAAAGAGGATGAAAATTTGACAAGGTTTAGAACTCCTAACAATGACTTAGGGTTTTACCTAAAGAATTGAATCCTCAAGTATGACAAAAACCTAATTTTGACACTATATGCAAAAGGACAATGATCTAAGATGAAAACCTACAATGTGATATGATAATTACCTAAGTTATGAAGAGAGACAGGGTATGAAAATGTGACCTTATATGATGATATGGATAAAAGTTGATTATGACACAATGATATGACACTAAGGTGTAGGTGCAAAATGTATTATAATGTTAACCTAAGACCAAACCTAGGGTTAGACTATGAAATGATATTACCCTATGTGCAAAAAGAAATATGCAAAGGAATGACTTTTTGATATGCAAAGAATATGACCTAGGTGAAACCTAACTTTGGTATTTGACAATGATTTATGGAAAGTGCAAACCTAGGAAGGACCTAATGATGGCATGCAAAATGACACCTAAGAAGGAACCTAATAATGATATGCATAACTTAGGAAAATGGTGCTAAACCTAAGTTCAAAATGAGGACACTAAAATAGGACACTAAGAATGAAGATACTAAGTGAAAAAATGAGGATACTAATAGTGAAAATGATTATCCCCTAAAACCTAGGTACGGACTATGATGGACCTAACCCTAAGTGACATGTAGTTGACGATAAAATTTTCCAATGTTTTTGAAAGCCATATTATGAAAAAAAAAATTGAACTTTGTCGGATGAATGCTTTTGTTTTGGACTTGTTTGGACATGTTTGAAAATGACCTTTTTATTTTTGTGACAATGTGTATGATTCAACTTTTGATAATCATGAAAGACAAGATGTTTGGACTTAGACTCAAGACAATCATGCTCATTCAAAACATATCCCACAAAATCTGCCATGCATTAAAAAGAAATCTGCAATTTATAACAATCTTTGCAGCCCCATTACAATAGATTTTTATTTATTTTTAGAAAGCATATTTGAAATGGTTTTAGACACTTTTTTAGCAGCTTATAAAGTGGGTTTCAACATGTTTTCAGGAGCTTATAAAAATGAATTACTATTAATTGTTTTCGCGGATTTGTAAGAGAATTTCAAATGTTTTTTTTTTTTTTGACAGATTTTTAAACTAATTTTTAATGTTTTTTTAAAAAATGTTTTTTGACAGATTTTTAGACTGATTTTTAATGTTTTATGCAGATTTTTAAATAGATTGAATAATGCAGATTGTAAAGATTTATCAATGAATCTTATATTTCAAAACATTCTTAGACAATCAAGGGAAAAATCAGATTGAAAAAGAAATGCCATGACACATATTCTCATGCAAGAGGATAAAATCATGTCAAGATAAGATTGTCAAATCCTTGAATTTAAAAATTATAGAAGTAATATCTTCCAAATAAAGCACAAAAAAGGATAGATTTTAGGAAGTATATTAGTTGGAAAAATCAAAATAGAAAGTTAAGGAACTAGTTGGATATTGATGAATTAAAATTCAGGAAAATGAGAAGAAATTAAGAATTAGAATGTTTTGAAAAATGAAAATTAGAAAGAATCAATAAATAAATATTCCTTATTCATTAATTCATAGTTAGCCAATTAAATAAAAATATTTAATTGTGACAAAGAGACCTAGGATAAAATAAATTTATTTATTTAACCTATAAGGAAAATGACAAAAGGATTAAATGATTAAATTAGAAAACCTTGGGAGATGAATTAGAAATGCAAGGACGGCAACTAGGTCTTGACAAAAGATAATTGATGTAGGGTTGATCTGATCATGATGAAAATTGGACAATTGATAAAGCATTGAAGTTGATTGACCAAGATCAATGACAAATTTATCAAAATTGACAAGGATTGCAATTGATTGGCACCAATTGACGAGGGCCAATGACTAATTGATCCAAATTAGTGAGAAATGATGATTGATTGAGATCGATGATGAAATGATCAAAGATTGATAAAAGGTCGACTTGATGAAGGTCTAATGACAAAAGATCAATGACAAAATCTGTCGCAAATTGACAAGAGATTGACAAATTGATGATTGAGTGTGCAACAAGACCTAATTGAGAATGTGAGAAACACAATTGAAGAGGAAAGAAATACAGAAGAAAGACAAGATATCGACAAATGATGAAGATCAAGTGCACGACATAGAAGAAATGTTAATAGGATGTAAAAACCCTAAAATAAGGTCATGCGAATATGTTAAAGTATGCCACCACAAGCATTGACCACTTTTAGATGCCTACACACATCCATCTGATATACCTTGAATTTCTTATCAGCAGCATATGCAAAAAATAATCTAACAGCTTCAATTCTAGATACCAGAGAAAAAGTCTCCTCAAAATCAATACCTTCAATTTGTGAATATCCTTTACATACCAGTCTTGCTTTGTTTCTAACAACTTCTCCATCTTCATTCAGCTTATTCTAGAAAACCCATTTAGTACCAATTACATTCTTGTCCTTAGGTCTCGAAACAAGCTCCCATGTTTTGTTCTTTTCAATCTGATCTAACTCTTCTTACATAGCCTTTGTGTATGCTAAAATCAAACATGTAATCAATCAGAAATCAAAGGGAAATCACGAATCCCTATCTAATCAAAGAATTCAAAATAAACTCAATGAAATAATGCAAACAAGCAATAGGAATATGAAAATAAATCAATTCAAACTCCCTATTCCATGATCACATATAGCTTCCATTGTTCTTCTCTTCTTTGTGGTATGATGGCTCTTAGATATTGCGCTGACAACCTGCAATTGACACAAAGATTTTATCGTGATTGTTGAAAATGGAGATTGAATGCTCAATTTATAGATTATTGGAGAGGATTGATTGAGAGGTGGAATAGATTGATCAAGATGTGGAACTCAGGTGAGCTCACATGTTGATTGATAGTTGAACAACTAATTTGGAGGTGGAACTCAATTGATTGAATAAATAAATGAGTTAACTGATTGAAAAAAAAGCTGATGGAAAGATGAAAATGGGGATTGGAGGATAATTGATTGATGACAAAGAAAGCTTTATTTAGAAAAAGCTAACTAGAAGATAGAAAAAGAATGATTGGAGAGAATTAAAAAAAAATGGCATAATTAATCAATTAATTGAAAAGATCAATTCAAATAGATGGAATAGTTAACTGATTGAAAGCTTTTTGGAAGAAAGTAAAGTGGAAGATAGAAGTAGAGATTGGAAAGATAATGATTTAATTAATTAATTAATTGAATTAATTAATTTAGCATGTGCTTGCACTTTGACTTTGATTTTCAATTTAATCTTTGCATGAGATTTAATTCAAATATTGAATTTATTTTAAATTCAATTTGTTATTTGAATATATTTAGAACTTGACTTTGATTTGCAATTTGATTTTTGTAATCATGCACATGTATTTGAAATTAGAAGAATATGAATTTGGAGAATTAATGAATTCGGGGAATTGGAATTAGAGGAAATATGAAATTAGAATTTGGGGATTTGGAATTAGAATTAGAAGAATAAATTAGTTAATTAAATAATTTAAAGAAACTATTTAATTATTTAGAAATTGAATTTAATTAAATAAAAAAGACTATTTAAATTAAAGGATTAAAATCACAATCAATTAAATAATAAATAATTAATTAATATTTAGAAAAGGGTTAATGATTAAATGATTAGAAATAGAAATTAAAAATGAATAATTAGTAAAATGAGGAAATATGAAATTAGAAGAATAAGATTAATTATCTTACTTAAATAATTAAAGAATTATTTAACTAATTGGAGGAATAATTAGTAGATGATCAATGAGACATTTTTTAGGTGTCTACATTTGCCACTCTTTGAGACAAAGTCAACATGACATTGTTTCAAAGAAAACAAAAAAAAAATTGCCCCGGTGATGCTTAGGGTGTAAATATGCCCCCTCTTAAAGATATGAATGATCTCTCGAAAGAAGAAGAATGTGAGATAGAAGAATAGTTAGTTGATTAGAGATAAAGATAGGTAACGTGAAGATGTGAGATAGAATATGAGAGAATAGATTGATGAAAGAATAATGTTAGATGATAGAAAATGATTTAGAAATAGATGATGAGAAAAGAATCAACAAACTAGCAATAAGAAAATGAGATGAAATGAGAATTGATTGATTCACGAACCTATGTCATTATTTATTGCACAATATATATTCATCATTGGGCCTTATTATGTAACAATGGAGCTTTGCACATCAGGGTATAAGGAACCAAGATGTAAAGATATCTCATTGAAGAAACAAACACGTAGCAGAGAAGGAGTGAACCCTCCATTCTGGGAATAATCTCAGGGGTTGAGGTATGTGCGATAGTCACAAGCTAAATGCTCCTATCATAGACACCCACTAGAGCAATTTACCTAGAACTTCATTGGCTCACACCACAAACAACAAAAAAAGAAAAAGATAATGCCCATCATGGCTCCTCTCGTCACTTGTGGACATCCTTGAGTAGCATAGGAACACAATCTGTCGCCAAATGATAAAAGATAAAGACTGACTCAGACAAAATTTAGCAACTATACTGACCTTGTGCCTTTGTTCTCAGTTGCTTGATGTGATAGTTGATAATGTCTGATCTCAAAAAGTTGCAGACCCCATTTAAGACTGACTTGTCTGATTTCGAGTGTATCCTCCTTTGTTTAAGACAAGATAATGATCACTTGATATGGATAGTTGATACGATTGATAAGACAATTTGATCAGTTAATTGTAGATGTTTGACTAGATAGTTGTATCCTTAGTTAACTTCATGTGAAGCATTTGCTAGATATCTGCTAGGGTATTTGTTTCTTGCAAGACATTTTATTGCAAGTTTTTTGATTGATTTATTGATTGTTTTTGGATTGATTTTGTGGATCGATATTTGGATGTTTTTGGATTTTGTGGATTGATATTTGAATGTTTTTAGTTGATTTTTTCAGGACATTATATGTGAATGTTTTTGGTATTTTTTCACGATCATATTTGAATGTTTTTGCTATTTTAAAAAGATTTCCCAATGTTTTTGAATTTTTGTGTTTTCCCAATGTCTTTGGATTCTATGTTTTTCACTATTTTTGGATTTTTGAAAGATTTTCCAATGTTTTTTGGATTTTATGTTTTTCACTGTTTTTGGATTTTTGAAAGATTTTCCAATGTTTTTTGAATTTTTTCAAGACTATATGTGATTTTTAGGATTTTTTCAGTTATGCCCCCAGTGTGCAGACCTGTATGACATGATGATCTACATAATGCATGTGGATACAATGAATTTTTGACATGACCTATGCTAATGCAATATGCATGATGAAGATGCATTTCCTATTCGAACAAGGATGATTGTGTTTGTTTAGCATTTCATATTACACCAATTAAATTGGAGGTACAAAACATTTAGTAGATAAGAAGTCAATCGATCCTTAAGGTCCCTTGGAACATCCAAATTAACACACTTAGTGACTAGGATTTACAAATGGAGACCCAGAAAAGTTCCCCATTGGTTCTTGAAACTTCGATCTTATTTTGCCCATGTATGTGCAAATGAGTTCATTCTCGCTCTTGTGTTCACTAAACATCCTTAGCATCCTATATGACTAGCTACGTGGATTATTCTAACTTCAAAAGCATCCCGAATAGATCCTCGTTGCCAGCAAGCTTTTAGAGCTCAAATGAGGTTATAGACTGTAATCTCTCAAATATTGCTAGTAGGTGTCCATATCCCTAATGGAGTTACTTGCATGTTCCCATAGTCAATCTTTTTGTCACAATTTGTATGCATGATATTTCAGTTATATATCATTCCTCTTTTGCCTTGAGATGAATATTTGGCATAGCACTTGTTCTTTTTAATTTTCTTGCCTTGACTTGTAAGTAATCAAACCTACTTGGGTGTGACAATTACAGTGGCACTGAAGTAGAATTTTAGATTTTTCACTAGTCATATGATCAACTAGGTGTCTAGAATGAATTGGAGATTTTCTTAATGTGTTTGAGATATAGCAATTGATAGATTTTGGGTTGACAAGTCTCAAATAGTGAAATCACTACCCAACCATAAGTAATGCATCATCATAAGGTAATGTTGAAAATGAATGACCTTAGGACCTTAAAGACTCCATGTCTGAATATCTAAGAAAGGAGACGACCCTTGTTTCTCCTGAATGCAAACAAATGATAAACTTAGACAGTTGCCT
Source organism: Cryptomeria japonica (assembly GCF_030272615.1). Taxonomy (NCBI): domain Eukaryota; kingdom Viridiplantae; phylum Streptophyta; class Pinopsida; order Cupressales; family Cupressaceae; genus Cryptomeria; species Cryptomeria japonica. The sequence goes on along the minus strand of NC_081415.1, from coordinate 189,574,472 downwards.
TGTTTTATTGATGTTGCTATATAGAAATGCATGAATTTTATGAATGTGATGTGCTTGTAAAGAAACTATATGCAATGCAAAAAGAAAAACCTAAACTAACCCATCCCTTAGATATAATATCGTTTAAGGTGCATGTTGTTCATAGGGTTAGGGAGTCTTCTGTAGGTAGTTCATTGGTCTTTGTTTGAAGAGTCAGATAAAGATTTCTTTTCCAATAGGACATAAGGACTCAACTAAGTGTACATGTTCAACATCTCCAATGTTGATTTCCTTAGTTTTTGGATTTTGTGGATTATTAGAGGGAAATCTAGCTCTAGAACCCATGATTTCAACTATAGCCTTATAATTTTCAAAGAAATCCAACTGTGGTAGGTCCTCTTGTCCCCAGTCTATCAAGTGTGGCTATATGAGGCAAATAGATTCTGATTTCAAATTTGTGACCAAATTGGCATGTGAAAATGGCACACATATAATCATTGATAAATTGTTCTCTGCAGTATGATCAAGATTGGTGATTTCATTGATAAGGAGTTCATGAAAAACCTGTGTAGAGGGATTGGGATAATGAGGGGGACTAGGAGAAATGGTAAGTTCATTTGAGAGGGAATCTTGTGAGGAACATGGAGGATTATGGCATGGAGATGAAGGGATAGAGGGATCTTGATCAGAATCTAGAGAAATAATGGGATCTTGCTTAGGACATGAAGGTGAAGGAGTAATTTGATCTTGACTTGGAAAGGGACTATTTGGAAGGATGGAAGGGACATCCTGATATTGCTTAGGAGGTGAATGGTTGATGGGACTTGAAATGGCACTTTGTTCTTGAGAAAAAAGGGTATCATTATGAATGAAATAGAAAAGAGCGAGGGGATCATCATAAGATTCTTCATCGGTGGGATATTGATAAAAAATTAGGTAGGATGGAAGGGTTTGTTCTTGATCTTTATTTATTCTAGGACTCATTTCTTCTAATTTTGGATCATCCTCTTGACACGGGGAAGGAGTTTGGATATGCATGGGAGATTATTGGAAGATTTCAACATATTTGTCTGATGAGAAATGATTTCAAATGAGACTCTTTTTGATAAGAGTATATGATATGATTGGGTCTTGAATCTCTGAAACATGGAAAGGACTAGCATCATGACTTGGATTAGATTGGGTTTTTATTATGGATAGCCCTTGGGAGGTTACTGGTGCGGGGCACCTAACACTCCAAGTATGAAATATTTGTTTCCTTTTAAGTTTGTGTGTTATCTTTGTGTTGTAATAATGTACTAACCATTGAGGACTTAGTAGAGCCATGGTTGAGTTGTCCAAGTTTTGATTTGAGTCAATTGTGTTTAGGATGTTGACAACCTGAGAAGTGAGATGCTTAGGTAGTTCATAGGTAAAGTACTCCAGATGAATGTATTCATGTATTAGGGGTAAATTGAGTTGTGTTTAGGTCTTATAGGGTGTTTGAGGACCTTTAGGAGTCTTAAAATGCATTAGAATGCAAAAATTGCATCTTGGAGCCAAAAGTTGTGAAAAGTTGTTGAGCAACATTTTGCAATTTCTTGCAAAAGTTACATTTTTGGTTATAGGCATTAAAATTTGGTTGAACCGACTAAAGAAAGAGCATAAAAGAAAAAATTAACTTCATTGTATGGGTTGGAGGATTGGAAATGCAAGAGAAATTTTTGGGTTTGAGAAACAACCTTGTTTTCCACCAGTTTTGACAGTTTTACTCTTGTTTTCATTGCTTGTATGGTCCAGTACGAACTAGATGGTGTAATTCCTTGCAATTCTGAGTATTCATTGTATTTTTCTTCTTCAAGGTTGATTTCCAGGTTTTATTTTCCTAAGTTGTAGAGATCTCTTCCATTATTTGCAACTAGGAGCAAAACCCTTGCAAGTAGGGTTTAAGAGCAAGAAAATGGCTCTAACCTAGGCATTCTTTGATGGCACCTGTTGAAAGCACTAAGAATTCTAGGTTAGGGTCTATAAATATCTTCAGAATAAGGTGTGTGGTGTTGTAGGTCCAATAGGAGGAGAAACAATGAAGCCCTAGGCTCATCGTTGGGAGTAGGTGAGTTAGGACAACAAGAAAGGTGTGTTTTATGAGCAAATGGGAATTGGTGCGAGACCAAGTGACACATGAATAGAAATACCTCTAAGTGCCCTTGAAGATTCCCAAATTTTTTGGAGCAGGATATTTGACTGGTGAAGATTTTTAGTCCCATCTTGCCAAGTCACCGGTGAGGCCTAAACCCTTCAAAATAGTGCAGCATTGGAAACCCCACTTGTACAGATAACCCAGATACAATTTTATAGTATTATCTGTAACTTCCAAAAGGGTACTTGAATCCATGATTTATTTCTATTCTTGTTTGGGACTTTTTCAAACTAAGACCCTAAAACCACCTAGGGAGGGCTAATGCAATTAGGCCTATTCTAAGCCGATATGGACCTAGAAGGGTTAGGAAGATAAAGAGATGGGTTTGGTGATCCTTAAGCCTAAAAATACATTAAATACACCTGGTAGATGCATTGGGAAACCATAGGAAGTGGTTGTGTGTTAAGATCCTTGCAGGCGTGGTTGGAGCCCAGGAGAGGAGTGTGTGTGTGATTGAGGTGGCAACCTCAAGGAGTGGAGTTGATTGTCCAGAAACTTGTGGCTATATCTTGGAGGTCTCATTAACATAACCCCTACTAATTTCCATTGGAAGGACTTGAGTAGTTGTTGGGTTGAGTAGGACAAGTTACTCAAGAAGATATATTGAACCAAGCTCCAAGACTCTCTGCATCAGAGTGGTATCAGAGCCATTCTTTGAAAGATTTGGTGTATGTCAGATTGTGAAGAATCAGAAGCAATTTCAATGCCTCCAAAAGAAATGACTCCAGAAGCCATCTGCCAGTTGGTGGCAAAGATGATAGAAGGATTGAAGGATGCAGAAGGAAGCAAAGGAACCAGAGAGGTTAAGAAGGAGAAGGGGAAGGTTAAGACAGAATGGGGTAATGAGACTGATGAAGTAGAAGATGGAGAGGAACCAGCAGCAATAGACATGCCTCAAGACCAAAAACTATTCTTGGATATAGTCAAATCCATTTCTAAAGACAACTTGGATGGATTACCCACCTATGGAGGAAACCTCAATGGAGAAGAGTTTATATATTGGATAGAGGCTCTCAATAATCACTTTGATTACAAAGAGGTAGTAGAAGAGAAAAGAGTCAATGTGACCAAAACAAGATTAAGAGGATCCACATTGGTTTGGTGGAATATGATGCAAGAAGAAAGGATACAAGAAAGAAAAAAGAAGATAACTTCTTGGAAGCGTATGAAGATTAGACTTAAGGCACAATTCCTTCCAGGAGATTATGAAGTTCAAATCCATAAGAGAGTGCAAAATCTGAAACAAAGGGAGTTAGATGTCAATGCATACACTGAAGAATTCCACAAACTTAGTTTGAGGGCTAGGAAGCATGAGAATGAAGTGGAGAAGTTGGCCAAGTACATGAATGGCCTTAGATAAAATATTCAAGATGAGAATATTCAATATGTAAAAGTGATAGGGGGTGACATACCTGATTCTTTGCCTCCAATGAGAGATGTGAATCATCAAATAGACTTAATACCAAGGGCCAATCTGCCAAACAAAGCTTCCTACAAAATGACACCTAGTCAAAATAAAGAGATCACCAAACAAGTGCAAGAACTCTTAGAAAAAGGTTTTATCAAGAAGATTTTGAGTCCATGTGTTGTTCCTACTGTGTTAGTTCCTAAAAAGGGAGGCAAATGGAGAATGTGCACGAACTCCAGAGCAATAAACAAGATTACTATAAGGTATTGGTTTCCCATGCCAAGGATTGAGGACCTATTAGACAATCTAGGAGGTGCAAGATACTTCACAAAGGTGGACTTGAAGTCTGGTTATCATCAGATTAGAATCAGACCTGGAGATGAATGGAAGACAACTTTTATAACCAATGTAGGCCTATATGAGTGGTTGGTGATGCCATTTGGCCTCACCAATGCACCTAGTACCTTCCAAAGGCTCATGAATGAAGTCTTAGTTGAGTTTATTGGTAGATTTGTTATTGTGTATCTTGATGACATTTTGATCTACAACAGGTTCAAGGAGGAACACCTCAAGCATCTGGAGATAGATTTGAAGAAGTTGAAGGAGGCTTAACTCAAGATTAACCTTGGAAAATGTGAGTTTTTGAAAACAGAGCTTGTATACCTTGGTTTTTCTATTTCTCATGGATGTTTAAAGATGGATCCAAGTAAGTTAGAAGTAATACTTAATTGTCCTATCGCTAGGGGCATAAGTGAAGTTAGAAGCTTTCATGGAATGACATCTATTTATAGGAAGTTTGTGAGAAATTTTAGCCATGTTTGTGCTCCTATTCTCAATACCATTAAAGGATGGATTAAGTGTCACTTTAAGTGGACAGAGGAAGCCAATAAAGGGTTTGAAATGTTGAAAACCAAGATAGAAGAGATACCAACCCTTAGATTGCCTGTTTTCAATCAGTTGTTTACAGTAGAATGTGATGCAAGCCAAAGGGCAATAGGGGCAGTTTTAAGCCAAGAGGGACATCCTATAGCTTTCTTCTCAGAAGTTAAATGAATCTAAGCAAAGGTACTCCCCATATGACTTGGATTTGTATGCAATGACTCAAGCATTGAAAAAATAGCATCACTACCTGCTACCCAAAGGATTTGTAGTCTTCATTGACAACCATGCCCTTAGTTTCCTCAATGGGCAAGAGAAGTTGAACCAAAGACACCTAAAGTGGGTTGAGTACTTACAATCCTATACATTCACTATCAAACACAAGAAAGGGAGAGCTAACAAAGTAGCTGATGCACTAAGTAGGAGAATCATGACTATGCAGGAGATACAATTGCAAAGTGTGGGTTTGAGTGAGTTAAAAGACCCCTACAAGGATGATAAGGACTTTGCAGAGATATATAATGTTTTTAATAATTTTTCTAACACCTCACATGTCTCTTATTCAAAATACATGATACAAGAGGGTTTGTTGTTCAAAGTTCATCTTCTTTGCATACCTCAATGTTCTATGAGGCAAAATATTATCCAAGAGAAGCATCAAGGAGGTCTAGGAGGTCATTTTTGCATTGATAAGACTTTAGAGTAGGTTGGTAGGTTTTATTATTGGCCCAAGTTGCAATCATAAGTGAGTAGGTTTGTAGAGCAATGTACCATCTGCCAAAGAGAAAAAGGAACCTCAAGTAATGCAGGTCTATATCAACCCTTGGTCATACCTCAAAGGCCTTGGGAATGTTTGAGCATGGATTTTGTGTTAGGATTTCCTAGGACCCCAAGAGGATTTGATAGTGTGTATATGGTGGTAGATAGGTTCATAAAAATGGAACCTTTCATACCTTGCAAGAGAACCAATGATACCACCTATATTGCAGGCCTCTTCTTCAAGGAGATAGTCAGAATTCATGGTCTTCCAATCAACATTGTTAGTGAAAGAGATGTGAAGTTTTTGAGCACCAAGTTATCTTTTTCATCTTCCTATCATCCTTAATTAGATGGACAGCCAGAGGTAGTCATCTATGTTAGGGTTAATGATAGTCCCAAAGATACTGAGAGGGGGGGGGGGGGGGTGAATCAGTATCTAATCAGTTACCAGAATATTTGACCTTATTAAGTATTTTGCATTCCAAAACAGTGTACCGATAAATAAGAATTAATGTAGTAAATAGGAACAATAAAGACAGCATAGAAAACACACCATAACACAAGCTTTTTAACAAGGAAACCTAGTGTGGGAAAAACCTTGGTGGGATTTGTGACGCACAATATTCACTCACTGTCCAATGAATGTACATTACTTACAATGTGGTGCCTGCACATGCAGGAAGGCCAACTGCCTAGAGCTCACTACTCAATTTACAAAATGGAAGTCTCACTAACTTACAAAATGGATTATGAGAATCCAATATAATGTACTGCTATAATCCAGCATCTTCTATGCCAAGTTCAATACCAGTTTAAGCTCATACTATAACCATAACCTTATACAAAATCTACCTTAATATTTGCTCATCACTTCTACCACTTCTAGATATATACAATTAAATACAATAAATAAAAGTTTGTTCCTGTCGGCTGGGGTGCCGGTATACATTGTTGTCACTGTTGGTGAAGTGTCTTCCAGTGTCGGTGCCTACCAGTGGATGTGTTTGTCGGTGGTTGTACTGACGGTGATTTACCAAATGAATGCCACAAGATTGCCCGAAGGTATCCACAAGGTTGCAAGGTTGCCATCAATGACAACACCTTCAATTCTCATTAGAGTGTGCAATTCCAACAATCTCCCCCTTTGGCATTGATGGCAACACTCATGAGAAAAATCCAAAAATTTACCAAAAAGGTGTGCTCCCCCTGAGCAAATGATCTCCTCTAATAACCATTTTTCTCTATCCCACTACTCCCCCTTTAACATCAATGACAAAGGTTGTCAAAAAATTGTCAAATGAGTGCCAAAATTTCAACTTGAAGTTTGTAACCAGTTGGTTACAATCTGAAATATGTCTGCTAAAACCAAGCTTAAATTTTGTATAAATCTGTTACTGTCTTTCATGATTGCCTCAGTTCCCTGGATTGTATCGGTGAGATGATGCATATGCTCCTCTAGTGACTTTTATCCTTGAATTAATGCCTCAGAGATCTCTTTCCTTAGAGAGATAAGGTTGTCTAATTTAGGACTGAGTTTATGCTTAAGCTCTCTGGCTTTTGCCTTGATCCTTTTGTAAAGCGGAAAATCAAACCCTAGGTGTTCCCCCACTCCAAGGAGAGAGAAAGGAGGTCACTAGGATTGATGGTTTTCACTTAGGAGAGACTTTACATTCAAAAGAGGGGTTGAAACTCACAAGATCCAATCCCACACAATGCAAGATTGAATTCTAAATGAGTTTCAAGGGTTGAGACAGCAAGGATACCCTCTTTTGTAAAGAATGTAGATAGAAGGATTGAACTAGGAGTGTATGTAAAAGTAGGAAAGATTCACTTGTAGATAGAGATAGAGACACAGTATGAAGCTACGGACCTAAAATTAGCAGTAAAATATTGAGATGATGTTGTCCTGCAAGTTTGAGTGAAAGTTGACAGGACGATGGCGCCCAAAGTGCACACGGTCCTCCGAAAAATCCGCGAAATGAAGGGGGATCTGTTTGTCTTTGCACAAGGATTCCAGATCTTCAATTACAACCACGTACCTGCAACCTACACATAGAAAAAGAGAGGATGATTGGGGGGTTAGGGATTAGGGGTTTTCCTTCAGGTCAAACCCTGGTTTTGGAATTAACCAAGAAATGAGAATGCTATAAATGTAAATGTTTGTAATTTAATCAAGTACTGATACCTTGTTGTAAGAATGTTTGTATTCTTACATGCGAAGGTGTAATGATGTTGTATGTTGTAGGTTGTATGTTGTAGGTGATCTCATCTTCAATGGTTGAATCCTTGTCTTGAATGCAACACCTAGCCTTGAATGGAGACCTAGAATGCTCAATTACTTGAAGGAATGCTTGAATGTTTGAATGTTTGCTTATCACTTCCGCCTTTTGCACACATATGTTTTTTTTCTCTTTTTCGAGAGGGGAAATGTAGTTTATATACTTGTCAATTAGGGTTAGGAGACTAATTTTTTTGACCTTAGGCTGACCTAGGACCATTATTTTCCAAATTGCAAACATGAAGACCCGATGCCCAATAAGAGACCGGGCCCAAAATAGGGCCAGGGACCAGGGCGCTGGGCGCCATGGTCCTAAGGGACCAGGGCACTAGGCACCATGGTCCTGAAGGACCAGGGCACTGGGCACCATGGTCCCACCTCCCGAGACAGCAAGGTGCAAGGAGGATCAGGCCAAGGTGCAGAAAGATGCAATTTTTGATGTTGTAAACAAGTTTCGGGGTCTCCATTCAGGTTCAACATTGCGCCGCCATCGTGAAGACCCAAATGCAGTTGAAATTGCAAGTGTCACAATTTTACGATGCTACATTTAGCCCCCACTTTAGCGGGAGTATAAGCATACGCCCATACTTCCGGTAAAGTACAAGGAAACAACATTGAAAGACTTTCACCACATCAAGGAGGCAAGATACACCAAGCCCCCAGTGGACTAAGGATCTTATGACTTCGATTGAAAAAGTAAAAGGGAAGATCATGAGGGAGAACCATGACTGATAGTAGTACGATTCCCTCACTATGAGTCATGCAAGAAAAATATCAAAAATTTTCAAAGCTAAGCTAAGTTTGCCAAGAAATTTTTAAGAATCTTGAAGAGATATGAATGGAGTGTATGCCCCCTACGTTAAAGCGATCGCACATGCCTCATCGGGGGTGATTGCTTTAAGGTAGTGATACACATAAGAAATGAGAAGGGAAAGGAGCATGTTATCACAAAGATTTAGCCCCCAAGTGTGAGATAAACCCAAGGATAATAGACACAAAACACAAATCACGAGGTGACTTCACTTTCCTTGGGGTCAGTATGTTGTATGATATTTCATGTATATCATATGTATGTATGCATAATTGTTCTTCATTCCCCAATCAAGGAAGGTCACCTAGAAGAAGGGAACACATGTGTCTTTTGAGTCAACATGAGAGAGACCAAAAGAGATCTCAGTGCTTTGCATCATCCTCAAGTAGACAACACTAAGGACAAAAAATGGAAGAATGAGAATAACACATAGAAGAAGTAACAAAAGATATCAAGAGAGGAGGAGAGATTTTGTTGTGCTAATGAACTAGCCTAGCACGTCATCCACCCCCCGATCTTGCTGATCAATATTTCAGGAAGGTAGGAAACACGCTAGAGGAGGAACATCCAACATAGTAGATGGAGCTATCACAAGATCCAAACAAGGGCTACGTTCATGTTCCAAGCCATGTTGTTCTTGTCTAGGAGCTAAGATAAGTGCTTTATAAAATTCGTTAGATAAATGGTTATCAATATCAACATATTCATATTCACTATCAGAAGCAAGAGAAGTAACATTTTCATCATGAATAACATTTTCATCTATATCATCATCAAGATTTATAAAAATAGGATCTTTAACTCGCACAAGATCAAAACCATCATGCATCTTATGCTTAGGAGATTTTGGCTCAATTTTCGGCTGAGGAGAAAATGGAATAATACTAGCTGAAGGTGTTTTTGGGGATTGCAGAGTTTGAGATGTAGCTGCACGAGCTCTAAGACGACACTTTTGTCAGTGTTCACGTGCAGAACGATTTCATCTAGTCTTAGTAGGAAGTTGAGAAGATTGAGGAGGAGGAATGTTCTCATCCTTATCACTTGGGTGTTTAGGTTGTGGTCTCTTAGGTTGGATAATAGGAGAAGAGGAAGGTCTCTTCTCTCTATAAGAGGAAGGAGGAGGAACTGCTCCATATAAAGGAGGAAAATTTGGTTTAGGAAGGAGACCAAGTCCATCATGACGAGGAGGTACAGGTCTACTTTTAGAAAGTTTATTAGACATAGACATAGTCACATCCATAGGAATGGGTTGGGAATCTTCTTGAGGAAGGACATTAGTTTTATCTTTCAAATGAAGAACTTCCTTCTCAAGAACGATAGGAACATCAAGTTTGGGTGTTCGAGGTTCACTTAGAGATAGGATCATATCTTTTTTCCACTCTTGATAAGATTTGAAAAGATGATCACTTCGTGGTGGAAGAGATTGGAATTGTTTAGGCCAAAAATAATCAATAGGAACACTAGAAGTTCTTTCAGTTGGTTTAAAGAGACTATGATTGATAGTAACAACTTCACCATTATGGGGAAATTTCAAACACTTGTGAATAGGAGAAGCAATAGCTTTCATGGAAGATGGCCAAGGATAGCCTAGCTTCACACAAAATTGTTCGGATGATGGAATAATAGCAAAGCTCACATCAAGGGATTTGTTATGGACCTCAATAGGTAATGTAATAGAACCAATTGCAGGAGAAGAAAATGCATCAAATAATTTCACAACCACATTTTTATTGTCATAGATCACTTGATTCAATTGCAAAGTAAAAAGAAATTCTTTAGTAATAACATTAACCATGCAAGAAGGATCAATAAGCACTCCACGGCAAGGTGTATTCTTGACTTTTGCAACTATATATAAAGGATCATCAGGTGCCCTGATAGTTTCACTGGAATCAAATGTGATGGAAGGTTCTTTAGGGATTTTCTGCTGCTCTACAAAGTTAATCACATTCGGAGTCATAGACACAAGACCATTAGCTGAGAAAGAGGAATCATTAGTCTCAATCACATTAGAGGTATGAGAGGGTAATGGATCAGTAAAAATATTAATATTTTGGTTAGGAAGAGCTACAGATGTGTTGCCTTTATCATTCACACCTGAAACAGAGATAGTATTATTATCAATCAAATCTTGAATTTTACCCTTTAAAGCAAAACATTTTTCAGTATCATGCCCAGGTTGATGATGAAATTGACAAAAAGATTTGTTATCAAAATAGGGTGAATTAATCTTTATAGGATCTATTTGCTTTATAGGAGGGAGGGTAAGCACATTTTGTTTCAATAACTTATTCATAATACTATGCAATGATTCATTCAAAGGAGTAAACTCTCTTTCTTTCTTGAAAAACTTAGAAATAGGAGGCAGACCTAATGCTGCATTCACATTGTTGTTGACGATGTTTTCATTGAACTTAATGAACCCTCTGTTCAGTTTAAACTTCCCAAATGGTTGTTGACTACTATCACCTTTATCACTCGGAGCCATAGGATTTGCTTGTTCCATTTGACTCACAGTCAGTTGATAATTGTGAAGAGTTGCACACAACTGTTGGAAAGAAGTAAACTCAGAAAATAGAAGTTTTTCTCTAATATATTTTTGTAAATTAGAAATAAAGATTCTTTGAATATCATTGTCAGGTACTGGAAAAGAAATTTGAGCACACAAATGCTTATATCTACCAATGAAATCAGTCACTTTTTCTTTAACACCTTGTTTACAATGCATTAAATCAATCAAAGTAACTTTAGGACTTATATTGTTTTGAAATTGTTGAATAAGAGCATTTGCAAGTTGTTGGAAAGAAGTAATAGAATAGGAAGGCAACAAGCAATACCATTGTAGAGCCTTATCTCTTAATGTTCTAGTAAACAGTTTTGCAAGCAACCTTTGGTCATGAGCAAAATCGGTACATATTGTTTGAAAGGTCTTAACATGTGTTAGAGGATCACCTTTACCATTATAAAGCTCCAACTGTGGGATTTCAACATGCTTAGGGGGGATAGCTCGAACAATGTCAAGAGAAAGTGGGCTCGCAACATCAAATGTGGGCACACTAAACTTAGATTGATTCATAGAGGCAATTTGTTGCTGTAAAGAAGAGACAGTTTGTGCAAGATTGTTAATGGTCACTTCAGTCGAAGAGTTCATATTAGACATGTTAGATTGTGATGGAGGTATTATGTTATTGAAAGAAGGTATTGATTGAGAGTAAGGTGGCAGGACACTATGATGGCTATTCATAGGAGATGATTGGAAAAAAGGAGCACTACAAGGAGGAATGGAATGGTTGAATGAATTGCCCCCTTGCGTCATGTTCATTTGTGGAGATGTAATAGGGACACTCATTGAAGGAATGAATGAAGAAGTCAGATTGAATGAAGGAAGAGGGTTGATTGAAGAGGAAGGATTGCCCCCATGATTGGTGATCATAGGTGGAATGTTTTGTATTGAAGTAGTCATTATGTTTGATGTAAAAGTAGGTATACTAGCAATAGAAGTTGTCAAAGGGATAGAATGATTGACTTGAGTAGGAGGTTGTGTATAACCTAAAGTTTCAGCACAACTCTTCATAGGCATCACATTCAAATCCACGATGTGTGCAATACTATGCAAAATATCAATTCCATTCTTATCACTTTGAACCATATGTTTTAGACCCTCAATTAATGAAAGAGCTTGACTATCGGGGTATTCTTGAGACATCCATTGCTGAAAATCATCAAATTGGTTATCCAATTTTGAAAGTTGTTCTACAAAAACCTCATGGAGAGCTTCTTCATCATTAAGAGGATTAGAGGAATTACCCGTGTCCTCATTAAAAAGGCCATTCAAATTAGGTTCCATCTCCTCGGTAATTAAACCTTGGAAAGACTTAGTTCTAAGGCTTCGTCTAACAGGAATAGTGTAAGTAGGGCTTATTGTTGTAAAACTCATGCACTAGAGAGAGAGAGAAGATTTTGAAAAGTTGGCAAAATTGAACAATGAGATAATGATTATCCAATTTGAACTTTGTGAAAGAAGAGGGAAACACAACTTCCAAGAAAGGTAGGCACAATTGAAAAATTAGGGCCAAGGGGGTAGCACTTAATTTTAATTGTTATCTTGAAAATTGAAATCTTGAATTTTGAATTTATTTTCGAATTTAGAGGTAGCAAATTTCAATAAAATCAGCCAATCTCCTAGATTTAAGCTGTTAAATGCAATCATGACAATCTCCCGAAATTTCAAAAAAAATGTCGGGGACCGTGGCGAACGGAGTGCACACGGTCCTTGCAACTTTTTTTGAAATTTTTAGGGATGAAGGTTATGATGATTTTAAAGCTAATCTGAAAAAAATTGAGTGATTTTATGATCTGTAGATAGGCCAAATTAAAGTTGCAATCTCAAAATTGAATCCTACCAAGATTGTTGAAAAATGCAAAATTTGAATTTTGAAAAAGAGAGGGAAACTAAAATTTTGAATTTTATGATTTTAGAGGGAAGACTAAAAGCAATGCAAGCTTTGAAATTTAAAAGTTGACTCAATTTCATGCAAAATTCAATTTTGAAAGCAGAAATCAAAGTTGTTGCAATTAAACACTTAATTTCAAAAGTCACAAATTGCAAAAACTTGAATAAAGCACTAAAACTTTGAATGAATGCCAACACACTTTTCAGATTTAGGATAGTAAGAAACACAATTTTGACACAAAATTTCAATTTCAACAATTTTTAAATGATTAGAAGCCTTAATCCAAGCAATCACTAGACCAACTTTGACTTTAATTTTGAAAGTGTTAGAATTGATGAAATCAGCCAAGATTCTGGATTCTAGCAGAAAAATATAGTAAGATCTAGCTCCCGAAATTTCAGAAAAAAATGTCGGGGACAATGGTGCTCGGGGTGCACACGGTCCTCGCAACTTTTTTCAAAATTTTCAGGGATGAGAGATATTATGATTTTGTTGCGGAATCCAAAGTTACAGCCGATTTGGAGGTGTTCTGATTAGTGAAATCATCAGTCAAAGGTTGAATCAAGAGGGTTTTAAAAATTAGGGTTTTGACTCTTAACCACCTAATTTTCAGAATTAAAGCACAAATATGAATTGACAATTTGCAATAGAAGGGTAGATCTGAAACAAGCATTAACAATTAAATATTTCACAAGCTCAATTACTAAAAAGAAAATTTAGGGTTTTTATGCAATTAACCTCTAAAATTTGCAAAAGATCAAACATGGAAATGTAATTAAGGAAGCAAATTTTTTCAGATCTAACCATGAATAATCAGAATTAGGATGTTCACATCGGCTTCACCAAAATGTAAAGCGAAAAATCGAACCCTAGGTGTTCCCCCACTCCAAGGAGAGAGAAAGGAGGTCACTAGGATTGACGGTTTTCACTTAGGAGAGACTTTACATTCAAAAGAGGGGTTGAAACTCACAAGATCCAATCCCACACAATGCAAGATTGAATTCTAAATGAGTTTCAAGGGTTGAGACAGCAAGGATACCCTCTTTTGTAAAGAATGTAGATAGAACGATTGAACTAGGAGTGTATGTAAAAGTAGGAAAGATTCACTTGTAGACAGAGATAGAGACACGGGATGAAGCTACAAACCTAAAATTAGTAGTAAAATGCCGAGACGATGTTGTCCTACAAGTTTGAGAGAAAGTTGATGAGACGATGGCGCCCAGCGTGCACACGGTCCTCCGAAAAATTCGCGAAACAAAGGGGGATCTGTTCGTCTCTGCACAAGGATTCCAGATCTTCAATTACAGCCACGTACCTGCAACCTACACACAGAAAAGAGAGGACGATTGGGGGGTTAGGGATTAGGGGTTTGCCTTTAGGTCAAACCCCAGTTTTGGAATTAACCAAGAAATGAGAATGTTGTAAATGTAAATGTTTGTAATGTAATCAAGTATTGATAACTTGTTGTAAGAATGTTTGTATTCTTACATGCGAATGTGTAATGATGTTGTATGTTGTAGGTTGTATGTTGTAGGTGATCTCATCTTCAATGGTTGAATCCTTGTCTTGAATGCAACACCTAGCCTTTAATGGAGACCTAGAATGCTCAATTGCTTGAAGGAATGCTTGAATGTTTGAATGTTTGCTTATCGCTTCTGCCTTTTGCACACATATGTTTTTTTTCTCTTTTTCGGGAGGGGAAATGTAGTTTATATACTTGTCAATTAGGGTTAGGAGACTGATTTTTCTGACCTTAGGCCGACCTAGGAGCATTATTTTCCAAATTGCAAACTTGAAGACTCGATGCCCAACAAGAGACCGGGCCCAAAATAGGGCCAGGGCGCTGGGCGCTATGGTCCTGAGGGACCAGGGCACTAGGCGCCATGGTCCTGAAGGACCAAGGTGCTGGGCACAATGGTCCCACCTCCCAGGACAACAGGATCAAGCCAAGGTGCAGAAAGATGCAATTTTTGATGTCGTAAACAAGTTTCGGGGTCTCCATTTAGGTTCAACATTGCGCTGCCATCGTGAAGACCCAATTGCAGTCAAAATTGCAAGTGTCACAATTTTATGACACTACACCTTTCTTTCTCTTTCTCTAGATTTTCCAATTTTTCCTCAAATCCTCCTATCTCTTGCTCAATAACTGATATAGGTTCAAATGAACCAATGATATTATCAGCTATGTCATCTATCTCCTTTTTAAATTTTCTTATTTCCTTATCAATGTCCACTGTTAACAGATTTGTCTTGCATGTATCCCTGTACAGTTTCTTATACTCTAAAATTGTTGTATTCAGTGTCGGTAAAAGTGTATTGATGTGTTTCGTGCACTTGTTTATTATTTCCTCAAAGAATTTTTCTTTTTCCTTTTCCATTTTCTCCTTGAATGTTTCCTCATTTATTTGATCAACTATCAATATGTTTCCAGCAATATATTTAGACAATGTGTCTAGCTGACTTAAAGAATTCTTTACATTATCTACATTGCATTTTGGTGAAATCATTTTAAGAATAGGAATAGTGTCATCAATCGCCTTATAGGCCAATCCATTACAATCAGTTATTTTCTTTATTGAGTCCAAAAGTACTTCAGTCCCATTAGAAGGTCTAAATTCAGTCAGTGAAGTACCAAATGTCTAGCCAACTACCTTTACAGTTTTAGTGCTTCCAGTGGGAGTAACCAATTTGCTTGTGTCGACCTCTGGTGGGTCAGTCTGAGTTTGCATTTCTACTAGCAATGGTTTTTGTTTCACAGTGATTGTCAGTTGCACTACCTCAATGTGTACCTGTGTATTAGCTAGTTTCTTGGTTAGTTTCTCTATACTATCTGTTGTCAGTGTCTCTGTTACTATCTCTGTAGGTTTTTCAATGTTTGCTTCAATATTACTAGTAACCATTCCACTATCCAAGGGTTCCACTAAATGCTTTGCTTTCTCTTCCTTCTCTATTTTTGTTTCAACCTCAATATATTATGTTGGTTTCTTAGTAGTTTCGATGTTAGTAGTACCATTTTTTCATCTTAGTTTTGTCCTTATCCACTACAATGTTTACTTCTTATGTGTCAATATTCATTGTGTATAAAATTTCTGACTCAGGGTTAGCATCCTCTTGTGGTGTGTCAACATTCTCATTAGCTGGTATGTTATCAATCTATACCGGTGGAGTAACCAAAGGTGGTGGTAGGTTGTCAGATACTTTTATATTTGGTATTCCACCTACCTTACCTTTCCCCATGTCTCTTTCCTTCTGATAAACTTTGAAAGTTTTCTTTGGTCTGCTCAACTCTTCCTGTTTTTCCTTCTCAACAAAAAAGATATCTCATTTATCTGTTGTTTCTTCTACAATTTCATTTACTCTACTAGCCATTAGGCTCACATGTTGATGTCCACTTGCAAAAACTGTTCTATTAGATTCACTAATTAATTCATCAATTTCCTCTACAGAGTTAACCGGATGTACAGCTAGGATTTTTTCAATCTTAAGTTTCTTATCAAGCTCCATAATTGCAATCCTATTTGCATCTAACCTCCTATACAATTCACTTGGAAAATCATCTACAACTTCTATTAATACTTTCTTGTATATGTCAAGATGTAGGATTATGCTATTCTCAATACTTTCCTTTTCTTCATTAGTGAATGTATTGTATAGTTTGCTAACATTTGATAGATTGCCGTCATCAGCGATTTCACTCAATAGGTTATCTAGAGGTGGTATAACTTGTTTTTATTTTTTCTTTTGTGTCAACTTCTTTGCCAGTGGTCTCACTACCTATTGCTTCTTCCTTGTCTTCTTGGGTGTAGGAGAGGGTACCGGTGAGGGTTTTCTCTTCCTATCAACTCTCTTAAATTCTGCAGGAATTTCACTCTCAGATGATGTACCAACTGGTGAGAGACGTGCCTCTGGTTGTAATCCTTCTAGGTCGCTTTCCTTTATTCCAATTATGTTCATAATTTTTTCTTTTATATCCTTCACTTGTTTAGTTGCACTCCTTATTTATTTTTCTCTTTTCTTTCTCCATTTCATTGTTTGTACACCACTTTCTATTATTTCTGCATTTCCAAAAACCTTTTCCTCTGGTTCTCTAGGTGCCTCTAATAGGGATTTAGCATAAGTTTCAATGATATTTACATCTTCCTCATACCCCATTTCAGCTACCCATATAGTTCTAGGAAGAACTACCTCCATCCAGATTTCATCCTTTTTTATCATAAAACATATTTCCTTGTTGTACTTATCTACTACACTCAATGGTAGTCTCTCCTTGGTTTTCATTTTTTCTTTGAAGGTTTTGAAGTACTCTGTTATATTGTTTTCCTTGTCAGTGCCCATACCGGTGAAGATTTCTAGCAATTGTTTGCCTACCGGTATATCATATCCAAAATCTTTCTTTCCAATACCAGGAACTTCTTTTGTGAAATGTAACATAAGACATACCAGAAGATTGCCAAAATGAAAAGCTCCTTTCGTATCTCCTTTTATCTTTTTTAGATTATCTATTAGTTCATCTTTTAACCACTCACATACATCTATTTTTGCATCATTATTGACCATATCATAAGCACTTTTAATACAAGGACTAGAAACTGAGTTAAGTTGGTTTGCATGTGTGGTCTTATAACCTAGGATCATGCTTATGAATCTGTCATTTTCATCTTTAACATCATTTACTCTCAGGGATCTGCTATCATATGTTGCTGTTGTTAATGTCATGACAGTGTTATTAGGAACCTTCTTAGTCTTATTTGGCCTGCTACCGGTGGAGGGTTAACCTGTCATTGCCCTAATTCGTTCTTTGCTGATTTTGCAAACTGAATCTAGCCAAAGAAATTCTCCATGAACCCTGCTAAGGGCAATCCTTACTACCTCCTTAGGAAATTCAGTGATGTCCAATATTTCCACAAAACCTAAAGTTTCAATAACCTTGTGCTCGGGTTTTACATTTCCATTTTCATCAAAGATAATAGTTCTAAACATTTTCAACATTTCCTCAGAACCTAATTCCTCAATATTTCAATGAATATAGATTCTACGGTCTTCAGCATAAGAAACACCTTTTAGAATTTTAGAAAAAGAACCTATGGAATCATCTTGTTTCGCTATCTTGGGAATGATCTTAAAAATGGGCCTAAGGTGTTTCACAACTTCCACAATAGTAGGGTTTGCAATAAATTCCGGAGTAGAGAAGGAAGCCATTGAAAAATACCTTAATCTGCTTGATAATGGTTTGAGTTCTTGAAAGAGATTGCTTCACTTCTTTGCCTTGGATGCCTTCGCTCAGATTTTGTGCTCTCTAAAAGTTTGAATGCTCGGTGAATTGAAAAAGAGGGAAAAACAATTATTTATAATGTCTTTTCTTCCAACAACCGCATTAAATGCTCGTCGGTCAAGTGAAACTTAACACATCTACCGATAGAGAAGGAGTTCATCTTCTCACCATCAATCGAGGGTAAAATTGCATGATATTCAACTTGTTGCAATACCCCCAAAGGGTTACTTTTTGGGTTGGATGAAGAGTCTCCTACCGGTGGAGTAATACTCTATTCTACCGGTGAAGGAATAGTCTCATCAACATTCTGATCTCTCTTTCTAATCCACTGTTTTGAAAATTCTTGCTTTACCTCATCTACCTTCTCTTTGCCTTTCAAACTGGGTCCTTTATTATTTGTCGATGAAGTCTTTCTTCTACAAAATTTTGCAATATGTCCAATCTTGTTACAAGCATAACAAGTCACATTTTTCTTTTGAATAGCCTTTCCATATCCTATGCTGGTTTGTGTTTTGCATTGATTAAAAAAGTGCCCAAATCTTCCACAAACATAACATTACACATTCATTCTGTAGTTTTCTGAATTATGACCAATTTTGTTGCTTTTGGAACATTGATCGGTGGGTACATTAATGTTCTGATTGTTTCTAGATCTACATTGATTTTCTCTATGACCATACTTGTTATAGTTAAATCATTTTCCATTAAATTTGTAAGCATTAGGTTTCTTACCAGTTTACTATGATCGTGATTGTTTGCAGTACCAGAACTTTCACCAACTTCAAATCCAAGTCCATTAGGTTTCTGACTTTTCAGCATATCATCAAGTTCTTCTGAAATTTTCTTGAATTTCTCTTTATGTTGATTTGCAGTAGCCAACTCATTTTTCAGAATTCCCTTTTGTCTCATAAGTTCAGTTTTATCATGTTGCATGTGAATCAGATCTGTCTTCAACATATCATTTTCATGACTGAGTCTTAGATTTTCATTTCCAGCATCATTGAGTCTCCTAGTCAGGTCATCTTCATTCTTCTTTCTATCTTCAATGTCTTTGCAAAATCTCATAGTCATGTCTTGCATTTCATTCATCATGGTATTGTTTTCTTGCCTCAATTTGTTCACAAGATCATTAAGAGTTTCCTTTTCATCATTATCACTCTGCATCTTCTCATGAAGTTCTTTTCTTTTGTTTCTAGCAATAGTAAGATTCTCCTGAAGTCCTTGAATGAATTCCTGTGCAGTTCTCAGATCATCTTCAAGTTTGATATTCTTTAACTTCTCTGCATCATAGTCTACAAGAGCTCCTTCTAATTGCTTTCTCAAGTTCTCCATCTATACTGGTGTCAGAATCTTCCTCAAGCTGTTAGGCTTTTGAAAATAGAGGACTAGGGTCTGATACCAATTGTTAGGGTTAAAGACAGTCCCAAAAATACTAAGAGGGGGGGTGAATCAGTATCCAACTGGTTACTAGAATATTTGACCTTATTAAGTATTTTGCATTCCAAAACAATGTACCGGTAAATAAGAATTAATGCAGTAAATAGGAACAATAAAGACAACATAGAAAACACACCATAACACAAGATTTTTAATGAGGAAACCTGGTGTGGGAAAAACCTTGGTGGGATTTGTCACCCACAATATTCACTCACTGGCCAATGAATGGATATTACTTAAAGGCTAACTGCCTAGAGCTCACTGCTCAATTTACAAAATGGAAGTCTCACTGACTTATAAAATGGATTATGATAATCCAATATAATGTACTACTACAATTCAACATCTGTTATGCTAGGTTCAGTACCGGTTTAAGCTCATACTAAAACCGTAACCTTATACAAAATTTGCCTTAATATTCGCTCATCACTTCTACCATATCCATCATCTATCCTCTATCCATATGAAAATGATTTACAAGATCTCATACATATATGAGTCTATTACAATATGCCATGTCAACTTTACAAAATATATATACAATTAAATACAATAAAAAAAAGTTTGTTCATGTTGGCTAGGGTGCCGGTGAAGTGTCTACCAGTGTCGGTGCCTGCCGGTGGATGTGTCTCCCGGTGGTTGTGTCTATCGGTGGTTTACCATATGAATGCCACAAGATTTCCTGAAGGTATCCACAAGGTTGCAAGGTTGCCATCAATGACAACACCTTCAATTACCTTCAATTCTCATTAGAGTGTGCAATGCCAACAATCCGGTCATTGGGTAATTTGCTAATATGTTTTACAAAATAACATGGGCAGACTTGGGATCTAGTACTTGGACAGGCAGAATATGCATATAATGACTCAGTGAACCATAGCATAGGTAAAAGTCCTTTTGAGATAGTGTATGGATTCCATCCTCGAGGCATATTAGAGCTCAGAGATGTTAGTTCAATGGCACCCAAGAGTGCACAAGGGGAGAACTTTGCAGAAGGTATTAAAGAGGTTCACGATAAGGTAAGGCAGTCCTTACAACAAAAATCTGAGTAGT
Source organism: Cryptomeria japonica (assembly GCF_030272615.1). Classification (NCBI taxonomy): domain Eukaryota; kingdom Viridiplantae; phylum Streptophyta; class Pinopsida; order Cupressales; family Cupressaceae; genus Cryptomeria; species Cryptomeria japonica. The sequence goes on along the minus strand of NC_081415.1, from coordinate 189,553,963 downwards.
ATAAGGTTCAAGCTGATAAAACAAGGAGGAAAGTACAATTTAAAGTGGGAGACTTAGTGTTGGCATACCTTAGGAAGGAGAGACTACCAAAAGGGTAGCCTATCAAGCTCCTGATGAAGAAAATTGGACCTCTCAAGGTGGTGCACAAGTATGGGCAAAATGCATATGAGGTTGAACTTCCTCCTACCTTGGGGATATCTCCTATTTTTAATGTATGTGATTTCTATCCATACAAGGGGGAGTCACCAACAATTCAGATAGACATGCCATTACCGGTTCATGAAGATTCGATAAAGGATTTGCCACCTAGTCAACCGGTTGAGTTAGAAGGTATCTTGGATACCAAGATAGTAAAGAAGACAAGGAAATGAGTCTAAAAGAACTATCTTGTCAAGTAGAAAGGGTTACCTTATTCATATGCCATGTGGATGTTAGAGGAAGATATACTTCAGCATGGAGTGGAGATTTCAGACCTTATAACTCAAGAGACTTGAGTTTTTTGTCCCAGGGGAGTATGGTGTAGGGCACCTAACACTCCAATTATGAAATCTTTGTTTCCTTTTAATTTTGTGTGTTATCTTTGTGTTGTAATAATGGACCAACCATTAAGGACTCAGTAGAGTCATGGTTGAGTTGTCCAAGTTTTGATTTGAGTCAATTGTGTTCAGGATTCTAACAGCTTGAGAAGTGAGATGCTTAGGTAGTTCACATGTAAAGTACTCCAGATGAATGTATTCATGTATTAGGGTTCAATTGAGTTGTTTTTAGGTCTTCTAGGGTGTTTGAGGACCTTTAGGAGTCTTAAAATGCATTAGAATGCAAAAATTGCATCTTGGAGCCAAAATTGCAAAAGTTGCAGGTTTGATTATAGGAATTAAAAGTTGGTTGAACTGACTGAAGAAAGAGAATAAAATCAAAAATTCACTTCATTGTATGGTTTGGAGGATTGGAAATGCAAGAGCAAGTTTTGGGTTTGTGAAACAACCCTGTTTTCCATCGGTTTTTACAATTTTACTCTTGTTTTCATTGCTTCTACAGTCCAGTACGGACTAGATGGTGTATTTCCTTGAAATTATGAGTATTCATTTTATTTTTCTTCTTCAAGGTTTATTTTCAGGTTTGATTTTCCTAAGTTGTAGAGATCTCTTCCATTCTTTGCAAGTAGGAGCAAAACCCTTGCAAGTAGGGTTTAAGAGCAAGAAAATGGCTCTAACCTATGCATTCTTTGATAGCACCTGTTGAAATCACTAAGAATGATAGGTTAGGTTATGTATATAGATTTAGAATAGGTTGTGTGGTGTTTCATGTCCAGGAGGAGGAGAAACAATGAAGCCCTAGGCTCACTGCTAGGAGTAGGTGAGTTAGGACAGCAAGAAAGGTGTGTTTTATGAGCACATGGGGATTGGTGTAGGACCAAGTGATACACGAATGGAAATCCCTCTGAGTTACCTTGAAGATTCCTAAATTATTTGGAGTAGGATATTTGACTGGTGAAGAGTTTTAGTCCCATCTTGCCAAGTCACCGGCGAGGCCTAAACCCTTTAAAATAGTGCAGCATTGGAAACCCCACTTGTACAGATAACCTAGCTGCACTTTTCCAATATTGTCTATAACTTCCAAAAGGGTACTCGAATCCATGATTTATTTTTATGCTTGTTTGGGACTTTTTCAAAATAAGACCCTAAAACTACCTAGGGAGGGCTAATGCAATTAGGCCTATTCTGAGCCGGTGTGGACCTAGAAGGGTTAGGAAGATAAAGCGATGGTTTTGGTTAGACTTAAGCCTCAAAATACATTAAAAATGTCTGGTATATGCATTGGGAAACCATAGGAAGTGGCTGCGTGTCAAGATCCTTGCAGGAGTGGTTGGAGCCCAGGAGAGGAGTGTGTGTGTGATTGAGGTGGCAACCTCAAGGAGTGGAGTTGATTGTCCAGAGACCTTTGGCTATACCTAGGAGGAAAGTCAAGAAGGTTCAAACCTTGGAGGTCTCATTAAAATAACCCCTACTAAGTGCCATGGGAAGGACTTAAGTAGTTGCTAGGTTGAGTAGGACAAGTTACTCAAGAAGGTGTATTGAACCAAGCTCCAAGACTCTTTGCATCAGTTGCATTATTGGATAAATATGGTGTGGAATTCTCTTGTGTGACTTTAGGCTATGAGTAAATGGTGGAATATATGGAGGCTACTTGAGGTGTAAATTCTTGATGGGAAGAACCATTGCTAGACATGGGCAAATGACCTTGTTGCTTGATAGGTGACATATTGACCATGTTCGATTGATGTCCAAAGGGTGACATGTTTGTAAATACACTTGCATTCATTTGGGACAGCCTTGGTGGTGTATTTGAATACATAGGAGGATATTCATAGATATGTGATGTGACCAAAGAAAAAATTGACTGTGTGATTGTGTGTGACTTTGGTAGTGGTTGACTTGTTTGGACAATTTTTGGTATCAAGAGTTTTGTTGTTTGTTTTATTGGTTGTTGGACTTGAATTGTTGGATGTGTTTGTTGTTGATAATGTTTTCTCATGTTTATTTGTGTGAGAATAGCTGGTGTGTCTGATTTCATAATAAGAGCCCACACATCAACTGGCTCTAGGTTTGTAATGGGATCTCCAAATTTTTGAAATAGTTTGAACATCCGGGATCTACTCTCTTCACTTTTTTTAATGTTTTGTTCCAAGATCTCTACTTCTTGAGCTAGTTTATCTTCAAGTGGTGGAGAAATAGGTATAACACTTGTTTTTTCCTAATAAGTTTGATGCATGTTTTGGGATATGTATATGTTGGATTGAGATAATTGATTGTTTTTTTGCAATGACATGGTCCCATGAAAGTTGGATGTTTGATAAGGGTAATGTTGTCTCCTATAAGTTTGAGAGATTGTTTCAACCATTTCACTATATGCCATTTTTTTGGATTTTTGAAGTTTAGGGATGAAATGCAATGCTACTAAAGGATGAAAGTGTAACTTTTTTTTTTGGATTTTGAGAATTTTGAAAATGGATAAATGCAACCGAGGATGACAAATGCAACCTATGTTTTTGAATTATTTTTTTTGACAAATTGGATTAAGGAATGACAAGATGAAATCCTAAAGAATGACAATGCAACCTATGGACTTGAAGTAAGGAACAATCTAATTTTGAAGATAATGCAAAATAAAGATAATGATTTGACCCTATGTCTTATGAGGATGAAGACTATGAAAGGACTAAAATTGGGATTATGACGAATATGCAAGGACTTATACAAAGATTATGATGACTATGCAAGGACTTATATGAGGATTATGATGATTGTGCATGGAATTATGCAAAGATTATGATGACTATGTAAGGACTTATGTGAGGACTGTGATGACTATACGAAGATTATGATGACTATGCAAGGAGTTATGCGAGGATTATGATGAATATGCAAGGATTTATGTGAAGATTTATGCAAAGACTATGCAAGGACTTATGCAAGGACTGATATAAATGAGGACAATAACAAGGACTATGTAAGGACTAATGCAAAGCCTAAGGATGTAAATGAGTACTATAATGAGGACTATGCAAAGTAAGGACATAAATGGGGACTATAATGAGGATGATAATGAAGACTATGCAATGACTTATGCAAAGCCTAAGGATGTAAATAAGGACTATAATGAGGGTGTGTAAAGCGGAAAATCGCAATCGAACCCTAGTTGCTCTCCCCTCTTCCAACTCCGAGGAGAGAGAAGGGAGGTTGCTAGGGTTGATGGTTTTCACTTAAGGGAGAGACTTTACATTCAAAAGAGGGGTTGAAACCCACAAGATCCAATCCCACACAATGCAAGATTGGATGCTAAATGAGTTTCAAGGGTTAAGAAAGCAAGGCTACCCTCTTTTGTAAAGAATGTTGATAGAAGAATTAAGCTAGGAATGCATAGAAAGTGACAAAGATTCGCTTATAAACTGAGATAGAGATATAGTATGAAGCTGTGGACCTAGAATTAGCAGTAAAATGTCGATACGGTGCTGTCCTGCAAATTTGAACAGAAGTTGTCAGGACGATGGCGTCCGGTGCCACGGTCCTCCGAAAAATCCGCGAAACGAAGGGGGATCTGTTCGTCTCTGCACAAGGATTCCAGATCTTCAATTTCAGCCGCGTACCTGCAACCTTGTTGTAAGGATGTTTGTATCTTTATGTGCGAAGGTATAGATGTTGTTGTTTGTTGTATGTTGTATGTTGTATGTAGCATGTAGTAAGTGATCTCCTCTTCAATGGTTGAATCCTTGTCTTGAATGCAACACTTAGCCTTGAATGGAGACTTAGAAGGAATGCTTGAATGGTTGAATGCTTGAATGCTTGAATGTTTGAGTATAGTTTCCATGCTTTTTCCCGTCATGTATGCATATCATCTTATTACCAAATGAGAGAGGAAAATGTAGTTTATATACTTGCCAATTAGGGTTAAAAGACTGATTTTCCCGACCTTAGGCCGACCAGGAAACAATAATTTCCAATTTGCAAACAAAAAGACCCGAGACCCCATAGGAGACCAGGCCCAAAATAGGCCCAGGGACCAGGGCACTGGGCGCTCTGGTCCCACCTCCCGGGACAGCGGGGTGCAAAGGAGGTTCAGGCCAGGGTGCTAGAAAATGCAGTTTTTAGTGTCGTAATCAGGTTTCGAGGTCTCCATTCAGGTTGCGTGTTGCGTCGCCATCGTGAAGACTGAAATGCAGTCGAAATTGCAAGTGTCACAATTTTAGGATGCTACAGGGTGATAATGAGGACAATGCAAACCCAAAGGAATCTAAGAAAACATATGGTCACAAGTATGCAAAATTTTGGACTTTGTTGGACTGTCTAACGTTTCAAGATAGAATATGTTTCAAGTAACTTTGTTTGTAGTACAAGTCTGTTGTTTTTCAAATCTGAGAACACTGTTTCAAGATAGGTATAACTGACTAAACTGTGTTCTCACAAACTCTCAAAATTCAAAGATACGCAAGGTAGGGCCTAAAATAGCCCAAATACTGACTCAATACTAGTCTAGTACAACAATACATATAAAAAAAGACAATCTTAGGTTGGAAAGTGGAAACCATTCAATGAGGCCCTCACAACAAGATACTGAAACAAGATGAATAGATAGAGAGTCTGGAAGGACTAGCTCCACTCCATGGCACACACTTCTTAGGTATACAAGTCTCTCTTACCCTGAAGATCCAAAGATCTTAATACCGAGGGATTTCTATCTCATAATGCAAGGTACATGAAGTGTATCTATGGGGTATGATCCACACTCCCAGAATCACTAAATGTGGGATTTAGGCTACTAAGTTGGTTCTTATTGTAAGTTTTGAGGGGTCTTGATCCAACGATGGATTCTCAGAGCAAGCCACTTAAGACTTTAGTTAAGATTATTGATGCAGAGAAGGCCCCCATATACATCGAATTCACTCAACACTCTAGCCGCCTGACCAGTATATTTATATAGCGGCTCAAAAAACCCGCTTGAGAGTATGCTGGGAGACATGATATCCCCAATGCATCCCAATTCAAAGTACCTCTATGGGGTGATGAAATCCCCAGTCAAAGATACCCCTCACTACTAAAATGAAAAAGTGGGTGTCATTATCACCTTTCCCTTTCTCCCAAGACCCTGAAGGCGGGTGGAAAGGTAGTTACTACTAATGCTCTGCAAAAAGGGAAGGTTAGTCATGATAACAAAACACAAACAAGCAGAAAAGCCAAATTGTTAGTGTCAGAAATCATTAAAAAAATACTTTCCTACACAAGCATATCAAAAGAGATACCAAAAGCATGAGAGAATATTTAACTAGGAAATTAAATATGATGAGACATCTCCAAATGCCTCCTAACATGCTCTTAGCTCCTTCTCCCTTGTTCCTCTCCTCTCCAAGTTCCAAACTAGTGTAGCTCTCAACAACTTTTTGCACTATGGATGCTTATGGAGGTTTGAGATTGAAGTATTTGCTCTAAATGTGAATAAAAAGATAATACTAGATGCTATTGATATTAAAATGATTTATTTTAAACCAAAATGACAAGATATTAGTGATTTATGCTAAATGCTCTCTAGAAATGCCTATAGATTAAATGCATACAAGTTTTTAGGATCTGGATTATGAAGAAATGGGCTTTATTTATAGGAAAAATGGAGCAATGGATGGTTGAGATTGAATAATCTCAACAAGGGTCAAGATTGAATAATATTCAATCTATGTGATGGCTTTCAATCCAATCCCAGGATGACAAGTGTTAGTATGAGATAGGTTGAGAGGAGAGGGAATAAGCATTAAATGCTTGACATGACCTAGGAGTCAACTTGGGGGTTAAGGTCAAGGTTGGGTTGAGTGAATAAATTCTTTATTCAAAGAATAAAGCTTTTATCCAATGGATAAACTCTTGTGCAAAGGCAAAAGGGATAACCATGGTCAAAGCAATAAATGCTTGAGGAGACACATGAGTCATAGTTGAATTAACCATAAATGGTTATGTAAGAGCCATTAATGGTTTGGAAGACTTTGGAGGTTAATTTGTTGAACACACAAAGCATTAAATGCTTTTCAAAGACTTAGAAGAATCTAGAAGGGGGTTTAGGAGTGCAAGTGGATTTGGTAGGTGAGGGAAAATAGGATTTTAATTAAAATAAAATTAATTTATTTCAATAAATGTGTGCAAGTTGCATTTGTAGGAAAATGCAAGTGGGGGGGTTTTTAATGATTTAAATAAATGTTAATTTATTTAAAAAAGGAAAAGGGAATTTAATTAAATAAATAGATTTTATTCATTTAATTCATTGTGAGTTTGGTATAATGAATTAATTAAAATAAATTGAATAATTTATTTAATTAATAGGAGAATGTTTGAAGATGAATTAATTAAATATTAATTTAATTAACTGATGGCTAGTGGATTTTTAATCAAATAAATAGCAAATATTCATTTAATTAAAATGGATAGATTTATGTGACTACAACTATAATAGTAGGTTCACCCCAAACACAATAAAAAAGTTATTTCCTTTAAAAAAAGTAAAGTGTGATTTATTCTATTGATAAGCCTAATTCACGTTCATTCTAAAAACCCAAACTTAGGTGTAAGATACGTATGTGCATGTCAATTTTAGAATGCCAAACTGAAGTGTGAAAGCGTGCATGTCCATTTTAACTAGATTTATTTTAAGCCCCAAATTGAAGTGTGAAGGCATGCATTTCCATTATAACCAGATTTATTTTAAGCCCCAAATTGAAGTGTGAAGGAATGCATGTCCATTTTAAACCAAAAATCCAAAAGTGATTTAACCCTAAAGGATCCAACAATCAAATTGTTAGTGGTGTCTAAAATAATCTTGACTGATCAAGCCTTCTCTGTCATTTCGCCACACACTGCAAACAAACAATTAGTAAGTGAAATAAAAAATGACAACATTAATTTTTATTTTTATTTTGTATTTTTAACCCCAAAATAAAATTACAAAGAAGATACCCCTAATGAATTTCTGAGAGCTTTCCAAAAATTTAAGAATTCATCATCTTTTGTCATCTTGCATCCAATCACCATAGGAGTTCCAACAAGTTTGGAATCATCTAACCAAAATTTCTTCAGCAATTCCTTCACATACTTAGATTGAGATATGAAAATGCCTTTGTCAATATATGTAATTTGCAATCCCAGAAAGAATTTCATCTCACCTATCATAGACATCTCAAATTATTTTTGCATATCATCTACAAATTTCTTACTCAAATCATCATCTCCTCTAAAAATAATGTCATCAACAAAGACTTCAATAATCAAAATATTATCCTTATCAATCTTGAAGTACACATTACTATTAGAAGTACCTTTACGTAATCCCAACTTCATCAAATACCTGTCCAATCTAGTGTACCAAGCTCTAGGGGCTTATTTAAGTCCATACAATGCTTTCTTCAATCTACATACCATGTCTTCCTCATCTATCAATGAAAATCCATTTGGTTTCTCAATGTAGACTTCCTCTTCTAATTCACTGTCCAGAAAGGCTAACTTCACATCCATTTGATATACCTTGAACTTCTTATGAGTAGAAAATGCAATAAATAATCTAACAGCTTCAATTCTAGATACCGGAACAAAACTCTCCTCAAAATCAATACCTTCCATTTGTGAATATCCCTTACATACTAGTCTTTCTTTGTTTCTAACAACTTATCCATCTTGACTCAGCTTATTCTAGAAAACCCATTTAGTACCAATTACATTCTTGTCCTTGGGTCTCAGAACAAGCTCCCATGTTTTGTTCTTCTTGGTCTAATCTAACTCTTCTTACATAGCCTTTGTGTATGCTAAAATTCATCATGCAATCAATCAAAAATCAGAGGGAAATCATGAATCCCTATCTAATCAAGGAATTCAAAACAAACTCAATGAAATAATGCAAACAAGCAATAGGAATGTAAAATAGATCAATTCAAACTCACTATTCGATGATCGCATGTAGCTTCTATTGGTCTTCTCTTCTTTGTGGTATGATGGCTCTCAGATATTGCGCTGGCAACCTGCAATTGACACAAATATTTGAAGTTCGTGATTTAGCTTGATTGTTGAAAATGGAGATTGAATGCTTAATTTATAGATTATTGGAGATGATAGATTGAGAGGTGGAACTCAGGTGAGCTCACATGTTGATTGATAGTTGAACTGCTAATTTGGAGGTGGAACTCAATTGATTGAATAGATAAATGAGTTAATCGATTGAGAAAAAAGTTGATTGAAAGGGATTGGAGGATAATTGATTGATGACAAAGAAATATTTATTTAGAAAAAGATAACTAGAAGATAGAAAAAGAATGATTGGAGAGAATTAAAGAAAATATGTAATTAATCAATTAATTGAAAAGATCAATTAAAATAGATAGAATAGTTAACTGATTGAAAGCTTTTTGGAAAAAAAAAAAGTGGAAAATAGAAATAGACATTGGAAAGATAATGATTTCATTATTTGAATTAATTAATTTAGCATGTGCTTGCACTTTGAATTTTATTTTCAACTTAATCTTTGCATGAGATTTAATTAAGATAGAAATAGAGATTGGAAAGATAATGATTTAATTAATTAATTAATTGAATTAATTAATTAGCATGTGCTTGCACTTTGACTTTGATTTTCAATTTAATCTTTGCATGAGATTTAATTCAAATATTGAATTTATTTTAAATTCAATTTGTTATTTGAAGATATTTAGAACTTGACTTTGATTTCCAATTTTATTTTTGTAATCATGCACATGTATTTGAAATTAGAAGAAATTAGAAGAATATGAATTTGGAGAATTAATGAATTTGGGGAATTGGAATTAGAGGAAATATGAAATTAGAATTTGGGGATTTGGAATTAGAATTAGAAGAATAAATTAGTAAATTAAATAATTTAAAGAAACTATTTAATTATTTAGAAATTGAATTTAATTGAATAACAAAGATTATTTAAATTAAAGGATTAAAATAACAATTAATTAAATAATTAATATTTAATTAATATTTAGAAAAGGGTTAATGATTAAATGATTAGAAATATAAATTGAAAATGAATAATTAGTAAAATGAGGAAATATGAAATTAGAAGAATAAGATTAATTAACTTAATTAAAGAATTAAAGAATTATTTAACTAATTGGAGGAATAATCAGTACATGATCAATGAGATATTTTTATGTGTCAACAACCTTTACCCAATTTTCATCTTTACAAGCTTCAACAACATCTTCAGGCTTAATTTTGGAAATCAGATGTGTCTCTTCAACAACAATTCTTCTCCTAGTCATCACACCTTTATTTTTATCACCAATAATTTGATTCTCTAAATGATTTAACCTTACATACTTGGGGGTCTTCAGATTATTTTGATTTTCAGTCTCTTGAATTTCTTCACTGACAAAAACATCTTGAATTACTATCTCTTTTGGATCACTCCGCTTCATACTAGCAGTCTACACTTGCTTTGAGGTAACATCATGATCATCAAATTCATATCCACATACTCTGATTTGTTTTTCATGATTCTCATCAACCTCCACTTTTGCACTTTTCACTATCTTTCGTAGTCTCTTGTTGTAACACCAGCAGGGTTTTCTCTTAGTAGAATATCCCAAAAAGATTCCTTCATCACATCTTGCATCAAATTTTCCTATATCCTCATCTATTTTGATATAACATTTGATTCCAAAGATTATGAAATATCTAACTATAAGAACATAAGCAAACCATAACTCATAAGGAGTCTTACCAGAATCACCTTTTATATGTACCCAGTTGAATGTGTATATAGTAGTGCTAACAGCTTCTCTCCAATAGATATGTGGAACATTTCCTTCAATCATCATAGTTCTAGCATCATCCAAAATAGTTTTGTTCTTCCTTTCAACAACTAGATTCTGTTGAGGGGTTCAAGGAGCACATAATTGTCTCTTGATTCCATGCTCTTCATAAAAAGAATTAAACTCACTGGAAATGAATTGTCCTCCTCTGTCAGATCTCGAACACTTTAGCTTCAACCATGTCTCTATCTCTACTTTATCTTTGAATATTTTGAATTTCTCCCTTAGCAAAGTGACCCACATCATCCCAGAATAGTCATCAATCAACAACATAAAGTATATGTCACCCTGCAAGCTTCTCACCCTAGACAGTCCACATAAATCAGTGTGCACAATATCTAATAATCCATTAGATGTATACAATTTTCTCTTGAATGAAATTCTTGTTTTCTTTCCCAATTGACATTCTTTACATACTGAATTAGTAGGCTTCACTATCTTAGGCAAATCTCTAATAGCTTGAGTAGAACTTATCTTAATTATGTAGTCAAAATTAACATGACACATCTTTCTATACCACAACCAACTCTCATCAATCTGAGCAATCAAACAGCTTTTCTCACCAGCATTTAAATGAAAGATATTACCTTTAGTTTTAGTTCCTGATACGATTTCTATACCAGAGCTATTCAAGATCTTACACTTCACATTCTTGAATTGTAAATCGTATCCCTTATCAACCATCTATCCAACACTCCAAAGATTAAACTTCAAACCTTCAACATATAAAACATCATCAGTATTAGGCTTACCATCAAGAGAAATAGAACCTCTACCATGGATTACACAAGCTTTTTTGTCTCCAAATCTCACTATACTGCCATCATACTCTCCATATTCACAAATTTACCTTCATCACCTGTCAGGTAATGTGAACAACCACTATCAATCACCCGTTCATCTTTCTCATCAATTTGAGCAGCCAAAGATTTCTCTTAAACAATACAGCTTGTAGAATCAACAAATACCAAATCATCTTCCTTGATAGAAATGAACACAAATTCATCTTCCAGATTCCCTTTCTTAGACTCATCATCTGTCACACCTTCATCAACAATATAACAACACTACTTCTGATATCTATACTTGCGATTAGGCTTGTAAGGCTTATCATACTTTGACAATCTTTTTGCTCTTTCAAGAAACCTAGAAGCAAAATGACCAATCTTATTGCATGAAAAACATTTCAAAGATAACTTCCCTTCATACTTACTGGCTCCCTTAGGCAATCTTTTAGAAATAAGTGCTTCAAGCTCTTCCAATTATCTTTCATGTTCTTACATCTCTCTCATTTATCTTTCATATATGGAAACCCTAGTTGAAATTTCTCCTGGATCATACTTTTGTTTCTCAAATACAATCTCAGTTTTTTCATGTGATTCACCAAGTTCGTTCAATTCAAAAGAAGTAAGCTTACTTGTAGACACATAAAATTGATTAAAATAATATTTAATTAATTATCCTTATGATTAATTTAATTAATAATGTTAACCTATTATTACCCATAAATTTATTAAATTACATTTAATTTATTTTCCCCTTCCACATATATAATTAATTATACATGTCTCATTTATCCTAAAGTTGATAAATCAAGCTCATGTTTAAGGAATATTCCAATCTTATTCCTAATCCTAATTAGCTAAATTAGTTCAAAATTAATTAAGCTAATTTTTTAATTCCTACAAACCCACATCTTAATCCTCCCATTAAACTAATTAACCCAAGGCCTAATCCCTATTAGTATTTATTCAAATTAAAAATACTACACATCTACCCAAAACCCACATGTGAACTCCTCTTGAAGGACTTGCATGCAGAATTCACTTCAACATCTCCACATCACCTTTGAACAAGGGGTGCTCACACATGTGTGAGAATTTCTCTTCCTCATAGAGCCACCCTACATTTTCCTCTTTGGCATTAATTTCATAAACCCCCTTTTCCTAGTCCCTACCCCTTTCCACAAGTATTTCACTTGTCAACTCTTTGTACTTCCCAAGGTTGCTCACACATATGTGAGAACAAATTCCCCTTTTCCCTAGGATATTTATTATTCTGAATATGTACTCACACATGTGGGACCACACTTATCCTTCCCCCACTCTTTCCCTTGTGACACTTGTCACAAGGCTACACCTTCAAATATGGGACCACATTCTCTTTCAGTTTGAACCCTTCATCCCACTTTTGATCTTGATCATCCATTGCTAAGACCTAAACTCTATAAATTGAAGCCTCTACTCACATCAAATTATCCACTTTTCATACATCCTTATGCTGGCCTTTTATCTACTCATCATTACATTATCATAATGTCATTCTGAATTCAAAATCCATATCCATATGCACTCATCCACAATATATTGTTATGCTAGTTGAGAGAATTCCACAATCACTCCATCTATCTCCCACTCTCCATTAGTCAAACTTTGGAACTAGAAAAGTTCATGGAGATGAGGAGGACAAGGAAGATTTATTTGCAATAGGAGCTTCATGAGTATACTTTATTTTATGTTGCTTATCTCTCATTATTCTTTCATTTCAAATCTTTCTTGATAACATCTTTAAAATGGTTTGATTTGCTTGACTAATCATACTAACCATTTTATGATGTTACATTACCAACTAGCATATTTGTTGTCATAGTTGTCAGGATCCAGATCTCATCAATAGAAGCAACTTTATGTTTATAAGCAGGAGGCAAAGATCTCAACACTTTAGCCACAATATCATCTTCTTCAATAACTCCACTAGCACATTTGATGTTTAGAACAAGATCATTCACTTTATCCATAAAGGATGAAATATTCTCATCTTCTCCCATTCTCAGCAACACATACTTTCCTTTCAAGATTTGCAATTTAGCAACTTTCACGTGTTTATCTCCTTGATATAGGGTTTCTAGTTTCTCCCAAATCTCATGTGCAGTTTACAATCCCGTCACATTAGTCAGGGCACTCAACAATGCTTCTTTAGCTCTGTTGGGTGAATATTTTGTCACCAATGTACTAATGAAAAAATAATCACCACAAAGTCTTACGTGAGTGAAACTTACTATAATCACCACACTTACAACTATAATCACAACTTGTATCTCAAAGTCTCTAAGATATGATTAATTTGTTGGCTTGATGATGTTATTGTTGTAATAGATTGAATGATGACTTGTATTGTGTTGTCATTGATGGCAACCATGTTTTGTCATCCATCTAAATCTTTTAGTCCAACCAGCAAACTCCTTTCCCAGTATCGGTGATATATAATGGTCACAAGGTACACCAACAATGTTACATATTAACAACAACACAAATCTGATCCCCACTTTTATCAATTTGAAACTTAACAAGCATGGAAGGAAAATAACCACATAAGATAACACCCAATAAAGCATGCAACTCATAAAACTATTTTTTTCATGTGGAGACCCAAATGGGAAAAACCATGGTGGGAATTAGTACTCACAAGATCAACTATCTGCAAAATAGGGATCTGACCGATTAAGGTCTTACAACTGCTTTGTTAGGAGCACACCCAGTTAAGAGTGTCTTAGTCCAGTTAACAACTATTACAATAAGGCATGTTAGAACCAGCCCTGTTAGGAGCTACCCAGGTATGGGATTTAAACAACACAAGTTAATGTGTGACTTTGTTAAGGGATTTAACCTTCGAACCTATAAGGATCCTACCACACCTTGTTAGGAGTGACCTTGTTAGAGGATTTTATCTTTCTGCAATTGGTAGGGAACAACAAGTGACTGATTTGTTGTTAGCACCTCTATGCCTGATTAGATTCACTGAATATCTACTTCTAACATCTACTAAACATCAATACAGAGCTTCTTCTTTCACCACACAATTGCATTCGCACTATAGATCTCATATCTCATACATCATCACACAATATACTCTTTTTAATAAATAGCTCTACTCAGTCTGCTAAGAGCCCTTGAAACAATTTCCTAGTTTCAATTTATCTAGACAAACTAGATCATCACACTTTCCTTATGTTGGCAAAACATAAAATTATGTCTACCGATTTACTGATCTAAGTAATTCTGCTCAACCGGTTTTGTGTTCTTCATGACCGACTACTCAAAATATCACAAATCACTCATTTAGTTGAATTTGTCGATGTGGTTCAAGTCATAGACTCCTATCAATATCATGAACATGTGTTTCAAACTGAAACACTTAACTCTTCACCAATCTTTTGTATTGATCGCTTGAACACAGCTCTGTCATTGTTTACCAGTTCACCGTTTAACTGCTTCCTCTATCGGTTAGGGTTTACCAGTTAGACTAAAAGACTTATATGACTAAGAAAATATGGTTTTCATCAATGACAACACAATACAAGTCATTAATCAGCCTATTACATCAATAACATCATCAAGCCAACAATCTCCCCCTTTGGCATTGATGGCAACACTTAGGAAAACTTTTGTCTAAGTGTCACATTACAAAAATTATGACTCATGACTTAAATACATACAAAACTCCCCCTTAGCAATTACATGTTTTTACAAATTTTTAACTAACCAATACTACTCCCTCTTTGACAAAAATAACCAAGGTAAGCAAATACATGTAAAACAAAATGAATACAATAGACCAAAATTTGTATTACTAGTTGCAAATTTTCCAAAGAGGCTACAAGGAAACAGAGGCAGTCTTGCTGACATGAGAGTGGGTGTGATCTCAATGTGTGTCTGGATCCGGTATGCAAGTTCCTCCATGGCATCTAGAGTGCTCACCTCCATGTCATCAAGATTGCCTCTGTTTCCTTGTAGCCTCTCTACAAAATTTGTAACTTGGGAACTATATGTGTTTGTAACTCCTATAGAGTTGCATTCCTCTTAACCTTTTCTACCTCATATGACTTCAACTTATGTTGTACACTTACAATAGAATGGGCAAAAATTGTAGTTGAATCATTTAGAGAATCAAATGTTTCACTCATAACATTTATTGGTTGTTGTCACACCTTGATATTCTTCTCTATATCATCAAGAAATAATGAAAAATTACAAATTGATAAAAGTGGTGATCAGATTTGTGTTGTTGTTTTTTCTTGCACTAATTCACCACCCCCCCTCTTAGTGCCTTATAAGTTTATCATAATTTTCCTAAAAACTAAGAGCAACTAATAGCAATAAAAATCTTACTATGTAATCACCTGACTATCAAAAGATTTCCCAAATATGCAAATAGCACAAAGTCTACTTATCACAATTGGAAATTTATCTTCCTCACATAAACAATACTACCACTAATATCAAGGAATTAAAGAACATATATAAGCAATGAACATAGGAACATTAACTCATATAACCAATATTTGACCCAACATAAAGTTCAGAATCAAATAGAATTTCTTCCTTTATTTACTTGATTGAATCTTCACAACAAAAGCTCAAAGTCTTAGTTGAGGCAAAAAATTCGACATATTTTTGCTAAGCATACTAAAAGTTCAATATGTACAAATGAGGTACTCCTTATATAGGAAAAGAAGTTGAGAAAAAGGTGGGCACACTTGACTAATTCAATTGCACAGTACCACTTGACTACAAACTAGGGATTGTGGTAGAACTAGGGATGGCGTGAACTCTAGAAACTGCATCTCCAACTTTCACATACTTCTTTCTTCCATCTTTCAGCATTGAGGCAAGAACTTCAAAACCAACCTGTATCTCAAGTAGTTTATCAAATGCATTGAATGAGAAATCTTTCTGACCAGTGAGTAATTAGGGAAAGAAATTCTTGCAAGATGTTCTTATTGAATATTAATTTTTGACTTTCATCATACAAGCAACAAGGGATCTCAGCTATCCTTGCTAAAATCTGATCAATCTCATTATCACATTCTTTCTTTTCTTGACCTATCTGTAAGATTACTGACCTTATTATTTTACCTTTATGAGATAATAACAACAGAATTTGGATGTATTTTAGTAGTGTCGCTATTACCTTGTTTTCTACAAGAACATCAATCCTAAAATCTTCCATTTTGCTCCAAAGAGTTAGACTCTTTTCAATATCTTCCATTTCTTTGGTCAAAGTAGTTTTGGTACCTTGCATCTGACTTTAAACAATTTCAAAATCCATCAATAACTTGACCATTGAATCCAAAAGAAGAGAGCCCTCTAATTTGAAATAATCAATCCATTCATCTATGACTCGGCCCTTGATGCCCACCTAAAATACCTTTTTGAGAGCCTCAGTATCAATAGAGGAAAAAATAGGCTCAACCTCTTGGGAAGATTGTGTGACTTTGAGAAGCACATTAGTCAGTTATTCACATTTTTGCTTTCATTCATTTTTCTCATCTCTTTCTTGATCAAACCTATGCACAAGAGAATTGAAAGTAGTTTGAGAGTCTAACTTGACACACTCATGTGTCTCCACACCAAGTTCTACAGTCTACATAGTATAGTCTTCAGGTCGAATATTATCCTTGTTTTTATCTGAAGATGGCATCATGACCTCAACATATTTTCTTTTTATAGCAAGATCCACCAACACCGTAGAAACAGTCTTTGGCTTTTTAGTCCATTTTTCCTTGGATGGAACTAACTACTCAAAATCAAAGCCATCTGGTGAAATCACTTGTTTCTTCCTTTTAGGTGCCACAACATCCATCCATGGTGGAAGATCTTCTTTGGTAGTTGGATTTGTGGCCTCCTTTTGAGTAGTCACCTCCATCTCAGACACATTCTGACTTGAAGATGCAGCAGCAAAATATGGAATTACCTACACTACAACTATGGTAATAGATGGTGGCTCTAATGAAACAATAGTAGTCATTATTGGTGCCTCCCATGAAACAAATGTGGTCACAACCGTTGATGGTGTTTCAGTAGTAACTATTAGCATTGTGTTGTCATTGATGTCAACTAGTATAGAAGGACAACCAGTATGGGAATACAATTGATGTGCAATCAGTGATGTCAACTAGTGTTGTAGGTCACTGGTAAGGAAGAGAATGTCATTCAAAGGAATGATCACTGGAGTCATCGGTACACAAGTTAGTGTTTGACTTGTGTGGATAAAATAGATAGGTTACTGGTGTAGTCTACCACCAATAAGGAAAGGGTGTCAACTAGTAAGAGTTGAGCTGACAGTGAGTAGTTGCCAACCAGCAAGCTTAGGACTGTGTACAAGAAGGATGAGAAAGGTGCTTGAGTTGTTGTTTGTGATGAAGAGGAAAAATGTTACCTGAATTATATCAACATGGGAGGAGAAGTATGTATAAGTCACTTGTATGTTGTGTAGATGCAGAACAACAGGACTCCCATCAGATAAAGATACAGTCACCATGAGAAGGGATGGCTAACAATGAATGCGCCCACACCAGATCTACCACTGAATCAAAAGGATGCCTCAAGTGCATGAAATCAGGGATATGCATTGGACCGACAGAGAAGGCATGTTGAGTTTCTGGTATAGATGAAGAGTGATGGGTTTGTCACTTTGACAAACCGATTGAGATATGGTATGCACTAATGATGAAGAAGAGAAAGTGGAGCAGCTGTAGAGAGAGTATGTAGATGCCTTAGATGGAATCAGTTGAAGGTTTATGACATGGTGTCATCAAGATGACTATCGGTGAGTATGAGAATCTGTAAGGAAGCAAAGGGGCTAAGTGATATGCTTATATCTGATGAGAAGGAGCATGCTATCGATAGACATGTCTGGTGACCGGTTAAGGTGTTACACTGGCAGATCAACAAAGTGCAGACATGAAGGGTAACTAGAAAAGTGTTTGATACCAGCAGGGTTATTGAACCGGTAGAAAGGAAGGACTGGTTGTGTGTTGATTATCAGTGACCAATTCTAGCTGACACAGAGATCTTTGTCGAAGTGAAATCAATATGGATGCCATGTGGAGTTGAAGTGGCAAGCTCACTGAGGTCAGTGAAGTGTCGTGTAGGGATAGGTGTTTCTATAGGTGTGCATTTAATATGGAGCCTATGATTTGTGGATTGGATCAGAGGAGTGTGGCCTGAGGAAGAGTGAACAATAGAGAAAGATCAAGGAGTTGTTGGAACCTGAATTGAAGCAAGGAAATCAGATTGTAGGAGGACCTAGAGAAGGAAAGAACTGAGATATTTATCGCATTTTGACAGATGCAAGTCGAGATATAGGGTCATGTTTGCTAAGTTTATAATATATGTATTGGAAGGCACTTTAATGGTGGTGATGTGTAGATAGTTGTCTTGGCAATTAGATCAGATGAGATCTAATTGGATTTGTTTTGCCTCAAGGTTGATGAGGAAACCTTAATTGCCTAAAATTTGAATTGGCTTTTGGCGGCAAAACCAGATTATAAATAGTCAAGCCAAAATCATTGAGTGTTGTCATTGGATGAGGGAGTGTTGCTACATGCAAGGAGAAATCAATCAAGTGCTCATCAAGAAGAAGGAGAAGAGACTAAGTGTGAGGAAGAACAGGGTTGAAGTGCTCAACCAACAACAGTGAGAAAATTGGCAGTGACCATACCGATAGAGAAGAAGTGAAGAAAACTACAGTGAAGGCAGGCATAGAACCGATAGAGTGTAGTACCAATGGAGAGTAGCAGAGCAGTGAAGAGAAGAGGCAACCAAAAGAGAGAACTGGCAGAGAGAGAACCGACAGTGAACTAGATAGAAGATCCAGCAAGGAGATTTGCAGAAGTGTTATAAAATCCATTTGTAACAAGGCTATTAACTTGTAAATAAATATGTTTTGTTTTCACTCAATTGAAGCTTAGTGCAAGAGTTGTAGCTCCTTGGGTTGGTGCTCCTTGGTTTGGTGATCGTTAGGTTGGTTCCCTAAACATTGTAATCAAAGATTGATTGTGAGACTAGATTGGAGCAGTAGTCTCCAGTAGCATTTCTCACCGAGGTTTTTCCCATGTTAGGTTTTCCTCATATATTCTAGTGTTGTGAGATGTCCCTTTATGTGTAAATGCATTTGTGATTAGTCTCCCCACTAACCGATAAGTTTACATTGAGTTAGATCTAATAACTAGTATGCATGTATATGATAGTTAAAGGGAAAAATATTAAGAGCCACTGATTCACCCCCCTCTTAGTGGTGCATTGTGTCTAATAATCGGTATCAAAGCATAGGTTCCCAATTAGATGTGCTTTCTCCAGCTTGGGTAGATTCTGGCTTAAGGATACAATGGTTTGTTTAGTTTCAATCCCTGGTTCAATTTTTTATGGTTCAAATTATTCCATTTGGAGTTGCGGAATGGAAATCTACTTGTCCTTTCTAGGGTTTGATGTGTGTATGTCTATTGTAAATGGTTTTCCTAGTAAATTTTATCCTCCCATCGATTCAGATGCAGAAAGAAGAAACCAATGCAATAAAGTAGCTATCAAGACTATACTCTATGGGCTTACAGATGATGTCTCCTCTCAGGTGGGTAGATGCAGATCTACAAAAAGCTTATAGGATAGATTGAAGAAGCTCTATCAAAATAATCCTACTACTGTTGAACCACCTTCTATAGATAGAATGAGAAATGCATCTCATGAATCTATAGATGATGAAGGCAGGTCTTCTAGTAGCTGCAGCAATGATGATGAAGGAACCCACCTATTCATGGCTCAAGAATCAAAATATGAAAGGCACACATCTAAGAATGATCATTGAGATCACTCCTACCGACAAGATGTGTTTAGAAGTGATAGTGAAGGAGAAGAAGAAGATGAAGCAAAAGTTGATCTTGAAAGTGAGCTTGTGAATGCACTTGAAGAACTCGGTAGAGTAAGAAAGGAATACAAGCTATTCAAGAATGTTGCTATAGTGGAGTAGAACTGGTTGATCAAATGCCTTGAAGAATCAGAGAAATGTATCTCAAAGTTGAAGTCTCAACAAGGAGACACCAAGGAGTGTTGATGCAGTGATCTAGATTCTGAGCTAGAAGTAAAAGATAAAGAATATCAATAGCTACATGGAGAAATGGAGATTCTCTGAAGTGACCTTGAGAAGTGTCAGGATGAGATCAAGGTAAGAATCTAGTTTGGTGGCAGCAATGATGCCTTGGACAAAATGTTGAAAAAGCAAAAGCATGTCAAGGACACTGAAGGATTAGGAAGTGGTGTCGGTGAATTTCCCTCACAATGACATTTTGTTTGTCTCCTCAAATGGAGAGAACAAGGGACAAACCTTCACAGTTAGAAATGATCCTAGGAAGAAGGTTGATCTAACCACAACTGGTGAAGACTTGTAGACAAGAATGAAGATCGGTGCTGCAAGAAGGAGGAACAATGCAGATCCCAAAGGAAAAGGGAAAATGGGAGAAGACAACTTCACTAGAGGTAAGAACATGAGAAGACAGCAAAGAAGACCTCCTACCGGTAGAGGACAAATAAATGTTACTACCCACATGTCAAGACAAATGTGGAAGAAGAAATGACTAGATGGAGGGGATACAAAGAATGGACAACCTAGGATCCATCCTCAGAGAAGAAGAAATGGAGATGCTAGACTGGTAAGATCTCCCCATGCATGGCAGAATAAATTTGTAAGTCATATGTTATCCTTTACTGGTTATTGCTTTGCATGTAATGGTTATGGCCATAGGGAAAAAGAATGTAGAAAGAGATCTAGAAGGAATAATCTAGGATCTCATAGACATCATGCATGTGAGAAAAATGTATCAAGAAGTAGATACATGCATGTCCCCTCTCCCAGTTATGCAAATGATATTTGTTATAACTGCAATAGATTTGGCCATAGAAGTTATGAATGCAGGAACAAGGACTTGCAATCATATGGAAATCGGTTTAGCAGCTATGCTCAACATAGAAATGAATACATAGCATATGGAAGTTAGAGACCTGCATGGAACCAAAGGAGAAATGTCCTTGCAGGAGCAAAAGGTCCACTGGTTTTGATCACCAGTCACAGCAACATGACCAAAAGAAGATGGTCAAACTGGTATGTTAAGTGATTCCCCAATCATGAAGTTGGGATGGATGTTGTGTGCTACTATAGCACTACTTCCGACTATGATGTAGAGTCCAAAAATGAAAGGACCCATCACTAGAAGATGGTAAGACCTTCTCCCAAGACTTAAAATGGGAAGAAGAATGTGACCAAGCAGGAATGGAAGAAGTAAGAAGATGCAACCATGGATCATCACTATGCATTCAATGCACAGGTGATATCTCCTAAGGCTTAAAGGAGATGTAAGACCTTAGGGGGAGTAACATATTGACTAGATCATTCACCCCCTCAATGAAGAAGGACACTTGGAAGAACAAGATGTTGTCAATATGAAGGATGGAAATGAGAAGATATGTGTATGTAGTGGTTGCCTTGGCTACACACCTACAGATCAAAGTTGGATCACTATTTCTATGTCAATGTATGACAAGTTAACAATTGGAATCAAATATAAGGTGACACAAAATGTTAGGAGCTATAGGGAGGTGCTTTGGTAGTGATGATAGATCGGTACAAGAAACCAGTATGTGCAGGATGTTACTAGTATGATGCTAACAGGTACGTGCAGGTTATGTAAGACAATGAGGTTGGAGATCATTTCATTAGCCCCAGTAACATGGAATGTGGTTTTTATGTCTCAGGTGGTGTTGATAAAGACCTGAAAGACATATGTTGGTTTGATTGTTAATCATGCATGCATGCATGTTTTTGGGCTAACCAGTTTGATTTATGACTTGATGATGACATTGCATGGCATTGTGTACATCCAGGATCATGTCATAGGTTGTGGTGGATATAATGGAGCTGAAAGATCATAGTTGTACAACTCAACTAGTATATGGAGTTGATTGGAGCCCCAGTATTGGACCTAATAGGCATTGAGGACTTGCGATGTATGACTCAGGGGGAGTTCAAGTGCTTATGAAGTAGAGTCAGTACGCTTGTTCTTGTGAGTGTACTAACTACCTAAATTGTAGATGATGGAAATTGTTGTAGGAATACCTAGGAGAATTTTTTGGTTAAGGGTATCTACTTTTCATTTGGTTGGATGTATTGATACTACAATCACATTTGATTTTAAAGAAATTTGGGATCAAACAGGTGGTGATGCAGTTCGACTAACAGGCAAGTAGTATTCACTAACACATCCTTTTGCAATTCAATTCCTTAAAAAATATTATTATATTTACATGCTCAATTGGTGTAAGTTGATGGTTGAGTCCTACATCTCAAGAGTTGTAGCTTGATAAATTGTACCAATTGGTATCAAAGGAGGAGATGCATCTGGCAAAGAAAAAAGGGGAGAAAAACTCTTGTTAGTGCCCCGTAGATACAAGGAGGAGTGATATCCTGACAGTGCCCTTTTCCATTGTTGTCAAAGGGGGAGAAAGACTCTATAGTATACCACATACTACATGTGTGAGAATTCATGGATTATACAAAGGGGGAGAACTCAATCAAACAAAGGAGTAGAGAGACTATGTAGTATGTTGGATATTACCTGTGTTGAAATCAATGCCAAAGGGGGATATTATTGGCATTGTGTTGTCATTGATGTCAACCAGTATCAAAGGATAACCGATATGGGAATATAGTTGATGTGCAGTCATTGATGTCAACTAGTGTTGCAAGACACCGGTAGGGAAGAGAATGTCATTTAGAGGAACGATCACTAGAGTCACCCATACACAAGTTAGTGTTTGACTTGTTTGGATAAAATGGACAAGTTACCGATACAGTCTATCACCAGTAAGGAAAGGGTGTCAACTAGTAAGAGTTGAGTTGACAGTGTGTAGTTGCCAATCAGCAAGTTTATGACCGTGTAAAAGCAGGATAGGCAAGGTGCTTGAGT
This sequence comes from Cryptomeria japonica, assembly GCF_030272615.1. NCBI lineage: Eukaryota > Viridiplantae > Streptophyta > Pinopsida > Cupressales > Cupressaceae > Cryptomeria > Cryptomeria japonica. Next base: position 189,530,804 of record NC_081415.1, on the reverse strand, counting down.
TGTTGTTTGTGATGAAGAGGCAGAATGTTACCTGAATCACATCAACATAGGAGGAGAAGTATGTACAGGTCAATGGTATGCTATGTGGATGTAGAACAACAAGACTCCCATCGGATAAAGATGCAATCACCATGAGAAGGGATGATTGACAATGAATCTGCTCACACCAGATCTACTGGTGAATCAAAAGGATGCCTCAAGTGCATAAAATTAGGGATATGCACTGAACCGATAGAGAAGGCATGTTGACTTGTCAGTACAGATGAAGAGTGATGGGTTTGTCACTTTGACAAACTGGTTGAGATATGGTCTGGGCTGATGAAGAAGAAGGCAAAATGGAGTAGTTGCAGAGAGAGTATGCAACTAGTATGCATATGCCTTATATGGAATCAGTTCAAGGTTGATTACACGGTGTCATCAGGATGGCTATCGATGAGTATGATAATCGGTAAGGAAGAAAAGGGGCTAAGTGATGTGCTTCTATCTAATGACAAGGAGCATGCTATGGATAGACATATCTAGCGACCGGTTAAGGTGTTACATCAACAAATCAGCAAAGTATAGACATGAAGGGTAATCAGCAGAGTGTGAGATACCGACAGGGTTGGTGAACTAGTAGAAAGGAAGGACCGGTTGTGTGCTGATTATCGATGACCAATTCTAGCCGATAGATGCCATATGGAGTTGAAGTGGAAAGCTTGCAGAGGTCGGTGAAGTGTCATGTAGGGATAGTTGTTTCTACATGTGTGCATTTAATATGGAGCCCATGATTTGTGGATTGGATCAAAGGAGTGCAGCTCAAGAAAGAGTGAATGACAGAGAAAGATCAAGGAGTTGTTGGCACCTGAATCAAAGCAAGGAAATCAGATTGCAGGAGGACCTTGAGAAGGAAACATCTGATATATTTATGTTGTTTTGATAGATGTAGGTTGAGATACAGGGTCGTGTTTGCTAAGTTTAGAAAATGTGTATTGGAAAGAACGTTAATGGTGGTGATGTGCAAATGGCTATCTTGGTGATCAGATTGGATGAGATCTGATTGGATTGGGTTTTCCTCGAGCTTGATGAGGAAACCCTAACTGCTTGAAATTTGAATTGGCTTTTGGTGGGAAAACTAGGTTATAAATAGTCAAGACAAAATCATTGGGCATTGCCACAGATGAGGGAGTGTTGTTGCATGAAAGGAGAAATCGGTCAAGTTCTCATCAAGAAGAAGGAGAAGAGACTGAGTGTGAGGAAGAACTGGGTTGAAGTGCTCAACTAACAGCAATGAGAAAACCAACAATGACCATACCGGCAGAGAAGAAGTGAAGGAAACTGTAGTGAAGGAAGGCATAGAACCGGTGGAGTGTAGTGCTGGTGGAGAGCACCAGAATAGTAGAGAGAAGAGGCAACCAAAAGAGAGAATCAGCAGAGAGAGAACTGATAGTGAACTAGATAGAAGATCCAGTAGAGAGATTTGCAGAAGTGTTACAAAATCCATTTGTAACAAGGCTATTAACTTGTAAATGAATATGTTTTGTTTTCACTTAGTTGAAGCTCCGTGTAGGGGTTGTAGCTCCTTGGGTTGGTGCCCTAAAATCACAGGTTGGTGCTCCTTGGGTTGGTTCCGTAAACATTGTAATCAAAGATTGATTGTGAGGATAGATTGGAGCAGTAGTGTCCAACAACATTTCTCACCGAGGTTTTTCCCATCTTGGGTTTTCCTCATATATGCTAGTGTTATGAGATGTCTCTTTATGTGTGAATGTATTTGTGATTAGTATCCCCACTAAACAATAAGTCTGCATTGAATTAGATCTGATAATTGGTATGCATGCATATTGATAGTTAAAGGGAAAAAGATTGAGAACTACTGATTCACCCCCCCCATCTTAGTGGTGCATTGTGTCTAATAGTAACAATGGTACTTACAATAGGTGGAGCTTCAGCCATGATAGTTACAGAAAGTAGGGCTACCGAATGCTTCTCTATAGCTATTTTCTTCAAAGATTTGGTGAAATCCAGAATTGAAGATTCAATAATGCACGCAGGAACATCATCAGAACTTGGGAGACTAGATAATGTAACATATTCCTGATTGCCCTCCCCTTGTGGTAATTCTATATTCAACCCCTCATCATCAAAATCTTCTATCTCTTGATCAAAATCTGATTCAATAGAATAAATAATAACTTGTGTGGGGGTTGATACCCATGAAGTGGTGGGGGTAGTACTTTCCTCTTGTTGAGTCAATCCTTCTTCTTCTTCTTGCATTTCCTCTTCATGAGGAATTTATCCTTCTTCTAGTTCTTTTTCTAGTTCATTTGCAGCTGGTTGTTCAGAATCCTTAGATGTTTCTTATGGGACTGATGAAGGTTCACCTTTCTTTGAACCTTTAACTATGAATTTGAATTATTGGTACCCAAAAACGAGTTTACATTGACAAAAGGTAGAGACCAAGTTATTTTCTTCTAAAATATCTATGGATAGCCACTTCCAACATTTAATATTTTTCAGACTTGAAAAAACAATAACAAGGATACAATATCCTTCTGCACCTTAGGCTCTGTAAAACCAGGGAGGGTGATCCTCATGCCAATTTGTGATTTCTATGCCACACTCACAAATTACACATGAAACAAAGTTGATAATCTCAAATAAAGACTCAACAAAAAGGGAGAATGCTCAGGAATGGCAAATTCCTCTATGATCCTCAACCAGTTTGGAGCATGAGATGATTAAAACACATGACAACATTCATGTAAATGAAAATATTATGATATTTAATAGGTTGTAGAAAACAAGTGGTGATTTTGAACAAAAAATCAACACCAAGGCATTCGCTTAGCTATGATCAGTGCCTTATTCCATTGGGTACATGAATTCATAATGCATAAAATGCATTCTGAAAGAATTTGTCTAACATCATATAAACCTAAGATAATATTGCCTTGTAATACATCATATTGGTAACCCCAACCTAGAACTACTTATCAAAATCCCTGCAAATATCCCTACCACTCTACAATTTTATTCACGCATTTAATTATCCCCTTACACGAAAGTATGAACAAAAAATGCATACACCACAATAGTGCAATGAATGATAAAATCCTTGATAATATGCATTCAAAATATGATAGAATAAATACACTGGAGAGAAATAGGTTTGAATTATATTTCTATTGAATAATTCAATTGTCTTTGTAAGCATACAATTCATACATAACTCCTTCAAGAACCTGTAGAATTACAAACATAAGACTCTTTCTATTTTGCTCTACAAAATGACCTTTTACAATTTTTGGTTTCACCTAAACTTTGCTATTGGGAATAGAAATCTAGAACACTCAAGGAACCAAAAAAATTTGAACCTTGTCTCATAGCCCTGAATTCCCTTTTATAAAAAGCAAGGGAGAAAACAAGCTTTAGGCTAAAGGAGACACCTGTCATCTTAAAATGATTACACACAACTGCATTTTATTACACAAACATTCATCCTCGATTTCTCTTACGCAGAATCAAAGTATGTTGTCACCTTCTTTAAAATTCATAATGAATATTACCATCATTTCTATTATACAAGTTCAAAAATATCTACCACTAAAAGACAAAAAAAAGTTATGCAAGTTGTTTACAACCTTCATTCATCATTTAGGTACATACTACTCCACGCACTATAGTCTTCATCAGATGGCCAATCAAAACTCATGACTTCATCAGCTTTTTCCCTATATAGAATATATTTAACGGCCACTTAGTTTTCCTCTCTTTCAAAAGTTTCAAAAAATGATCACATGGAAATTATTTTATCCACGCTATCCTTCAACATATCCATGTTTAGCCCTTCACATATCAGCTCTACCTAGGCTCTAATGATTATTTCTGCCTCTTCCTTCCAAGATTGTAAAGTCTTGACTGCCCCTTCTTCATCTTCAATATCTTGCAAAAGAGTTTGTTCCAATTCACTGAAACCTTTCATCAATTCCCTTACCTTTCCTTCTATATTCTCCAGCAAAATTTGGGCCTCCTACATTGATTTTACCAACAAATATGTTGGTTGGAGTGCATGTGGTCTCTTGGCATGATACTTAGAGGCCATGGACATTATTTTGAGCTCATTTCCTCTTTGCAACCATTTTGTAAATAGAGGAGTTGTCACTTCTTTATCATCATCAAATTTTTGAATAACATTAAATAGAAAAGAATATAAGGCATGGACACTATTGAGTCTGCCATCAACTTTCTCATTCAAATGAGTTAGCACTGAGCTAACTATATTCTTTTGCTGCCTGTTTGATTGATTCTCTAATTCTTTCAACTTTTTCTCTAATTCAACAATCTTTTCTAAAAGTTGAGACTGATTTGGTGAAGTTGATCTTGTAGCTTCAGGCTCATCATCATCATCATCATAAGGGACTAATGACATACCAGGGATACTAGCACTTGTATCAAGTTGACCTATTTCTCCTCCTTGGACTATAGGTGATGACCTAGATGTTGATGGCTCGGATGGCACTGTAAGTGCAGGAAAGGAAACCTTTATTTGTCCTTGCTCAAAAAGTTACACTCACATTTGCAACTCCACACACCTTTTCTGAAATGCATTGTAATCATTGAAAAGCTTATCAAACTTTCTTATCAGCTCTGCCTTTTCCAAAGCTTCTCTTCTTGCACTCTCATGTGCCAATTTAGCAACATTAACATTTAACTTTATATCCTCTACACTTGATGTGTCAGATACTCTTTTTATAATAAGGCTTCCCCTCAAATTGGGGTTCAAGTCACTAATGTTAGGATTTGTAGGTCCTTCCTCTAGTGCCCATATTTCCAAGGTTGCATAATCATCCACAAAATTTGATCCTTTTAATGCCAACCTTGCTTCTTCTTCTGAATTGAAGTGTTGACCCCTTGACTTCTTGATTGTATCAAAAGCCATTGCATTTGCTATGTCCCATTCTAGTAAGATTGGGACTCTAGCCTGACTTATAGTCTTTCTACCTTCATCAGCAATGATTCCCTTAAATTCTTCCATCATCTCATTCTTCACTTCTTCTTGGTTCTCTTGATACGATCTCTTTGGACTTTGGGCCTTCTTCTTAGTAATTCTTCCTTTGCACTCCTCAATCTTCATCTTCCACACTAGTTGCAGAAAGTTTGGGCTCCTCACAAAAGTATCATCTTCAAGGAACTTATCACACACCACCTTTCTTGCACCTTTAAAAGCTTTACCTTGGATATCCAAAGGAGTGAGATCCGACTCTAGATTAGGAGGAAAGGGATGAACACCGAGCTGCATTTTTGCACTTTTTTCTATGAACATATCTTCCTCCATATGTTCTTCATTTTGCCTTATAGGTGAAAAGGATACAAGTGATGGCAAAGGACTTTTGTCCGAATCTTCAAGATCAATGATCCTGATTCCTTGAAAAGGCTTGGTTTGTATTTTAGGGGAAGGCTCTGCACTCATCATCTTTTTACCCTTTCTCCTTATTAACCTTCCACTTTCATTGCTACTCTCCTCTTCATCACTCATTTCTTCTCTTGCTCTTTTCTGAGAAGATTGATGAATAGGCCTCCTTCCTACCATGCTACCTGCTCTTTGAGACAAAGGAAGTTATGAGCTTGACTGTTTTCGGTCATGAACTTCTTCAAGTTTGGTTATCTTCTCCTTTAAAATCAGCTTTAATTCATCGAAATTGTTCATAAAAAAGTTGACTTTGGCACAAAATGGGGAGAAAACCCTCAATGGGTCATATTTTGGATCCATCTTTTGGATTGCAACTCATAATTTTTTGAAGATTATCCAATTTTCTTTCCTCCATTCTTGTGTCATGAAATCAAATTCATTTCTGATTAAATCGTCAAGAAATTTATTCTCATGGGGAAACAAATTCCATTTTATTCTTGCTTTGAGAAATATTGTAGAACCCCTTAGGATCACTGTGCCTAGTTGTACTCATCTCCAAATGATATGGAGAAATTTTTTTATCAAAATGTTCATATCATCCCTTCAGAATTAAAAAACAAGGGATGATAGTGTAATCTAGTAAAATTGTTCTTGTACCCCTTCCTTTTAAATCGTTGTCTTGAATACATTCTATTTGCCACATTACCTTAGCAAAACCCATTCTTAGAGGAACGTTGAAAGGTAGTACATGTGGCTGTCCAGAGAAACCATAGATTTTGATAATAGTACTTATAGGATAAGGGATAAAATCCCCCCAATTATGCTCAATCTTGAAAAGTGGTAACCTCTCTTTGGGCCTTACAAAATCATGTAATTCTTTGGGAATTCTTGGTGGATTTACTATCAACTTTTGCCTCAACCTAGAAGCAAAATTGTTATCAAATCTTATAAAGTTGGCCTTCTGTCTATCCATCACTAATTCTTTGGGAATTCTTGGTAGATCTACTGTCAACTTTTGCCTCAACCTAGAAGAAAAATTGTTATCAAATCTTATAAAGTTGGCTTCTTGCATCTTTAAAAGCTTTACCCTAGATATCCAAAGGAGTGAGATCCAACTCCAGATTAGGAGGCAAGGGAGGAACACCAAGTTGCATTTTTGCACTTGTTTTTATGAATATATCTTCCTCCATATGTTCATCCTTCCTTATAGGTGAAAAGGATACAGGTGATGGCAAAGGACTTATGTCTGAATCTTCAAGATCAATGATCCTTATTCCTTTAAAAGGCTAGGTTTGTATTTTAGGGGAAGGCTCTACACTCATCATCCTTTTACCCTTTCTCCTTATTAACCTTCCACTTTCAATTCTACTCTCATCTTCATCACTCATTTCTTCTCTTTCTCTTTTCTGAGAATATTCATGAATAGGCCTCCTTCCTACTATGACACCTACTCTCTGAGACAAAGGAAGTTGTGAGCTTGACTATTGTCAGCCATGAACTTCTTCAAGTTTGGCTATCTTCTCCTTTAAAATCAGCTTTAATTCATCAAAATTGTTCATAACATAGTCGACTTTGGCACAAAATGGGGAAAAATCCCTCGATGGGTCATATATTGGATCCATCTTTTGGATTGCAGCCCATAATTTTCTGAAGATTATCGATTCCTCCATTCCTGTGTCATGAAATCAAATTCATTTCTAATTAAATAATTAGGAAAGTTATGCTCATGGGGCAATACACTCCCTTTTATTCTTGCTCTGAAAATATTGTAGAACTCCTTAGGATCACTGTGCCTAGTTGTACTCATCCCCAAATGATATGGAGAAAAGAATTTATCAAAATGTTCATGTCCTCCCTTCAGAATTACAAAACAAGGGATGATAGTGTAATATGGTAAAATTGTTCCTTTACCCCTTCCTTTTAAATCATTCTCTTGAATGCATCCTATTTGCTACATTACCTCACCAAATCCCATTCTCAGAGGAACATTGAAACGTAGTACATGTCAATGTCTAGAGAAATCGTAGATTCTAATAATAGTACTTATAGGATAAGGGATAAAATCCCCCCAATCATGCTCAATCCTGACAAGTGGTAACCTCTCTTTGGGCCTTACAAAATCATACTCTCTGGGAATTATTCGTAGATTTACTATCAACTTTTGCCTCAACCTAGAAGCCAAACTATTATCAAACCTTATAAAGCTCACCTCCTATCTATCCATCACTAATTCTTTGGGAATTCTTGGCAAATTTACTATCAACTTTTGCCTCAACCTAGAAGTAAAATTGTTATCAAATCTTATAAAGCTGGCCTCTTGTATCTTTAAAAGCTTTACCCTGGATATCCAAAGGAGTGAGATCCAACTCCAGATTAGGAGGCAAGGGAGGAACACCAAGCTACATTTCTACACTTGTTGCTATGAACATATCTTCCTCCATATGTTCTTCATCCTGTCTTATAGGGGAAAAGGATACAAGTGATGGCGAAGGACTTCTATCTGAATCTTCAAGATCAATGATCCTGATTCCTTGAAAAAGATTGGTTTGTATTTTAGAATAAGGCTATGCACTTATCATCTTTTTACCCTTTCTCCTTATTAACCTTCCACTTTCATTTCTACTCTCCTCTTCATCACTCATTTCTTCTCTTTCTCTTTTTTGAGAAGATTCACGAATAGGCCTCCTTCCTACCATGCCACCTACTCTCTGAGACAAAGGAAGTTGTGAGCTTGACTATTATTGGCCATGAACTTCTTCAAGTTTGGCTATCTTCTCCTTTAAAATCAGCTTTAATTCATTGAAATTGTTCATAACAAAATCAACTTCGACACAAAATGGGGAAAAATCCCTCAATGGGTCATATTTTGGATCCATCTTTTGGATTGCAGCCCATAATTTTTTGAAGATTGTCCACTTTTCTTTCCTCCATTCCCGTGTCATGAAATCAAATTCATTTCTAATTAAATCCTCGAGAAATTTATGCTCATGAGGAAATAGACTCCCTTTTATTCTTGCTTTGAAAATATTGTAGAACCCCTCAGGACTACTATGCCTAGCTGTACTCATCCCCAAATGATATGGAGAAAAGAATTTACTAAAATGTTCATATCCTCCCTTCAGAATTACAAAACAAGGGATGATAGTGTAATCTGATAAAATTGTTCCTTTACCCCATCCTTTTAAATCGTTGTCTTGAATGCATCATATTCGCCACATTACCTCTGCAAAACTCATTCTCAAAGGAATGTTGAAAGGGAGTACATGTGGCTGTCCAAAGAAACTGTAGATTCTGATAATAGTACTTACAGGATAAGGGATAAAAACCCCCCAATTATGCTCAATCCTTACAAGTGGTAACCTCTCTTTGGGCCTTAAAAAATCATGTAATTCTTTGGGAATTTTTGGTGGATTTACTATCAACTTTTGCCTCAATCTAGAAGCAAAATTGTTATCAAATCTTATAAAGTTAGCCTTCTGTCTATCCATCACTAATTCTTTGGGAATTATTAGGAGATTTACTATCAACTTTTGCCTCAACCTAGAAGAAAAACTGTTATCAAATCTTATAAAGTTGGCCTCTTGCAAAGGAGTGAGATCCAACTCCAGATTAGGAAGCAAGGGAGGAACACCAAGCTACATTTCTACACTTGTTGCTATGAATGTATCTTCCTCCATATGTTCTTCATCCTACCTTACAGGTGAAAAGGATATAGGTGGTGGTGAAGGACTTGTGTCTGAATCTTCAAGATCAATGATCCTAATTCCTTGAAAAGGCTTGGTTTGTATTTTAGGGGAAGGCTCCGCACTCATCATCTTTTTATCCTTTCTCCTTATTAACCTTCCACTTTCATTGCTACTCTACTCTTCATCACTCATTTCTTCTCTTACTCTTTTATGAGAAGATTAATGAATAGGCCTCCTTTCTACCATGCCACCTACTCTCTGAGACAAAGGAAGTTGTGAGCTTGACTGTTGTTAGCCATGAACTTCTTCAAGTTTGGCTATCTTCTCCTTTGAAATCATCTTTAATTCATTGAAATTGTTCATAACAAAGTCGACTTTGGTACAAAATGGGGAAAAATCTCTCAATGGGTCATATTTTGGATCCATGTTCTAGATTGTAGCCCATAATTTTTTGAAGATTATCCACTTTTCTTTCCTCCATTCTTGTGTCATGAAATCAAATTCATTTCTGATTAAATCCTCAGAAAAGTTATGATCATGGGGCAAAAGACTCCCTTTTATTCTTGCTTTGAAAATATTGTAGAACCCCTTAGGATCACTATGCCTAGCTGTACTCATCCCCAAATGATATGGAGAAAAGAGTTTATCAAAATGTTCATATCCTCCCTTCAGAATTACAAGATAAGGGATGATAGTGTAATTTGGGAAAATTGTTCCTTTACCCCTTCCTTTTAAATCGTTGTCTTGAATGCATCCTATTATTCACATTACCTCAGCAAAACCCATTCTCAAAGGAATGTTGAAAGGTAGTACATGTGGATGTTCGGAGAAATCGTAGATTCTAATAACACTACTTACAGAATAAGGGATAAAATCCCCCCAATTATGCTCAATCCTGACAAGTGGTAACCTCTCTTTGGGCCTTACAAAATCATGTAATTCTTTGGGAATTCTTGGCCGATTTACTGTCAACTTTTGCCTCAACCTAGAAGAAATTTTTTTATCAAATCTTATAAAGTTGGCCTCCTGTCTATCCCAAGACATATTTGTGCTCCAAAGCTGAAATGGAATCTTCTGGTTATCAATTGTCCTTTTGAGGTTCATGGTACCCTCAAAGTAATCTGCATTCCTAAAAAGGAACATATACATGAGTAAGGAATATGAGAAGAATTTAGCACCAACTACTTTATTCTTAATGTCCTATAACCTCTCATGAATCTTTTCTTCAAGGTAAGGGGAAAAGTTGAAAACCAATGTATAATTTGGATGTTGTATTTGCATGGCCATGTACATAAAATCGGGTGGCATCACTGTAATTGAATTAAAACCCAATATTTGACAAAGAGAGAAAAAGGTATCCTGAATGTAAGGAGCAAAAGCACCAATTGGGAATGGCTCCTCCGAGCTAGGGCTGATATGGTATGTTGTACTCCCTTCTCTAGCCAAATGCATTGGAAAGAAATTATTTCTGATAAATTCCCTCATCTTATAGTATTTTTCCTTTTGATCATTCAAATCTATCTACACCAGGTTCATAGATGGTTCATACAGGTCAAAAACCTCCAAGAATTCTTCCCTTCTGATAGTCAATAAAATCTCTCCTTTGTTTCCCCTAATAACCCTCAAGATAGGGTCATATCCATTTGCAATAGCTTTGAGTAGGTCAATGTCGATGAAGACACCCAACACTACTAACTTACCCAAATCATACTACAAAGGACTAGATAATGGGGAATGCAAGTTCCTTTGTCCATACCATAGTTTGAACATTTCTAGTCTAGTCATCGATATACTAACATTTGCCAAGTCGAATGCTTTATCGGTTAACCCTTCCCCTATAGTTTTTTCACTCACAAATCTCTGCCCCTATTGTCTATCATTTGTTGAGGGCTTCAATTGATCCAAGAAATCATCATATAGATTTATTTTCATATAATCAATTTCTCCTAAATGTTTTCATGAGGGAGCCATCTTTTGAAACTGGGGTTTTACACTATAACTTCAAATTGAGGAAGAAAAGACTAGGGCTAACATGAGATTTGAAATACAACAGTAATTCAAACAAATTTCACTCTTCTTTGTCTAGCTCTTAACCCTAAAAAATTTAAATTCTTTTCTTACAACTTCATGCATAATTTATAATATCAATTCGCTTCAAGAACAGATGAAGGAGATCAGATAAAATTATTGTTTTGATTTCACTAGAGAGATGGCAATTTTGTGTTGCAAAGAGTTGTTTCAACCTTCTTTAGCAGCAAGAATATCTTCTTGATCTATGAAATCCTTTATGAATGAAGAACAACTCTTAAAATTACTTTAATTACTGCCTAGAATGAAACACAAATTTCTCATCCACTATTACTACTCTCGCGAGCGAAACAATGACTCTTAACTTGCATTTGAAAAAATTTAAAACCTAACCGTCGATCATCCTCCAAGTTGGAAAATCTTATGAACCAAACCATTCAATTTGATAGTTATTATCCAACATGACAAGCGGGTCCATCCTTGACATGACGTGGCACATCCAACTCATCGCCTATTTCACCACCTTTAGTGACCCCACCATCAACTTTTCCTGGCTTGCCTTGAACACATGGCATCATCTTGTGATGTTGTGGTCCATAATTTCCTTGCATCTTTTGATTGCAAGACCATGGAAACCATCGGATTTGTTCTTTGTTTACCTTTTAACTGAACTGGTCACTTGACAAAAGCCGCTAACTCCCGATCATTTCTCAAACCATAATTAAAACATTACCACTTGATATAAGCTCGTGAAAAAATATCCATTTTTAGTCACTCATGTTTTAACCGCTAGGAACCAATAACATCAAACATTTTGAAAAGTCAAACCATCAACTCACCCTTTTCTACCAAGCATATGTGGCATTATCTCGTGATGTCACGATCTTTATCATCCTTGCACTTTCGACCATAGGGAAGTGTGGACCATCAGATCCATCCTTTCTTTAGCAACCGGCCAAAACATTTAGGAATTTCAGACTTAGGAAAATTAAGGGTGTGGGCACAAATATTAAATAGAGACAGACTATAGGGAAAACTTCATACGACTTAGGAAAATCATTTCATAAACCGGTCTAACGCAACTTAGCACTTAGGAAATAAAATGGCCCTGCCAACAGAATACAACCCTCGGCCTTAAGTGAGAAAAAGGTAACGATAAAATATAAAAAGGCCCAAAGATTTTCTTTTATACCATGACTTAACCGGAAAGTCACAACCCCTAAAGCCCTAAACCCTTAAAACTTGACAGAGGCCAAAATAAAACCAGAATGACCAAAATTTTGCAAGACATAATTTTAGATCCTATCATGAACTTCGGCCCTTTTCCCTTATATTTTGGTGAAGGAATTATTGATGGGACCTGCACATCTTCTTTTTTCTTGGTCCTTAATTTAGTTGTTTTGCTGACTGGACCATCACTATCATCATCATCACCAGAACTGGAAGGAAGTTGTTTCATTCTAATCCCTTTTTTCAATAGTCATGCATTAGTATTAGCCAAAATAGGAGCAATTTGTTGAGTAATAGACATAATTTCCTTCTTGGACCATTGGATGAGTGGCAAGGGAGAATCAGCAATCTTTCTTTCAAAGTAGGCCAGGTCAACTATGTCATCAGTATCTTCCATTGTGTCTTGGTGTAAAGCCCAAGATATCACTGAGAAAGGGGGTGAACCAGTGATTATAAACAAATTCAAAAAATGTGTGCAACTGATAGGATAATGAAAGCACTAACAAGAAATCACACACAAGAGAACATCACATAACACCAGATATATGAGGAAAACCCAATGTGGCAAAAACCTCGGTGAGAAATGTTGCTAGAGATCTACTGCTCAAATCCAACCTCATAGTGAAATAACAATTTTACAATATTTAGGGCACAAACCCCTAGCAATTTATGGGAACCTACCCAAAGGAGCACCAACCCTTGTTCTATTATGAGCACCAACTCAAGGACAACCAACCCCTGCACTGAGCACCCACTCAGTGAAATACAATGAGATATAAATCAATACAATGATAAACACCTGGTTACAAATTAGTTTTGTAACACCTCGAAACTATTCACTCTGTCAGTTAAACTCTTATCTATCACACTACTTCTTTTCTACCGGTCTTCTGTTCTTACTTTTTGAATCATCTACAACTCAGTTTCAACCTTGTTGGATCTTCTTTGAAACTCACTTTTCTCTCCTTCACTCTTTGTTTCTCTCTTACTAGTTCAGACATTGTCGGTTTAACACTGTTATACTGTGTAACAGATTACCGATTACCTTAACCCTTGCTGGTTAAACCTTCCTTACCGGTTCTTCTCTAACACTCAGTCACTTCAATATTTTCTCTCACTCATACTGATCAACTCTTGCCTCACAAAGATTCACTTTATCATAAATCTCTCATCAAGCATCCTCTCTCAACATGCTAAAGTTTTTTATCTGCATATTTATATATATGCTTTCTTGCCAAAAACAAAAAATCAAACTTCACGTGCTTAGGGTTTTCTTCACTAATCTTGATCTAAATCAAATCGGATCTCATCTTTCCTGAATCGACAACCTAAAATAGTACAGAAAAAAGATCTGTCTTATTTTAATCTTCCTATGAATGTTTACTATATTTAGCAAATTGGACTTTGTTCATATGTCTTGATTTTATCGATCACAATAAATGATCTAGCAGTTTCTTTCTCCATATCAACAAGATGATCAAATATCCTGCTTCGGTTAGATTAATCGGGTCTTTACTTGATTAATTAAACAACATTTGTTTAATTATTTAAGTTTCCTTTATCTCTTGTACACTTAAGCTAACATAAGGTGCATAATAATTAATTCTTTTATTAATTATTATGTTCAAGCCTAGGGTTTCCCTTTTAGGGTTTCTTGACCTATTAGAGGTTAATTCTTTTCTTTGTATCATAATTATCACATTACAAATTTTGGTGAATATTGAGCTCTCATATTTTTTAGCATTCTTCTGTGTATTTGATTTTTCATTATTGCTTCCTTGCTTCTCCTCGTAACAAGTTTATTTCAACTTGCAGAGATCATTTGGGTTCCTATGGTGTTGTATTTCTCAACTCTCACAGCTTCGATCATGATGCCAAAGAATCAAATCTATGCCCTTCGATCTTCTTTGAGCCACAATCCTCTACAACTGATCAATGGTTTTCATAGTCCATATTTAATACGGATTTAGTCGGCAACTACCTCTTCAAGGCACTATTCACCTACCATAGCACGTTCGCCACCTGGAGTCCATGTGACATCTCTGTCCGCATCCAGCTCAATTGATTATGTTGGTTCAACTTTGGTTACCGATCGAACATGCTACCGATATACACTAACCGGTTAACCTTCATATCATGCACTTCACTATTCTATCAATTAGGTCAACCTATATCAGACTACACTTACTGGGTTTGCTTTCTTATAGGTTGACATCAACATCCCAACAATCTCCAATATCGATAACAATATCTTGCATATCGATTGACATAATTACCAGTTGAGATCAATGAAAATACAATGCCAACAATCTCCCCCTTTGGTATTGATGGGAACACCCATATTATCAGGTTAATCTCCACAACTCGGGCTTACAATATGCACTATCAAAAACTATTAACTTTCTCCCCCTTTGACAACAATGACAAAGGGCCAGGACAACTTTCTAAGGTCTCTTGGTAGGCCAGACTACTTTTCCCTTTCACCCTGCGGTCCAATTTGTGATTTGGATTAAGTACACATTGAATAGACACTGAAAACAACCACAAACATGGACTGATGAGAACATTCTCCTCGGTGAAGTTACTCTCCTAGTCAGCCTGATTGTGACTTTGGTAGATAGACTATTGGCCATTTGGTGGAATTGATTATGTGTTGGACTGATGTTTTGTCATTGCCAACACTAGCTGTTTGGATGCTTTACCGACACCCTTCTGGTCCCAGTAGTTTAAGTGGTTTCTAGTTAACTTGGATCCGACATGATCTGGTAGACTCTAGTATAGTCTAGTGATGGATTTGGCTTGTTCCTGATACTTATACTCATATTTGGTCAGTTGGTTTTGGTCTAGAGATCGGATGCTATTCTTCTTGCTTAGAAGATTGGTTTCTAGTTCCAGCAAGGGTTTCACCGGCAAATATTTTGATACAAATATTTGATGAATTGCATAAGTGGTGTTGGTGCATCTTCTGATGGAGTTTCAAAATCTTGTTGGTGATCATGTTAGAGACTTGGCGATTGGAATCATTGTTGTGGCGTATGGATCTATTCTAGGTCCCGGTTAATCTAGGTTATGAATCGGCTTTATTGAAACATGTGGATGGGTCTTATTGATGTATTTCTGGGATGTCTTATGTGTTGGATATTATTTGTTTGGCCTCAGGATGACATGGTTTATAATTATGTAATTGGTATATTATCTGGTGGTTGACTTGATTGTTTAGGGTCGAGGGTTTCTATAAATAGATGTAAGATCTCATTATAGATCATCATGGTTATTGTTAGTGGTCATGGTCAAGGAATGTAATGTGCGAATAATGTAATATCATTTAGGCAGAGGAGTTGGTTGATCATTGGAGATCAAATTGGGTTTATGTAAGAGGATTTAGTCCTCTGGTATTGAGATTAACTAGAACTGTACTAAGGCATAGGAGATGCTATCTTTCGCAGTTCAACACTTCTCTGGATTGTAGTCTAGATTTATATGTAGACAATGAGGCTCTTTTTGTGATGAGCAGTGCGCTCTAGGTTTTTGGCCTTCCTGCAAGTTCAAGCCCCTCAATTGTAATTCACATACTTACTGCAGAAGTATTATCTGACTGTGGGTAGGCTTCCCACCGTGATTTTTTCCTTTACTGTTTTTTCCATGTACAAATCTTGGTGTTATGTGCATGGATTTTATTCTATGATTATTGTTTATGCTTAATTGGTTTAACTTCTATTCCTGTATTATTTTTTGGGGTTCCGGTATTAAAGTTTAAATTGCTAATGGTTCCTATAATCTATGACAACTAATTCACCCCCACCCCCTCCCCCCCCCCCCGCCCTCTCAGTTGTCTTCTGGTTATTTGAACTGTCTCACAATTGGTATCAGAGCTTTGGTACTCTCTGCAGAAAGCTTAACCGCTTGAGGAAGATCCTATGGCAACTAACAGTTCTAGTTCATCCAGTTCTTCTAGAGCTTTCTTTCGAAGGGATATTCTGAAGCTTGATGGAACAAATTACACAGTATGGAAACTCATATGAGATGTCTTGGCAAGGAGATTTGGGAGATCACACAGAATGGTGTCACACCCTATAATCTAGGATCTGGCAATCCTCCTCTAGCAAACCTAGACAAGGATCTTGAGAATGATTGTAGAGCAAGAGAAGCCCTCTTATGTGCACTTTTTTTATCATCAAATAATGGGATTAAGTGACAAATCATCTAGAAAGGCTATATGGGACAAGTTGGAGACTCTTAATGAAGGTGACCCTACAGTGAAGATTGCTAAACTTGATGGTTACCGGGTGAGATGTGAAAACCTGAAGATGGAAGAAGATGAAAGGATTACTGCATTGTTGGAAAGGGTAAATGAGATTGTTATGGGAATTCAATATTGTGGTGGAACTCTAAGCAAAGATAAAATTGTTTCTAAAGTCTTGAGAGACCTACCATCAGCTTACAAAATGAAGGCTACTGCTATTAATGAGTTGAGAAAAATGGCTAATACATCTATCAACAAAGATACCTTGGTTGGGAAACTATCTAATTTTGAGCTTAAAGAGTTTGGACCTTCTAGAGCTGTGAAGACTGAACCTACTTTCATGCATCTACATCTACAATTGGTAAGCAAGACTGGAAAGCTTTATATGCAAAGGAATTAGAAGATATGAAAAGCAAAGATGATGAGTTTGAGAAACTTGAAGCACTATTTTCTAGAAGATTACCTAAAGGATCAGTAGGAAATAAGTATGAAGGTAAACCACCTTTTAAATGTTTTGCATGTAATAAGATTGGTCATTTTGCATATAGATGTCCTGAAAGGAATTCAAGATTTGAAGAAAGAGTTAGAAGATCATTTAAGCCTAACCCTAGATATCAAAACAAGTATAGTTACAAGAAAAATAGTGACAAATCATGCTACATAGTGGATGAGGAAGGCATTACTGATTTTGATGATGAACCGACAGAAGACTCTGCCAGTGGATCTAGTAATGGGAAGGAATGGGTGTTCCTGCCTATCAAGGATGATGATCCAGAACTGGTAGAGAATGTACCTAAAGAGAAGGCACTTGCTACTAAAATTAAAGACAAGGATGAATGGTTAATTGGCAGTGGTTGTTCACATCATATGACTGGAGATAAAAGGTGATGAATAGTAAGAGGGGGGTGTGAATTAGTATACCAAAAAATACTAAACTTAAACACTTAAATAGTTTAGCAGTAAACCGGTATAACAGTTTTACTAACAAACTAGTTAACACAAATGCAAACCAAACAACAAATAAGGCATTCACCCACAAATGCACAATCACCATAACACAAGAGATTTGGACATGGAAACCCAAATGGGAAAAACCAAGGTGAGATGAAACTCATAAGTAACTATCTGCAGAATAGTAACCAAACCGGTTAAGGTCAAACAATGTTCTTTACCAGAACAGATCTTGTTAGGAATCTCAATCTCTATTAGGAGATAAGTCTGATTAAAGGCTACCTTGCGAGAGGATTTTAGATCCATGGTTGTGAACCACCTTGTTAGAGGATTTACAAAGGCTTTGTCAAGCCTACCCAGTTAAGGGTTTCAAACTTGTCGAAGATGTGAGTAATCAATAGGTGAGTGATCTAAATACTAGCACAATATGCTTGGTTAGATCCTTGATAGCTCATTGTTAATGCATTTCAACATTACTTCAGTCTTCAAAAACTCCACACTCTGTTTCTTCACACAGACCTAATCTTCTTCTATGATCGTACATGCAAAACCTCATCAACCACACAAAACCCTAACAACCACTAAAACCCTAGACATGATGTCCTTATAAAGGAATCTGATTTCATGTCGGTCCAATAGGATTACATTGCAAGTTCCTAGGTTCAGTGCATCTAGACACATTTGGTAACACAGCACATAATCACTGCCAAAGTGTCGGTGGATGATAACTCATCACAAAAATAATACTAGTTGGTAACTCAGCACAGAGTAATATCGGTTCATACATTTACCTATTACCGATTCACATATTTTACCAATTACCGGTTTGCCAAAATGAAGACTGGAAAAAATGATAACAACCGCTTTGTTTCTTTGTATCTCTTTGGGATCCTTGAACCACTTGAGGTCTTTATACCACTTGGGTCTTCATACCACTTGAGATCGGTAAAACACTTTCCGCAAAACACCGATAGTCTAAAGACTATAATACATAATACCAGTTGGAACAAGTACCGGTTGAGCATAACTCATTCATACAGAAAGTGATCTCAAAGCAAATGTGTGTCCATCAATGACAATCACAACAACATCATCAAAAATGCCAACAATCTCCCCCTTTCACATTGATGGCAACACTTAGGAAAAATTTTGACAGCTAAGTGTTTTACAACAAAAAATATGCCATAATCAAAATTACTGCCCCTCTTGCAGAAAATACAATGTATATGACTCCCTTACTGAGATAAACATATATATGACAGGCATCAAAATTTTAAATACAGAATACTACTCCCCCTTTGCCAACAATGACAAAGTACTACAGAATAACCCCTGTTTCTCATTATCATTAAAATAATAAATGTTTATGACAATAATGAGTGAAACTTATCAAAAACCAATTTAAAATCTTGCATAAATGTCTTCATGGATAAGGACCATGACTCAAGCAATGAGGTAGCAACCTCACTTTCTGTTTGCATCTAGGATACATGTTACTCCATGGCGTCCAAGGAACTCATCTCTTGAGTGACTGTTAAGGCATCCAAATTGAGATAGCACTTCTGAAGTATTTGCAGTCATGGTAGTAGAACTAGTTGAAGTTCCTACAAATCTTTGCTCTGGTTGGTGATTTCCAACTCTATTCTGGCAGTCTGGAGTTGAAACCGATGAACAGCTTGCCCAAATGTGGTGAAGGAATCATAGGGCATCTTGAAGGTGCTTATATATGCCTGCAAATCAGATTGCAATTTGTCTTTCTGAGCAAGCACATCATCACAGAATAGATAGGGTTGGCTTATCTTACTGAGCAGTAATTTCCCCTCATCCATAGCATCTCTTATGTCTTTCTGTGCTTTCTAAAGTTCTGACCAGAGCTCATTTAATTTCTTCACTAAGGCAGTATTCAGTGCCTTTTGATGCCTCTTTTGTGCATTAGCTTTAGCAACATCTTCCCGGCATTGTACCTGGTCCTCTACAATTGTCATAAAAGTTTTTGTTGGGCCAGAGAGGAATCGGTACTGGGGAGGTTGGTACTGGGTATCAAACTAGTAAGAGTTTCTACTGTAGTTTTAATAACATCTTGTTCCTTCTTCCTCCTTAGTGCTTGCAGTCGCTCTTGGGAAAGCTTAATACTTTGCAGCAGCTCCATTTCATTTCCAAATTGGAGGTCAATGGGACTGGTAATGTCAGCCAGTTTTGCTTGACTACCAGTTGCCTTAGGGGTCTCCAATTGTGTGCTCTTTTTCGCTTCCTCCTTCTCTTTGGCTCTTTGCTTTTTCTCTTCAGCCTTCTTTTGCTCCTCTACTTCTTTCTTTCTCTTTTCTTCTTCCTTCTTTATATCTTCTTCTTTCTGCTTGTCTTCTTCTTTCTTCTTCTCCTCTTCCTCTTTCTTCTTCTCCTCTTCCTTTTTCTTCTTCTCCTCTTCCTCTTTCTTCTTCTTCTCTTCCTTTTTCTTCTTCTCCTCTTCCGCTTTCTTCTTCTCCTCTTCCTTTTGCTTCTTCTCCTCTTCCTTTTGCTTCTTCTCCTCTTCCTTTTTATCAACCTTATCTTTGTCCTATTTTTCTTTGTCCACTCTCTCTTTGTCAGCCTTGTCCTTTGCTACATCCGAAGTGACATTTTCACCATCCAAAGCATCAATGTCAATAGGGTCCATTTATTCAGTGATCGGTTCTCCTTCACTATCATACACCTCATCCAGTTTTCTAGTTTTCGGTTCTTGCTCTGCCTTCCTATTGGTTTCAACTACTTGATGCATCTTCAGAGCAGCTTTGGTATGAGAGTGTGTATCTTTTACCACCTCTGAGACTTTGCCTTCCAATAAAAAGAGTCTTCTTCTTCTCATGAAGAAGAGGCCTTTGTACTTATCCATGATCCCATAGAGCTCAGAATTTGACACATCAGGAAAATATTGTGCAAAGATTTCCTCTCTTATTTCCTGTTCCTTTTCTATGGCAATGCACCATTTGTTATCTAAAGAATTGAATAAAGAATCAGGTGCTTTAGATCTAATGTCTGATGTTGACCGATCATTAATACATAGGTATTGAATAACTTCCTGTTCAACTTCCTCCTTTTCATTATCATCAAAATCATCAAAATATTCTTTCAAGTCACTAAGCAATTTTCTTCTTATGTTTTTGATAGTCCTTTGACAATGTGTCAATGGTTTATAAAAGGAAATGTCTATATTTACCGGTGCTGATGATGTTGATTCATTGCTAGTTGTCTTTTCTTTCTTCCTCATTTGCCTAGTCTTTTTAGGTTGTACCTTAGGTTTTGTATCCTCAGAATCTGGTGGGGTGTTCTTAGTTTTTCGCTTTCTTTCAAAGACCTTGGCAAGTGCAGCTTCTGGTTTCTTCTTTGCCGATGACCACTTGGTCACTTTAGGACTTGCTGAAGTAATCGATGCCAATGCAGATGGCACTACCTTTCCTTCCTTTACTAAAGGTTCTTCAATCGGTGTTACCCTCTCCAAATAGGTGTCAGTTCTCTTCTTCTTAGGATCAAGAGGTGAGGCAAGTAGGGTAGAGGCATACCCATCTAGCATGTCATACATTACCTCATATCCCATGGGCTCCACTTCTTCTTTTCTAGGCTCAACCACCTCCATTATGCACTCATCTACTCTGATGATAAAGCATATGTCCTCTTCATACTTCTTGACAATATCACCAGATATTCTCACCCTCTGGCTCATCTTACGTCTGAACTCATCAAAGTATTTGTTCAGGACTTCAAGATAACTGGTTCCTACCACTTGTAGACTCTCTCTGATTTGC
The DNA here is from genome assembly GCF_030272615.1 of Cryptomeria japonica. Classification (NCBI taxonomy): domain Eukaryota; kingdom Viridiplantae; phylum Streptophyta; class Pinopsida; order Cupressales; family Cupressaceae; genus Cryptomeria; species Cryptomeria japonica. The sequence goes on along the minus strand of NC_081415.1, from coordinate 189,509,495 downwards.
TTGGTAATCAGTCGGTTAGCAAACCATTGTATATCACCGACTCCTGGGAAATAGCCTTGAAAATAGAAAAACAATCCTACCAGCAGTTGTCCAAATTTAAATCTTAAGGCATTGTCCTGTTTAATTGACTTCAGGTTCACCAAAAGTTGCCTTTGCATACAAGTGCATAAATCAAACAAGACATCTTCCATGATCATCCTGTAGGCGGCATTTACCGCTGCAGCAAAGACAGAGTTAATTCTTCTAGCACAGAACATTCGGTAACCTATTACCATACAAGCATATTTGACCAGATCATCCTTGATAGTATTGATGGTCATTCCTCATTGGTCACTCACTGAACCGATGAGCTTAGTCATTTCAGACTTGATAACCTTCCTTAGGGATGACACCTCACCAAAGTTGCAGAAATCGATGATGACATGAATAGCTTCCGGTGTGATGTCATGTCTGCACTCAAGATACATTTTGTCACCATGCACTCTGCTTAGAATGATTTGAATGTGATCTTCTGTGAACTCTTCAAGAAAATACACTGCATTGTGAAGCTTCTTCTTTTCCAGGATGTTATATTCCGGTTTGATCTTCTTGTCCTTCCCATAGAATAAACTTAACTAAGAATGGATCACTAGAGATCCTAGGTCTTGTATTTTGCAATCAATATAATATGAAATGCCTTCCTCAACTATAACACCAACAGGTATCTAGGATAGGGCATTGTATTTCTCCTTCCATTGGATGAAATCTACTAAATCATCAGGTGCACTAGGACTGGAGTGCGATGCAGAAGCCATGATAAAAGGAATAAACAAGAATTTTCGATAAATACCTTCAGAAATCCACAATTTAGGGTTTGCAACTTCAGCTTCACCACACACTACTTTGGTTGCTGGATTACTGCTTTGTGTTCTTCACCTGACTGATTGATATTATCTCTGGATTCTTCTTTCAAAGTTTCAAAATCTTTCTGACTCGCAAGACAAATCGCCTTTTGTCGCTCTACACTTGAAAATTTCTTCACTCGCAAATGATAAGTGAAAATGACTTGAAAATCCCTTTTAAATGAATTCTTCACCTACCATAATAAATGCTCCACCATTAGGGCGTAAACCCTAATTTTCCTTTTACCATTTCTGGTCTTCTGCCAATTGACAGGTAACACAAACCGGTTAAGGTCTTTTACCGGTGTAAACTGGGGGTTCAAAATTTTTCATCGATTCGCTCCCCCTAATCTTTTATGTAGCTTAGTTTGTTGGTTCAGAGATTTCCACACTAGGTGCAAAAACTGATTCTTCTTGTGACACTACTCTTGGTTTTCTTCATATCCACTTGTACAGTTTCAACATCAATCCTTCCTTTCGGAGTGACCGGTATATCATCCGATATGTTCTTTCTCATCCTGTAGATTCTAGTTGTGTGACTTGGTTTGTTGCAATGATAGCATACCATTCCAAGTGCTCTCCATGGTCTATTATTCATGTTTCCATTCTTCCTCCTACATGTTGCATCAGTGTGACCACTACCATGACAAATCAAACAGGTTTCTCTCCAACCAATTGCCACTTGATAGCCACCATTACCTAACAGATGATTATAGGCATTATACCGGTTTGGATTTTGGTTCACAAAGGATTCAAGAAAAACTCCTTGACTCCTTTAAGGATATCCTCCAATGTTGTGCACAATAGACTTGCATTCAAATGCTCTATGCCCAAACTTGTTGCATGCATAACAGTTACCATTGAATCTATTGGATCTAGGCTTATTGTTTAGAAAGTAGGGAAAATTATTGTTTAGAAAGTAGGGAAAATTATTGTAGGCCTTACTTCTACATATATTAGCAGTGTGTCCTTCCTTGAGACAATTAAAGCAAACAGGTTTGAATTTTTGCTTACCGTTATCCTTTGGTTTCGGTTGCTTCTTTGATGCTCCATTTTTTGTTTCAGAAGTCTCACCTTCCTCATAACCAAAGAAACCAAGTCTGGTGGTATTTTTCACTGGTTTTGTTGATCCAAGCTTTTGTTCTAGCTTAATAGTACTCATATTGAATTTGGCAAGTATTTCCTTTGACTCAATGAGTTCCTTGGAAATAGCAGCATTGGATTCCTTCAAGGTTGCATTCTCAAAAATAGCCATGTTTAGTTCACCTTGCATTTCTTCTTTTTCCACTTTACTCTCTTGGAGATGAGCGGTAAGGGCACTGATTTCTTGTTTCAGCTTGGAGATCTCATGATCTCTGTCTTTTACCAGATCTTCAATTTTCCTTCGATTCTCAAGCTCTTGACACATTCTAATGGTCAATCCTTCCAACTCTTTTCTCAAATTCGTATTAGATTCATTCAATTTTTCTACTTCTTCAACTAGGGCTTCCATGTTCGCTTCATCAGAAGAACTGTTTTCAGTAAGCTCCATCAATTTCTCAGCATGCTCTCTTCTTTTTGCCAAAGAGGTTTTATATTTGATTTTGAGTTCATCAAAGGCTTTCTTAGTCTGAGTGAGATGATGAGTAAGCTCCCTCACAGTGTATTCCCCCATATCTCCTTCCAAGTGGTTAAACTTATAGAAAGGTTGGCTCTGATACCAATTGATGAATACTAAGAGGGGAGGGTGAATTAGTATACCAAAAAATACTAAACTTAAACACTTAAATAGTTTAGCAGTAAACTGGTATAACAGTTTTACTAACAAACCAGTTAACACAAATGCAAACCAAACAACAAATAAGGCATTCACCCACAGAAGCACAATCACCATAACACAAGAGATTTTGATGTGGAAACCCAAATGGGAAAAACCATAGCGAGATGAAACTCACAAGTAACTATCTACAGAATAGTAACCAAACCGGTTAAGGTCATACAATGTTCTTTACCAGAACAGATCTTGTTAGGAATCTCAATCTCTGTTAGGAGATAAGTCCGATTAAAGACTACCTTGCGAGAGGATTTTAGATCCATAGTTGTGAACCACCTTGTTAGAGGATTTACAAAGGCTTTGTCAGGCCTACCCGATTAAGGGTTTCAAACTTGTCGAAGATGTGAGTAATCAATAGGTGAGTGATCTAATTACTAGCACAGTATGCTTGGTTAGATCCTTGATAGCTTATTGTTAATGCATTTCAGCATTACTTCAATCTTCAAAAACTCCACACTCTATTTCTTCACACAGACCTAATCTTATTCTATGATCGCACATGCAAAACCTCATCAACCACACAAAACACTAACAACCATTAAAACCCTAGACATGATGTCCTTATAAAGGAATCTGATTTCATGTCGGTCCAATAGGATTACATTGCAAGTTCCTAAGTTCAGTGCATCTGGACACATTTGGTAACACGTCACAGAATCACCACCAAAGTGTCAGTGGATGATAACTCATCACAAAAATAATACCGGTTGGTAACTCATCACAAAGTAATACCAGTTCATACATTTACCTATTACCGGTTCACATATTTTACCAACTACCGGTTTGCCAAAATGAAGACTGGAAAAAATGATAACAACCGCTTTGTTTCTTCGTATCACTTTGGGATCCTCGAACCGCTTTAGGTCTTCATACCACTTGAGATTGGTAAAACACTCTTTGCAAAACACCGATAGTCTAAAGAATATAATACATAATATCGGTTGAGCATAACTCATTCATACAGAAAGTGATCTCAAAGCAAGTGTGTGTCCATCAATGACAATCACAACAACATCATCAAAAATGCTAACAAAAGGAAGTTTTTGTCCTTACAAGAATTTGATGGTGATATAGTTAGATTAGGAGATAACAAAACATGTATGATCAAAAGAAAAGGAACTATATCATTGGATGGTAAGAACAGTACTGACAATGTTTATTATGTTGAAGGTTTGAGGAATAATATTTTGAGTGTAGGATAATTGGTAGACAAGGGATTTCAATTATAGTTTAAGGATGGGAAATGCAAAATCATTAATAGATCTGGCTTGGAGATTGCAATCGGTACATAGACAAAAGGTAATATATTTCATTTGAACTCTGGTGAGAAGACATGTTTGATTACACATATTGATGAGAGTTGGCTATGGCATAAAAGGTTGTGTCATGTGAATTTTGATTGCATTGTGAAGATCAATTCAACTAAGGCAGTTAGGGATATACCTAAGATTATCAATCTCTATAATCTAGTATGTAAAGAATGTCAAATGGGTAAACAGGTCAGAATCTCTTTTAGGAGTATACAAGATAAATCAAATGATGTTCTTGATCTTATTCATACTGATTTGTGTGGCCTTGCTAGAGTCAAAAGTTTTCATGGTGATACATATTTCATGCTAATTATTGATGATTATTCTAGAATGATGTGGGTTACTTTTCTGAGAGAAAAATCTGAAGTATTTGAAAAGTTTAAAATATTTTAGGCTAAAGTTGAAACTGAGACAGGATTGAAGATTAAATGTTTGAGATCAAATCATGGTGGTGAATTCACATCCGATAAGTTTAATAACTTTTGTGACAAGCATGGTATAAGAAGACTATTTTCTGCTCTCGGAACACCTCAATAGAATGGAGTTGTGGAAAGGAAGAACATAACTATCTTGGATGTTGCTAGAATAATGACGATGGAAGCTAGTCTACCTCATATCTATTGGAGACAAGCAGTGAGCACAACGGTTTATACATTCAATAGAGAACATATCAAAGGAGAAATTGGTAAGACGCCTTATGAATTATGGTTTGGTAATACACCTACAGTTAAGTATTTTACAAATTTTGGTAGTAAATGTTATATCAAGAGAGATGATATTATTGAGAAATTTGATCCTAGATGTGATGAAAGCATATTTCTTGGTTATTCTAATGAAAGCAAAGCATATAGATGTTATATCAAGAAATTGAAGAGAATTGCAAAGAGTGCTAATGTCAAAGTAGATGAGCTAAATAGAAGTCAAATCAGATTTTGTGAGAAGGAACCGACAGTGGAAATAATTATATCTGAACCGGTAGCACCTTTATTGGAACAGAGAGTTGAACTAGTTACTCTAGAAACATCAAAGAATTCTATAGTAACTGAAGAATAGGGAAGAGGAACAGAAAGTCAAAAGACTCCTAGGTATGTGAGATTGAATTGTTTAGAAGATCAAATCATTGGGGATAAGAGCAATG